>NC_058114.1:28623885-28928052 GCF_914725855.1 Thunnus albacares | reverse complement strand
TGTATTGTAGAAAAGTTTTTTTTCCAATCTAATAAATTATCCTGATGCAGCAATCCGATTGAGTCCAGAGACTGCTTTAGTGCTGAAATCTGAGCAATGTAACGTGTAATGTAATGTGAATGTAACTCATAGCTTTAACTCTAAATTTTATTTTTTTTTATCATGAAACTGACAAAGAAACTGTATTTAAAGTGGATAGGTTATGTCTTGCCAATGCACTACCTGCTAATAAGCTCAGTTTCTGCACCGTTCATCCCTATTAAGAACCTTCTGCAGAGCATTATCTCGAGTAACCTTTGCTTTCTTGCAAATGAAGTATGTCACATGCATCCAAGTGTCTCGCCACTGAATTTAACAGCAATTACATTAACTGGAGTCAGAAAGGTTTTTGTCCCAACCTGACTAATCGTAAACCAAATTAAGGCAGGTTAATGGTCAAACTAGTATGTAAACAAACATGTTTTTTTACATGTGAAACAGGCTTGCAGCTACTTTCGTTGACATTTATTCTACACTGCCATTTTAGTATTCACAGCATAAAAGTGAACTGCACATTTGGAGCTGCATATTTACCTTTCATAAATATTCAGTTTCATACTAATTTCTATTGAGCTTCAGGTTCAAATTTTTCGAAAGCTTTTGAGACACTCTGAGATGAATTTCGTATTGTGTTGCACAGGTTGGCCCTCTTGTGGTACCACACAGTAGTGCTGCCCTTCTTTGCTCTGGATGGCTCCGATACAAATGCAGGGCTACTTGAAGCCAAAGCAATTCTGCAGAGAAAGTCGGTGGTTTACCCCAACTCGTCCCTCTTCATGTTCTTTAAAGGACGGGTTCACCGGCTAGAGGTATGTACAGTAGGCAGCAGGTTAGTAACAGTCAGTGACAGAAAATTAGAACTTAAACAAGTCTTTGTTATTGTAATACTGGGTAAAGACATTGGAGGAAAACCTTTTTTTATAGAATATGATAAAAACAGGCTTAGCTTCCGTTAGCCAGTACAACCGCCTCTATTCAAGCACATACAATTAATATGCATGTCAGACTGTTCATTAATTCACCAACATCTGATCAACCATCTATTTATCTAACTCTCTCATTCAACACATGCATGTAGTGTGTGTCTAACATAATTACCGTTACCTGTTGGTGTGTGTGCTCTCTTCTCTGTCCCCAGTGCCATATCAACAGTGCTTTGGCCTGTTTCCATGATGCATTAGAACTTGCATCAGACCAAAGAGAGATCCAGCATGTGTGTCTCTATGAGATTGGTACGTGTTCTCTCATTAGCTTGTCGTGACATACTGGCACTTGACGTACAGCAAGGGATTCATTTTGTCATTCTGTCTGCTTGTCTTTGTTTCAGGTTGGTGTAGCATGATTGAGATGAATTTCGAGGATGCATACAGGTCATTTGAACGGCTGAAGAATGAGTCACGTTGGTCGCAGTGCTACTATGCCTACTTGACTGGAGGTGGGCCTGTCACACACTAACAAATGCTTGCACTGCTGGGTTGTTTCTACTCTGTGTTCTATGCAGTCTTTTTTTTAATGTTTTTTTTCCAGTGAGTCAGGGTGCTTCAGGTGACCTGGATGGGGCAACCGGAGTTTTCAAAGATGTGCAGAAACTGTTCAAGAGGAAAAACAACCAGATAGAGCAGTTTGCTGTCAAAAGGGTGGGTTTTGCTGAAGATTCACCTTCCTCTCTCTTTTGAAAGTCAGTCATCATGAGTGTGTCATAAAAGTTTTCCTTCTCTGTCTGATTCCCTTCTGCAGGCTGAGAGATTGAGAAAGGTTTCTCCCACCAGAGAGCTATGCATCCTTGGTGTAATTGAAGTGCTGTATCTGTGGAAAGCTCTTCCAAACTGCTCCTCATCTAAACTGCAGATAATGAATCAGGGTGAATATAACCTACATGATTCATCATGATTCATACCAACATAACCACTTTAGCTGCAGCCAGACTCCTAAGAATTTAATTTTACCCTGTGTGACAATTTACTCTCATGTCTGTTCAGTGTTACAGAGTTTAGATGACGCTTCGTGCAGAGGCCTGAAGCATCTCCTCCTCGGTGCCATTCACAAATGTCATGGAAACATGAGAGATGCTGTTCAGGTATCAGTCTACATTGATCCCTGAATGACTGAATTTCTACTGGTAATGTTTCTCATCTTTTTTTATCTGTCCATTTTATCTGGGATCCAGTCATTTCAGCTGGCTGCTAGAGATGAGTACGGACGGCAGATCAACTCGTATGTTCAGCCGTACGCCGTCTATGAGCTGGGATGTATACTCCTTGCAAAACCAGAGGTCAGTTTGCCGCACATAGCAGTCATATTTTTGGGATTGATTTATGAAGCAAAGAGGTATTTCTATTTGGAATCTACTGATGCTCAGTTATAACTCTGTCTTTTTTGTTGTTTTGCAATCCAGACAGTGGGAAAGGGGAGATCATTACTACTTCAAGCAAAGGTAAAATATTTAGATAGTAATCATCTATGTAATGTTATAAATATATACAATTAACTGATGACATTTCTTTAATTCCATCTATCTATTTAAAAACATTTTTAGGAGGATTTTACAGGCTACGACTTTGAGAACAGGCTTCATGTCCGCATCCACTCAGCCTTGGCCTCGTTGAAGGAAGTAGTGCCTCAGTGACTCCAGGAGGGAAAGCTGCGATGGCTCATGGCTTTTTACACCCAGTTGTAAGCCATTCTAAATAACTGTATGAAATACTAGTCGACAGGCTCCTGTGTTTGTCATTCTTAAAGTATTTGGGGAATCTTACCTACAGTTAGACTGATATGAGGCCTCATTTCTGTGCATTCAGTACAGAAATAGATATAGTATGTGTATGTTCATACTAGCTTAGCGCAAAGTGGGGAAGCAGATGGAGATGACTAGCCGAGCTATGGCTAGCAAGCTAAAAACTATGCCCAATATTACCAGTACTGGTACAGCTTGTCGTGTTAGCCAGCAAGTTAGTCACCTGATACATCCATAATTGGGATTAGTTACCATAAAGTGAAAACCGTGCGACCTTGGTATAGGGGCAGGACTGTTGAGAGTAAGCAAACCATTGCATTGTTGGCCAAGTAAATAGCTCCAACTTCATGTTCAGTCTCATTTTGCATTTCTATTTTATGGTGTGTTTCTACAGTACTGTAGAAATAAGATCTTTATAATTGTTGGAAGGTGTATTTTTCAGCTTGAAGCAACAAAGCTAGCTGTTTCCCATTTGCTTCTTGTCTTTGTGCAAAGCTAAACACAACCCTGATGTATTTTTGAACTGAATGCACAGAGATGAAATTTATATCAATCCTTAACCCTGGGCAAAACAACAAACACACATATTTCCCCAAATTTCTAACTGTTCCTTTAAGTGTTTTCCACCCAAACGTATTAGCTAGCTAGTAACAGTTTTCTTCATCAACTTGTGTATTTGGAGGATTTCAGTTATGCCTCCCCGTCTCTTCTGTGAGCAATTCAGCACATAAAAGTAACCTTTTAATGAGATTATATTTCCCTTTATAGCAACTGAATAAGATACAGGTAGGCTAATAGCGGTTTTCGCATATTTCAAAACATGCAGACAACATTTGAGCATCTTACTCTAATAATGAAATAGAATTAATAATGCCAGTTATCACAAATCATGAAAAAGATGCGGGAAAGATTAGTCAAATTTAATATTAGATTTTTCTAGAAACATATTCTTATAAAGGACGCCATGGTTTGATACATTTTCAGCCAGATGTTTCTCATAAGTAATGCTAATTAAAATTTCAAATTCTGCTTGTCAAATTGTTAACAGACATTGAGTCATATCACACGGGGGCCACATACTTTTTTCTTTACAATTTAAATAACTTGTAATCCAATTATTTACCACTGGAATAGTTAAATAGCAAATTCATTCTCACTGGTCACCTAAAGTTGCACATACTAGGCTGCTGTGAATTAGTCACATTCAAGTAGTAGGACATCATATATTTATAGTAATTGAGCTCACCACACTTTACAATGCCCTAATCACACGTTTTTATGTGACATTGGGCATTGATCCTGTGCACTATACATGGTACGTCAGGGTAACAGTGACTTTAATACTGCATTAAAGTCAAATGTACCTGTATGTCCATCCCTGCAAATACATGAAGGTATTATAACACAGTACCTTCAGTACTGTAATGTTACCACTGAAAGGTGCTGTTAAATGTCAGCCTAATAAACATAAATTACTTGTGACTTATTTTAGTGTTTTAGTGATAAAAGCTTTTGATTTAGGTCTTAATAGTGACAAGTTTATTTATTACATAACAGAAGTTGTACTTTTACATGCGTCATTTACAGTATCCTGTTAGAGTATTGAACCTTCGAGTCCTGTGATGGACAGCAAGATAGATTGCAACATCAATGATCAAGCTGTTGCAAAAGTGGGATCTTGAATTGGACAAAGAATAATATTTCTGTGATAAAAGTGAATTTAACAAACTTCCTCAAGTTCTACTTTCTCACAGTTTCACACTGTACATATGAAATATTCCACGCAGGGTACTGCTTTTTGTTAATGAGTAATCTGAGTTATGATCATCCGAGCAATATAAGCAAGAGGAGGAAATCTTAATTTGCAGAGGCTTTCAACAATGACTATCTGTGTTTTTCATCCCATGTTCAGGATTGTGGACATATAGATTTGTTTTGCTCACACAAAGCTGGTTAGACAAAGCCGGTCACCCCCTGTTGCTGTGATGGATGTAAACTGTGGTAAATGTTGAGGTGACCGCTGTGCAAGTGGTCGGTGCGGTGCAAGTAACGTGATGGTGAAATGTCAGTAAGATGTCACCTGCCCGCTGTCCCAAATACTTCTGTTACTGAAAGAATGTTTCCGTTTGTCATGAGGATTTAAACCTAGTTGAAATTGAGGTTACATGTCAGAATGATGGTGTTGCAATGTGTCACTGAACTCTACAATAAACTGTTCTCCATTAATCTAGACTAATATGTGGTATTTTTTCTACTGATGTTTTATTGTCATGTCTGGTTGTTATATGTTTTTTTTTTTTTATCTATCTACAGTATAAATGTATGTATAATCCACCAGGGGGAGTGTGTTGAACATGATTCATTAGCCAACTTCATAACAGGCAGCATCCTCTGGAAAGTTGCTATCAGAGAGGATGTGGGTTGGGATGTGATATACTTTGCCACACCTTGATTACATCGACAACAGAACATAGACTTAAAATATATAAAGCTAGATAATAATACTTTTTACTTGAATATGCACTTGTGGAAAGGATTCACAATACAGAGATGTATGCTGAACAGGTGACATTTAGAAGGAACTGAAAAAATACAAGCAAAGGGAGTGTCCTTTAGAAACTGAATACTACTGCATATTATCAAGAGAAATGAAAGCTAGATGAAACATGATTAGATTTATTATTATGACTGCCTCAGTGGTTCAATTGCTGTCAGCATGCACTCATTGTACTTTTAGATTCATTATTTATAAGCCTGTAATGGGAGGTGTAATTATTGATTTAATTTTTGATTTCATGGAAGCAGAAATCAGTCATAAAACAGACTTATGATCTTTTGCATGAAAAATAAGGAGCTTCTCTTGTTGACCACAAGATGGAGAATGATCTCCCAGTTAATGGATTACTTGGGTTTATTATATTAATATCATTGATGTTTCAGTGCTAAATGTGATTATGGGGAGGGAGTTTTGAGTGACATGCTCTGAGAGATACACTCCAAGAGCATCTCTTTAAGAAAACATGTCTGTCACACTAGGCTCAAGGCAATAGCTCACTCAACCAATAAATTATTCAGACTCCTGTGCCACCGAATTTAGACATGGCAGAAAAGAGCTGGAAGGTTGGGCAGAACAATACATTGGCTCCTGCTCACATCTCCCTGTAGTGGACACTCTTAAATAATCAAAATTTCCTTTCACGCTCACTTATAAAACTGGGCCTTCAGCTTGGCCTAATTCACATTAAAACATAGAAGACAGGGCAGAGTATGTCATCTTGTATGTGGTGAGTCATGGGAGTGACATCATCCTTTTTTCATCTGTTGTGATTCACACTCACCTCTTATATTTGATGGTGGACCATTGCTACACTTCAAGCAGCATATTCTCCTTGTGCATGGATTAGACCTTGAAGTCTTAATGCTGATGAATTAAATAAAGGAATTGCATCAGATAGAAGTGGAGGAGATGTAAAGAGCCCTCGAGAGATGTTACACATCAAGAAAATGTGTCTGAGAGAGAGAGAGAGAGAGAGAGAGAGAGAGAGAGCAGTAGGAATGGTAGGACTGAGCAAAGAGCAAGGTCACAAAACACAATTGCATTGTGTTTCACTCAGGCTGAAACCTGAGCGGCCAGAGTATCCTACCATCAGATAGAGAGTTCCTGTTCACTACCCTTTACCACTGCTAAGCCTGATGTGCAACACACTCTGCATTTTATCTCATAATTTAATTCAATCAAGAGGCATAGATTGGAAGAAATTTTGCAATTAAGTATATTTCAACATCTATGCAAAAAAAAAAGCAAAAAGCAGGGTGAAATGTTTTACTGTGCAGACCTGTTTGTCTAAAGATGGATGACAGTGACAAGAAAATGTATTGATCTCGTAGCGACAACCTCCAGCCGCTGACCCGTTACTGTGCTGTAGACCTGTAATGTGTGTGGGTCACTTGCACAAGGACACATTGTCATTATTAAGCCCGGTCCTCTCATCTCTGCAATCAGCTCAATGACTGTCTGAGAGCCTCTCTATGAGAACATTGCTCCAGGCATTGCTCTTCATCTTGTCATCTGTTCACACAGGTTGAACTACAAAGTATCATTTACATACTGTATCTTCTTTTTCTACCCAATACTAAAAAATATTAGGATTAAACAGGTGTTTGAACCCAATTGTATTTTTTCAGGTATATCACCATCTGAGCTTACGCTAGCAATAGACGGATACCTATAGAGGATACTGAGAATTACAGCTGTGAAACAGATAACAAGGTTAACTGACTAAAACCTACTTCACCTTCATTTAATTAATAAATTAATATATTAATATATCAGAAAGTGGAGTAAATTGATTAAATGGATTAACTAAATAACATTGAGGAACTATCATTAGATGAGCTACATGTAGTGTAATAGACTATAGATCCAGCCTATTTTCTTGTTTGTATTTTTCCAACTTTATATATTATTATCTTTCACTATCCTACTATCTATCCTATTATTAATTTGTCTTTCCTTGTTTTCTCCTTCACTGTAAAATATATAATATTGTAAGAATGCTAGAAGTAAGGATGCTGTCATAAGCAAATGTAAATCAACATTTACTAAAAAAAAAAAGTAAGTTCAGGTGATGTTTTTTTAATGTTTTTTTTTTTTTGCAATTGCCAGGAGTTCAGGAGTCTTTTTCACAGCAAACATTTTGACCTGTCATAGCAGTAGAAGTACAGGTGTTACTAATAACATTAATGATGTTCTATTCATGTGTCCCAGTAAACCATGACAGCGTGACAGTGAGCCAGCATGAACAATACCAGCAGCTAAATGAAACTCAGCCATCATTCATTTTATTATTTACACCTGTGCTTTTCCTGCTGTGACATGTCAAAATGTCTTCATTCTGTTCCACATAATTTATGTCATCTGACAGTGCTGTTTTCATTTTTATGAACTCCATTAAAGGCCATTGTTATCTAATGTGATTAAGTCGCAGCTGACTCAATACAACGGTGCAGCCTACATATCTTTTCTCAGTGATGACATTTTGATGATGTCGAAAAAAAAAAGAATGAATAAATAATAATAATAAAATGATTTATGGCTGATACCATTTAGGTTTTCCAAATTCATGACTCTGGTGTAGTGCACCAGTATAGCTTCCTTGGACACTTGAATGGAACTGAGCCATCATTTATGTTATCAGTTACACCTGTTATTTTCCTGCTATGATAAGTGAAAATTAATGTTGTGGAAAAGGGTTTTGTCTACTGAATGTTTACTATTTAACTATTAGTATTTGCTGTGCAGGAAGACAACTAACTATAACATCTTCCAATATCAGTGCAGATAAGCCACATCACTTGAGAAAGTGAAACTATTTTCTGACCTTTATGACCACATGATCATTTTTTTGCTTCAGTGTTTGGGACTAGACTTGCTGCAAGATGCTGGCTATATTGTGTGCCTCAGTGAGCAGGCAGTTTCCATGGTGCAGAGACCTGCTTTGTGCCAGTTTGTCTCTTCTCAGCTTGATGTCCCTGGTTTGACCTACTAAACATTATTCACAACAAATGCATTTTCATGCTTCTATTGTCCACTGAGTGCAGTCAAAACAATCCTGCATGTAAACGAAGCTGTTTTACCCGCATTTGGGGTAATTTTTTTCCACCCATGCTATTTGCTATTTTTTTAGTAGCTTTAAATAAAAAGTATTACACAACAGCAGCTTTTTACATGAGGTGTTTCATGGGGGATACTAATCTTGTTCCCTCCCCACTTACTGCACTGCACTGGAAATGTGCAGATTTAATGGACAGTGATCAGTGTTTGAGGTCTTTTTTGACATGTTGGTAATGGGGAAGGCCGTCACCAACATGTTGAGCTAGACAATGAGGAACTTGAGTGGTCCAAGGTGGTTGAACAGATCAAGGAAATTCCACTCTTTCCTAGATTGGACCCCCAATCAATTGTGACTTGACTTGTCTTAACATGTTTGTTACCCTGCAGCTCACCTGTGTAACAACTCTGTTGTATTTGTAATTGCTTTCCTATTTTCTAGTATGCTATTATTGTTTTGCCTATGTAATGTGCATGTTTATAACTTTTTGAAAACAAAAATTACAAATCGAAAATCTTGCTCCCTAGCCTCCCTGCCCCTCCTCTCTTTCCCCCCTTTCTCTCTCCCCCCCATCCAACCCCCCTCCCCTCTCTCTCTTTCTCTCTCTCTCCCTCCCACCCCCCCTCCTCTCTCTCTCCACTCCCCCCCTCCTCTTCTCTCTCTCTACCCACCACTGCATTGATGCTGTTACCTCCCTCGGTGGTGATGTCACCGGCTCAGTGGAGCTCAAGCATCCTTGCCAGAGACAGGGAGACAACAGAGCCATTTTGACCGCTTTTGACTGTGAAGAAGCGGCCACCATCCGCAGCAACCCGACCGGCCACCTTCCTTCCTGGGTCCCCACTGGCAGGGCAGGGCAGGGCAGGGCAGAGGGGGGTGGGTTGGGTAGAGGACACCGTCGACACCGTAACCCCAGCCCTTCCCGTTTTTTCATGGAGAGGCGAGGCTGTTAGCAGGGGCAGTGTCAGACCTGGAGGAGACCAGAGGAGGTGGAGGTAGCTGCGGAGCTGGATAATAAAACAGAGGAGCACGACTAACTCGGTGTCCACACAGGGGGAAAAAGACCTCATTGGCACTGCGGAGGTAGGTTTTTATTTGTCCATTGTCCCGTTGTAATGCAGTTTTAATGAGACAGTCTTTATTTACTTAGTGTTAAATCTCCTGGGAAGAGATGGGTATAGGGTGCGGCCGATGAAGAGGCTGTCAGTGACTAAAGGATAGTGTACTAACAGAAAGACATTAAAGCTGCTCTGTAACACAATACATGTGCTGTCACGACTCGGTGTTGCTTATATTGTTTGATAAACGGTATTTTAATTATGTGAGCATACGCAGGACGACATGAATAAATGCCCTGTCATTGGGCGAAAGGTAAGCTAGGAGACGTGTAGCTTGCCATAACTGAACAAATGTTATCTCACGAGCTCTCAGAATTATTTGCAATTTTTCAAGAAGTAATTACAGTTATGAATTATCAATTTTAGCCCAACCAAAGACAGGCCCTAAACCTGTGTTTACCTGTGCTTTGTGGCTGTTGCTGTCATGCCAAAAAGCTAACCATTAAATGTATATTTTTATGATTGAAAAGCAAAAATTGCATGAAACTGTCGTCACCTTAAAGTACACATCATCATGGTTTATTACATTAGTCTTTGTCACAGGGAAAATGGTGGCCGCCCAGCTGAGCTGCATCATCAGCTGATTGGTCAGAGCATCTGTAGATTATGACCATGAATGTTGTTGGAAAAAAAAGCAGATCTGAATTTTCAGAAGTATAATAAAGTATTGTTTTTTTTATATAAGATATTCTGTTGAACATAATATATGCTTTAAGCATGTGAACTCCATCGTCATCCCTTCATTTTTATATATCAAAACAATACTGGATGTTGGATCAATATTATTCAGTCTGTTTTATTTATTGATCCTTATTTGCCTTCAGTATAATCAACACTATGGCTACACCTTAAAAAACATGACGCACTGTTTTCCTGTCGTACAATGTTAACTGCATACATTTCACAAATGAATCTGTTTCACAAATGAATCTGTTAAGGTGCCAGCTTTAGAGGATGTGTCAGGAAGCAGGGTGACACAGCAGATTTTCAACAGTCAATGACGATGACAGACACTTAAGTCGCAAACTGCAGAAACATACTGTGAATATTGATACAATTCTAACAATATCCCAAATTCGGGGTATTAATTAAGTTACAGAAATGTCACTTTCTCCTATAACCTATAAACTATGATAGTTTGATAACATTCGCAGCAGTGAAATCGTATCGTATTGCTCTTCGTCGAGCTTATTGATTAAAACATGAAATTAATCTATTTTGATTGGCACAGATGATGAGTCATGGTGGATCTTGATCACACCCACGATGGCACTGCACACTAAAATGTGTGGTGGCAGCGTTGATTTAATGTTGATATTTAGTCTTTTAGGAGACAGTATGACGGGGTTTGTTCATGAAACCGAGCTGCTGAATGGAGCCAGACCCTGGATTTGTGGCTGGTTTCAGTGCCATTGTAATCCAGGGAAATAGCCTGACATTTAGCTGCTGCTGCACTTCTTTTGTTACTGCTAGCTTTATTATCCATCTCCCTCGGCTGTAGCTGACCATGCATGGTCTTTTCATGTTACAGCCACATAGCCCTGCCCTCCTCTATTGTGCTGAACACGTCAACCATAAGATGTAATATTCTGCCCTTCAATTTTAACACAAATTCATCTGGAAGTAAAAATAAGACATCAGTTATGTAACATAACATAACATAACATAACATAACATAACATAACATAACATGTGACAAAAAAGATGGTCCAAGTCTGTTGTAGCATGTCATTTGCATATGAATTCATACATACTGATAAAACGGGGAATTATATTAATTAGGATTCACTATCTGCTCCTTTCCACTGATCTGCAGGCCCTACACCTGGGCACCAGACAAGGCACCCCAAGGTGCTAGGAAGACAGCACCATGGCAGGGGCCTCTGTGAAGGTGGCGGTGCGTGTCCGCCCCTTCAATTCAAGGGAGATTGGAAAAGAAAGCAAATGCATCATTCAGATGTCTGGAAACACCACCAGTAAGTACTCAAACCACAACTACTTTACTGAAAAACATTGGCCCAGTTTGGAAAATTCACCTACAGCGTATGTGTTATATAGAGCTGCAATGATTAGTCGATTAATCGATTAGTTGATCAACAGAAAATGAACCACCAGCTATCTTGATAATCAGTTGAGTCATTTTTAAGAAAAAAATGACACATTCTCTGATTCCAGCTTCTCAAATGTGAATATTTTCTGGTTTATTTAGTCCTCTGTGATAGCGAATGAAATACTTTTGGTTTGTGGACAAAACAAGACATTTGAGGTTGCATCATGGGTTTTGGGAAACAGTGATCAACGTTTTTCACCATTTTTGGACATTTTATAGACCAAACAACTAATCAATATATATTAAAAAAATAATTGACAGTTTAATCAATAATGAAAATAATCATTAGTTATTAGAGTATGTTTTTATTGTCTGAAATTCAGAATTAAATGTAGTTTGCTTGAATAGCTACATGCTACACAGGCAGCAAAAGTAGAGTAACTGGTTGGTAGCAGGCACCTGCTGTTGGTAGCCAGATGTAAGAACTGGGGGGGAGGGGGTGTTCTCCAAGGGCACAGGTTCAAGCTTCTCCAGCTGTTCTGTTGCTGATCTTGACCTCGGACCTCCCTGTATGACTCTGCAAATCTCTATCTGAGAGAAAATGTTCAGCGTGTGCAAGATTTACAGCCGTCTTATTACTGAAAGGTTGACGTTTTCCATCACTAAATAGAGCTCGAACTAGATGAGTTATCAGATTGAAATCACCTGCTTAGGAAATCTCTTCAACATCACGCTGTAGGTGACATAATCTCCTGCAAATTTGATCTCATATTTATTTAGCACGACGCCTGTTATTTATTTATGTGGTCAGATTAAGCCAGATTTAAAAACGGCTCCTTATTCAACATTTTCTAATTAACTTTTCAATTCAAATCTGTCACTAATGCACTATTGGCAGCTGCATTTGGAAGAAACGTAGATTTTGTCTGCATGAAATAATCCGTATAAACATACTGAAATGTTACCTACTGTATTTGTTTTTGTGCCTTATGTTGTATAGTTTTTAAGCATGTATTATAGTTCGAAGCACCCCTAATTCCTTGGGTTATGCATGGTGCACAGCGAGGCCTCTGGTCGAGAGGAGACTGGAAAGACACTCGATATGTAGTCTGCTTAGCAAGGTAAAGCCATTTGTCAATAATGGATGAGGCTCCCTAAAATATTTACCATTTGGCCTAATTTAGCCATCTCTCCCTTCTTCCTCATGTCATGGGTGACTAGACAACAAGCTGGGTGGCTTTTTTGGGTTGTCATTTTTTAACTGTGATTTGTTGGATTTTGTGATAAATTCCCCCTCTAAACTAAAATCTAGACACGTATAATCTTGCAAACTCTAGTAGGAATTGTCCATTTTCGTCCCTCAAGGTTTTCACAGCACGATGGTGATTAAAATTTGTTGACACCTACAGAAAATGTGGTGTCATTGCCTTGGCACGGAGCTCCTTCCTCCTGTCTCTACAGCAGTGGACAATGAGTATTTTGCTGCATTGTCTCCTTTAGCAGTGTAAACTTAGATCAGAGGGACTGTAGTCCACTGGGAATATATTGACAGTGTGGATATCAGTGGAATGTCCTTAGAGACATCCTGTTTGCATTTATCTGTGAATTTGATACCTAATCAAACAAAGCCTATTTCTGTTTTTTTAATCATACCAGTTATGCAGGTACATTTGATGTGAAAACACTGAATTTCACTGGCATGCTACCATGTTAATCAGTGTGGCGTTTCCTTTTTCTTTAATATATGCTCATTTGAACACTTACTGCATATTCACTGCAATACTCACTACCCTGTTCTCATATATTATCTTATATATATTCCTAGATAATGTTTGTTTGGAGACCTCCTGAGAAAACCCAACATTATAGTTTTGCAGTACAGACTGTACATGCAACAATATACAACATCAATCAGGCTGTTAAAGCACTGTAGGCATTGTATAAACATACACAATAGATTAGTCTTCCATTAGTGAGGAGCCAGAAAATGGCTGCAAATATACACACATATATATATATAATTTTTATGTACTGCTTCTGATATTTGTTTTTCAGAAATGTATGTTTTACTAATTTATGTATTATCGTCAAATCAGAAATAGCTATGTCACCTAATATAAGTTAAAGATTCATCACACCTGAATACAGTTAAATCTGGGAGCTCAGTTGCAATTAAAGCTTCAAAAAAGAAGAAATCATAAACTAAGCTAATGGAAATTGCAGTAGACATTTTATTTTGACATATTAAACCTCTAGTTAGAAGCCCCCCCACACTGATTATTTTACACACAGAATTGGGTCTGTGTGAACAGATTTTAGTTGCAAATCCGTTCAATCAATCTTGCTTACAATCCAGAAATTAAACTGAGTTTAACATCATGTTAGCTGTAATAAAAAACATCATGTTGATCAGACGCACAAAGCCTCTTTCAGTGAGACTGCAGGTCTTTCATCAGAGCAGATTGTTCTCTTCAGCTCTGAGTCAATGGCTCTGGATGTGGACTGGAGGATGTGAGCTGACTGATGTCATGAAAAAGCCCATTGGTTGCAATGTCTGGAGGAGGTACAGAGGCAGGGTATAAATGCCCCCTTGTCTTTTTGTAGTCTGGGCTGAGGAAAGGAGGAAGAAAAAGTTCTGGGTTTTTTTTTGTGTGTGTCTCACTCTCTGCTTTGTGCTCTCTGACACCCATGCGTCGGTCAATAGCCCAGTTCCCACAAAGCAGCAGAATGGCAGTAATCTTGTTGTTTGAGAGATCTTCCCTCCCACGCCAGCCTTAATTAAGATGCAGGGGACAGACCTGAAGGAAAGATGGGCCTCTCTTTAGAGGGCTACTGGGTGCAAATTCTTTTCTGGATAGATTTCAATTTATTTTGCCGCAGTCAGAAAACTTATAGAGAAGAAATTTCACTACTGGACCGACTCAAAATATTTCTGTACATCCCTTTTAAAACTCTTAATAATATCAAATAAATGGCAAATTGTATGGTGTACATTATGTTGTTGTGGTAAAATTGAATGTAGACACACCCTTGTAAATAAATTTGCAGAAATATCATGCTTTTTAGGGAGAACTAAATGTATTTATGCAGCTTGTTCAAATTTTAGATAAAATAATGAGCTGATTAGCATAATATTGCACAACTACAGCTAAAGTGCCTGTTGGTAGGTTTTGTGTCTTATCGGGGTGAGCTTTATAAATTTGCATCCAACCTAAAGCAGCAGACAACATACCACCTACATGTAAACCCAGTGCTGAATATAGCATCTATGTGGCTCCCCTCCAGTCTCTGTCAGTGGGTTCACATCCCCTCTGCCAGACCTGCTGACACAGCCACATTTCCTCTCCTATTGACTGGGGCAGGTCACCCGTGACAGTCTGACCAGCATCACTCAGTCACAATTATGAAGACCCAGCAGCTATGACAAAGACAAACATGGAGTGTGTCATAATAGGATGCAGAAAAGATGATAGTGTAACAACTACAGCAGATAATCACCACTATAATTAGAAGATGTGAGATGTGGGTGTCGCTGACAGTGATAGTGACAAGCAGTGGTGATGTTTTACCCCCCAAAAAGTGTGTAAACTACATTTGGGGAATCAAAATGACTTAACACTGTATTGAAGTGTGTTGTCAAACATTGCTTTTAAAAGGTGGTATTCAAAAAGTGCAAGGCAACGTTTAGATCTTTAAAATAAAGGTGGAACTATCCCTTTATAGTAAGTAATGTAATGTAAATGTGATTATAAATATAATATGCTGTGTAACTACCTGTTTGTAATACACAATTATTCAGCAGTGGTGAAATAGCATTGAAAGAAATAAGTCCTGCATTCAGACTTAAGTGAAAGTATTTATAATAGATTAAAGTATCAGTGTAAGGAAATGTTACACTGTAGTTGCATAAACCTACAGAAAATATTTTGATGACATTTTAGTAGTTAAGGACAGAACAAGTAAGGAACAAATCAGGAACTAACATCTAATTATTAAACAGCTATTCTAGATCAAGAATAATACAGTAGATAATAAGTTACATTAGAACAGACTAGATACTGTGTAAACCAGTGGGAGATAATAATGTCAATGAATCAATGTAAAATAGGCCTTTTGTGTCTGTTTTCAGTTAAGTCATTAATTCCGGCTAATAAGCTGGAGTCTGTTGCCTTTCCATTCAGTCCACCAAACAAAGTTAAAACACGCCTCCATTAACGGTCTACTGATGGATTATTTTTGGATGGATCATTATTTTGTACAGCCACAATATTCAGGCTGCCTTTTAGAAGATTTTGGGTTGTTGGCTCTTAAAAAATAGAAAATTAATGTTCCCTACTCCTTTTTCGTTCCCATTTTCCTACTGATGCTGTTAGCTCCCTACTTCTCATTAATTTGTTTTTTTTTTTTTTTTGCAAAGTAATTACTCCCTGTTCAAACAATTCAGCACAATTCTAACATGCTGTTGTTTTTTTTTTCTTCCTCCTTATTTTCCATATATCTGAAGAACTAATTTGAATGCTGTAAAAATAAGTGTCTATATCAGGCGAATATGATTAAACTCATTAGTAGAAATCAGTATGTGCAACCATTCTGTTAATAAGAGAAAATACATAGTGTATATGCGCATACACACCTGACCACCTCTGGTGACGAGTTTCCTGCCAGAAGACAATGAGCTTCTGTCGTACCCTGTCTAATTACGTTTGCCCCCCATGTCATGACTTTCAGACCTGGCGTCATCCATAAACTCAACACCTCGCAATTAACAAGCGTTTCCATCATAAAAGTGGGAAGACAGGTAGTAAAGGGGAGCATGATGTAGATTGGAGACATGCTCCGTGGGCGTAAAATGCTGCTAAAACTGGCCTCAGGTGGAGATTACCCTGACATGCGAGCTGAACGCTGAGCACTGTCAACGTCACCCAAGCTACTGAGTGTAATTTTAATAGCCAGCACTGCCCTGTTTCTCGCTGTAACCCTCGTATATGCTCCCAATCACTGCCACTCTAAAGTAATTACTTTATCTGAAAGCAAGGCGCTTTTCTTTCCGGTCTTGTATGAATCATAGGACACAATCAGAGATGAGTAAGTATAGAGGAGATGAATTACTGCAAAGGGTACTCGTCAGATCTTGATATATTTCTCATTTGAGAGGTTTGGTAAAGTAATCCATTGTCGTTTTTAAATTAGATTTATTTGATGGGGTTTTTTTTCTGCGTTGTGACTCCAGATTTTAAAGAACCAGATCAGATTTATTTGCCATGAAAGCTAATCAATTGCTTCCCTGTTTTCACCACATGACAGCTTGAGACTTTGTGGGGCCTTCATTCAATATCTGACTGTATTCGAGAGTGCTCTTAAATGGCCATTTTTCATTGTAAGCTAATTGTAGTGACACACTGATATACTTTTGCAGTGTTTAACCTGCTTCACCGCTACACAGGAAATACATTTTCTTTTGAAAGTGATTAGTTACAACAGGTTCAAAGCCTCTTTTAAGTATTGTGTTATTTAACCAAAATTTTGTGCAAGTTGTAGTTTATTTCCAGGTATGGCCAATCAGGCTTTACAATGAGCAACGCTAGATTTCACTGGGAAAGGTAACAAGGGTAAACGCTATTGCTGCATTAATTATTATTGTTTCATTAATGCTAATTGTCCCTCCCATTCTAAGTAGGTATAACCGGAATTTCAAATGATGTCTGAAGTGATGACATTTACTGTAAAGAAAACATTTGTGGCAGGAGACAGTGCACAGTTAGGGAAATTAGCAGTTGCTGCTGTGGTTAGCGGCAAACCTCACACATTTTATGACAGTTACAAGCACTGAGTACACTACTTTTGTATTCTCAAAATAGAAGAGAGTCCTGTGTGTAAACTGTAATGCATCTGTGTTGATATTTGGCCGTCTTCCAGAGTACCTGGACACGTCATGCCCAGTAAACACAGCCTCATCTCTTTGTCATGGTGAGGAATGGGTCTGAAACTCTAAACCCAAGACTAACTGCCACACTGGCCTATATTTCATAGATGGAAAGACAGCAGCAGTGTAAAGAGGAAATAACAGTGTGTACGCTTACTTGAGAGTCTACTTAGCCCTGGGCCTTTTCTTCTATTATCGACCACATCTACATTAGCAGGGAAAATGTTGTCTGGCGCTCTGGGAGCAGAAAGGAAGCATTTTCACAGTTGTTATCATCAGACCATATTAGATGTGTTGTTCTTCTGTGGGCACGCCACCAGGTCAGTCACTCCAGTGGCAATATTTACAGTCATACTTGGAACTAAGGAACACACTGATATTTGGGTGTGCTTCAGCCCTCTGCAAGAGAACTGTACAGCTTTGAAAGCCATTGATTAGAATGATTAGATGGAAAACAATAGTAAGCTGGAGTTATGCATCTGATATTTTGCCTTTAATTGTGTGTCAATTTTAATTGTAAAATGTCTCAACATTATGAGAATGAAAACAAATGTCGGCCCTATCATCCCATCACACAGGTTGTTGTATGTGGAAGCATTTTTCTACAAATCTTAATTACTTTTGCTGCATGTCCATTTTTAGAGAATATTATTCATTCTTCTGGCTCAGTTGTCCATTTTTGGATCACATTTATTTTGTCTGTTGTTCAATCAAATGTGTTATTCCAAAAATGAAATCTCTGGACAAGAAAAAAAGTTATACAATTAAATAACGAATATATCAAAGAGGCATTGTTTTGAAAGAATCAATTATGATATTGTGTAAGAGAGCAAAATCTTTATAAATGCACATACTGTACATACACAGTTTTCTTAGCTGCAAATAAGCTTTAAGCTCTACACTTCAGTAAAAAGCCCGAGAGCTGTAGAATAAAATGACAGTAACATAACTAATAGATGAAGTGAACCAGAGAAAGATGTGTGTCCTCATCATAAAGTGAATGAGTACCTCTATGTGCTTTGTAAAGGGTCACGGAGCAGACGTATCTAATATCAAGTTAGGCCAGATATCAGTAGGAAATGATTTGATCAGCCATCATAATTCAAGAATGGAGATTTGCTTGAGTCATCATTGGTCATCCTGTGGATATAAATGTACCAGACCAGACTATCATTGGTAAGACTAGGATTGCTATTGGATAATGTGAAAAGGTATTGAATAGAAAGATTAAACTTTTAATGGCAGATGGTTGATATGACTCGTTTTGATTTGTGCGAAACAGACTTGTGTGATATACAGTATAGATGGTGGACACAGGAAGAAAAAATGAATATTTTAAGATTCACAAAGGTAGAATATGTTGGAGGGCAGACAGAGGACAGCTGAGCCTGATGAAATGCAGCTGAAGGCTGATGGTTGTGTCATGATTAGACTATTGAAACATGAGTTGAGTCTGAGCCTGACAGGCTCAGTCTGAGCTGTCCTAAAATGGCCGTTGCACAAGAGAAAGCTGGTAGGTAACAACAAGGTCTTTTACTTCTGGCACCACCATCAGGCCAAACTGTACATTTGGAAATAGGAAGTAAAAATAGCAAAGTTGTCTCTTTTTCATCCAACCTATTTTCCTGGTGTTATGAATTACAGCCTTGTGGCTGTACTGAAGAGGTTTAATCTTGTTTTTGGTTGTACGTGCTATTTCCTACTCGCTCACATAAATTTGCAAGTGTGCACCCACCTTCAGTGGGGGTAAATGTTTTCTCATTACTCTCAGTGTTCATCTTCCTAAAAATGCCAAAAGGGTCCCAAAACAGCTGATCTTTTGTGGTTTGCGTTAATGTGATGCCCAAACATTAAAGATCACTATTGGTACAGAAAGAAGAAGCAACTAAGGCCTTTCCAGCTCTATTAGTACAACATGACACTGATCCAGTTCAGATACAGTTTCATGTGGACGGCACTCACCCTCCCTCTGACCTGTGTTCCTTGTCCTGTCTTTCAGCCATCATCAACCCCAAGCAGGCCAAAGACAACAAGAGCTTCAACTTTGATTACTCCTACTGGTCGCACACCACGGTAACTCTTTCCGCACTCCCACAGAGCAAATGTTGTACAGACACCCCAACAAAGCCACAAACACACACACACACACACACACACACACACACACACACACACACACACACACACACACACACACACACACATTACTATGGATTGCTAATTATTGATCTCTTATTTTTCTCCACAGCCGGCGGATGTCAATTATGCCTCTCAGATGCTGGTGTACAAAGACATCGGAGAAGAAATGTTGCTGCATGCCTTTGAAGGTTACAACGTCTGCATCTTTGCTTATGGCCAGACGGGTGCTGGCAAGTCCTACACCATGATGGGAAAACAGGATGTCAAAGATCAACAAGGAATCATTCCCTTGGTACAGACATGATTACTTGCCCAGTAAGTGAATCTGAATTTCTCTCTTGTAAAAATTCTGAATTAATGTTCTTATTTTCCTCCTTCTAGCTGTGTGAAGATCTTTTCACTAAAATCAATGACAATACAGACAACAGCATGTCTTACTCTGTGGAGGTAAGTATGGTTCCCCTCTGTCATCTGCCCCTCCTGTATATACAGTATACCTGAACCCGTCACCTGTTCAAAATGTTTAAGCTCATTTTATGAAACTGAACAGGTAAGCTACATGGAAATCTACTGTGAACGTGTGCGGGACTTGCTGAACCCTAAAAACAAAGGGCACCTGCGTGTGCGAGAGCATCCTCTGATGGGACCCTATGTGGAGGACCTGTCCAAGCTGGCTGTCACCTCCTACAACGACATCCAGGACCTGATGGACTCTGGCAACAAGGCCAGGTGACAAAGCCGTCCATCAGCTTATTTAATTATTTATATTCTAGCTATTTGCACTTTGAATTCTTATATTTGTTGGTCTAACAAACACAGAAACATTTCATTTTGCTTATTGGATAAATGAATCTACTCTCTCTACAGGACTGTGGCTGCCACCAACATGAACGAGACAAGCAGTCGCTCGCATGCCGTCTTTAACATCATATTCACTCAGAAGCGCCTTGATGCCGAGACTGATAACACCTCCGAGAAGGTACAACATGAGTGAACTCATTTAACATTGAGCTGTTGTCTCTGCTTATCTTTTAGCTGATTGATGACACTGATTTAAATCTTGTCGTAATTAGGAAATCATTGATTACTTGAAGGTCATAATGATAATGTAAGGTGAAAATAATCATTTAACGAAACCTGTCTCTGGAACAACAATGTATGGCAAGTAATCTGTTGTATTTTATTCATTAAAATCTATTGCATGGGCTGTTGCAGGTCAGCAAAATAAGTTTGGTGGATTTGGCTGGCAGTGAGAGGGCAGATTCTACTGGAGCCAAGGGGACAAGGCTTAAGGTGAAAATACTTTCCTTTATTACATTTGGGGTATTCAAAAACAGCTCTGAAAACACATTTACTCGCCTGTGTGGGAAACAATCAATATGGCTAAATATACATTAAAGCAATTGATTTGTGTGTGTTTACTTTCAATGCAAACATCCTTCTCTGCCTCGGGCTCTGTCACAGGAAGGAGCAAATATCAACAAATCTCTGACCACGCTGGGGAAGGTCATCTCTGCTTTGGCAGAAGTGGTAAGAATTCTATCTGTGTACTGTTCATTGTAAGATAAAGCAGATTTAATGTAGGATAAATGTGTTTATTTTACTGTCTACTTCATTTTAGGACTCTGGGCCAAATAAGGTAAACTATTTGAATTCTAATATTTTCTGTGTATTATTTCTCTCAACCTAAATGCAGATAAATACATTGATTTTAATTTTGTTTTTCCTATTTAACACACAGAATAAAAAGAAGAAGAAAGTAGAAAGCTTCATTCCCTACAGAGATTCAGTTTTGACTTGGCTACTGAGAGAAAATTTGGGTATGAACACTATAAATCTGAGTTTGACAGGCTAATTTTTCCTAATAATCCATCAATTCTCAGCAAACTGAGCCCAAAGCGTTCTAATCTAACTCTTTTCCTACATTGTGTCAGGGGGGAATTCTCGCACTGCGATGGTAGCTGCCCTGAGTCCAGCAGACATCAACTATGACGAGACCCTCAGCACACTCAGGTAGAGAGCAGACAACACATCTTCTGCTACATCTTTTACCTCCCGCACAGCCAATGAATGCAGCTTTGAACGACAAGTTACAGCCCCAGTGCCGTGCTGCGGGGGGGGAAGGGGATTGTGAATATGTGTGTACCTTGTTGTCTCCTCCGTCACCCGTGTCCCTTATTTACACTCACAGGTACGCAGACCGCGCCAAACAAATTCGCTGTAACGCTGTCATCAACGAGGATCCCAACAACCGACTGGTGCGCGAGCTGAAGGAGGAGGTGTCTCGTCTGAAAGAGCTCCTCTTCGCCCAGGGCCTCGGTGACATCATTGAGAGTAAGGGCTCATTTATTGGGTTGGTGTGACCATTAGTGTTATCTCTAAATTCAATTTCAAACCGTTTGTAATGGTTTCAGACCATTTTGTAAGTGTGCACATTATTCTCAAGGCTATACAATCAGCCTCACCTCAGCTCACACAGCTCCTCTCACAAACACTGCACTAGTATTCTCCCTATGTTCACAAACATTATGTGTGCGTCAAGGTGCGTTCAGATACAACATCTAACCAAGAACCAGCCCTCCAAAATTAATGGAAAGACATGAATGGAAAGTGATGAATAGATGCAGATTCTCTTTGGACTACAGAGGGACCAGAATTGAAGTGCAATTTATTCCCATGTTGTAGGGAGGGAGCTAGCATGACGAGCTATTTAATATTAGCGTTCCAAGTTGGAAAATGCTAGCCTCTACTGCTGTCCTAGCACTCATTTAACCATATAATAGTCCACCAGCACAGTTGTATAATGTGTAATGTAGCTCTAGAAGGAGCTCTCTCCGTCTGTACAAAGAAAAGTCTGAAAAAGAAACCCTGATGATGTCATAGTGTGTAAATTATAACAGGGAGTCTGTATTACAAACTAGAGGTGAGGGGTTTGATAGACGGTGGGCATTTACCAGGCACACAGGGTCTACAGAAAAGATGCATTGAGTTATATTGAATTGCATTATGGGGGGCATGGGTTCTAGTGTTTTTGGAGATTTCAGCCTCTGCTGCATCGATTTTGATCATTAATGTTTTGGTTTGTCTCTTGCACATCCTTCAACTTTTTGTGCAAGACTAAATCACTAGATTACTCCTTAAAACTGAGACAAAAATGAGACAATGCTGATGGAATAAACCACCTGCACTATTATGGCGGGCTGCGTCACATTACACCCAACCCCCCAATTCTGATGCACTATTAAACAAGATGAAAATTTGTATCTGAACGCAGCTTTACAGTTATCTGAAATTGTTTTTTTTTTTTCTCATAACCATTGTCATGGCTGAACCTGTGAGTGTTTCATTTACAACATTTGTCACAGAAAAATCAGAAATGAACATGCAGAACTATATCTCCTGTACTGAGAGCATTCTGGACAAACTGGTTGTATTTATGTTGACTACACAGCTCAGGTGTTCAGCAAAAGATACATGAACATTTAAATCCATGATCATTTTAATCTAAAGGTGTTACACTGTCTCTTTTTCTCTTTCTCTCTTTCTCCTTCTCTTCCTGTCATGCTATATCTTGTCTTCTCCCAGCATTTCGAGGGTCTGGTGCTGAGATAGAGGGTTTGAAATGTATGTTTCTTGGCTCTTGCTTTTGCTCTTGTGGCAGCTTAGCATCACTGGCGCTTTCTGTGACAGTAAATAATAGCTTTTTTGTGTTCCCTGCAGCACCACAATATCAAGAGAAATTGATCAGATTGTTTAAAGAGATATCTACTGAAATACAAGTAGATGAATGTTTATGCAATACAAATAGCATATAGGCTTTGTCATTTTGGCTGTTATCTATTTATATCTCTATATATGCAATATCATGGTGCTGTAGAGATTTGTGTTTGGCTTCGTAGCTGTGGCATTGGTGGGGCAAAGCTTAATTCACTGTGATGCAACAAAGCAGAGCAGCAAAATATGAATTTGCACCATCAAGAGACATGTTTCATCCCAATCTTTAATTTCCCTGATGTAGAGACTGTAGCCTCCCATTCCCCCCCCGGCAGGGTCTGTCTGGCTTTATCACCTCCCGTTGGCAGCCGTAACAGAAAGCATTCAGTAAACATAAGACGATGATGATGCGCCCTTTCCCGTCATTTGAGGGAGAGTATAATAATTTGCATAATATTAGATCTATGAGGTACTCACCTCATTTTATGCCATGAGTTTTTTACTGTCTTTCCATAATACATGACTTCATTAGCTGCACTGCGAAGGCGATATTATGTGATCCATCTTGGCAGGCAACAGCCTGTCCAGATGGATGGGTGTGATACACTTTTCCAATTTATTGCTCTGTGTTGCCATAGCAGCAGCTGCAGGGTTGATATTCTTTATTTTGTAGAATCTATCATAGGCCTTTGAGGTGTCACAACAATGCCAAGGAAAAACATTGAACGAACAACAGAATACAGGATGTAAACTGTAGACTGTTTTGATAAATAGAAAAGATATCAAAAGTCATGATTCAAAATGTCCACAGGTGTTTACTTAATGGCTATACATATAAACTTGTCTGATTCTCTGCCAGAGTAATGGATTTCTTTCAGTAAATTGTTTGGCATTGCTCATTTTAGAGAAGCACACTGAGCATTAAATGCATCTCGTCAGCTTTTAGATACAGTGATAATGTTAATGGAGAGCTCAGGCTTCCTGAATGTTCTCTGAAGAATGAGTCATTATGTCCATGCACATTGGACGGCCTTGCTTACGTATTTCATTTTCCATACACAATGACTCATTTTATTTTTGCTTTAAAAGATGCTTGATTGGAAATAATTCTTGTCTCATATTTGAAATTCTATCTGAAATGAACAGTATATATATTGCAACTTTACATTTGCTTATCTTCGACTGTTCCTGCATTTGACACTTGCTTGAGGTTTTTTGTATATTAGTTGCATTATTTTTTGTGCCTTGTAACGGCTGGATGGCCTCTTTGTTGCATCTCTTTGGTTGGTCTTCTTTGCGCGTGGCTTTCCGCTGGTGCTGCCCTCGCTTGTATACAAGCAGTTTAAGTTTCTCTCTGTGAATTAGATTTGTTTTAAGCCACATTTTGTCTTCTTTCTATTCTCCCTTTTCTTCTCTTCCTTATCTGTCTGCATTTCTCCATTTCTTTACTCCCTATTATCGATTACCCCAACCCCACTTCCTGTACACTCCCAGCGCCCCCTCCCACCCTGACAGACCTATCCGATTACAAGAACAATAACAATAAAGGCCAAGCTGTGAATCAAAGGGATGATCTCTCCACAGTGACCAATGCCATGACGGGGATGAGTCCCTCTCCGTCTCTCTCGGCCTTGTCCAGCCGTGCCGGATCTATCGCCAGTCTGCATGACCGCATCATGTTCAGCCCAGGCAGTGAGGAGGCCATCGAGAGGCTGAAGGTGAACACTGGATGACAAACAGTACCTCTTTAATTTCTCACTCCATTTTGACATAATGTAGTTGTACTGTATGTACATATTAGATATTCCCTATGCCCATCAGTTACATATTGCCAGATGATATCTACAGCGTTATTCACCAATGATTTGTACTCATGACCTCTCAGTAGTTAAAGGATAAGACAGGCTATCATCTATGTTTTTGTTATTGGCAACAAATCCCAAAAAGTATTGTTGGGAGCATTTT
The DNA here is from genome assembly GCF_914725855.1 of Thunnus albacares. Lineage (NCBI taxonomy): Eukaryota > Metazoa > Chordata > Actinopteri > Scombriformes > Scombridae > Thunnus > Thunnus albacares. The sequence goes on along the minus strand of NC_058114.1, from coordinate 28,902,758 downwards.
ATGGCTGTAATAGAGGGTCCACATTAGAAGGCTGTTTGTTTTGTCATGTTTCATCTTTTTAAAGGATAAATAATTTCCTAAAACAGCTGAGCACTCTAGTTTTTAGGACAGTGTATGTGCAACTAACTTCAAAATATACAATTGTGCCTATGTTCAGGTTCCTGTTTCAAAGTGGGATTAGTGAAAACTCTGAGTTTGTTATCCCTGAGATGAAGGAAACTCTGGGTTTTCAGTTCCAGAAAGTTACCACGGTAACTGACCCAGAGTTAACTGTGAAGCTAACCTGCTCGCTGGCAGGCTTTCTTCAACAAGCCCTGAGTTTCTCTCTGTCTCCTCCCTCTTACAGAGCCAGACACGCTGTTTCATTTCCTCATCCATTCAGTCTGCATCAAAGCGCATTCATTAGTGGAGGTTTACTGTATGTTAGAATCAAAATCCTAGTTGGATATTAGTTTAGTTACTCAAGGACTTTCTAAACTTAGCGCTTTTATGAACATCAGTCATTTCTTTGAACAGCGGTTTTTACCTTCACATTCAAATATTACACAGCGTGAATTCAGCCTCAGCTCAGAATAAAACCTCTGCATGTCCTTCTGTTATAACACTGTGACTCACTGTGCACACAAGACAGCAGCTACTGCACTGAAATGTTCATTGAACATAATGTGTAATCTCAGTTTAAATTTAAAAATCAGTAATAAGCTTTAGACACATAGGATCAATGAATAATTATCTCTATCACTCATGATGTGATCGGTTGCACTGATGGAACATCATTCCTATAATATTGGACATTATATGTTAATATTACTGAGTAATTAGGATCAAACAGCATCACTGAATGCTGTTGAACCAAAATACAAATAGACGTCAAAACTCTTAAAATCTACCATATTTAACCTTGATGCTGTTTCAAGTGCAAACACACAACACACCAAATACGTTATTACTGGATCAGACCGTGAGTTTACAGTCATGTCTCTGTGTCTTTGATCTATATATGTTATAAATCTTTAACTATATTTTTCATCTTCAGTTGCTGCCTCCTGTGTTTTGTCCCTGTCAGATTAAAGCTGAACAAATATATTTAAAATATAATGTAGCTGCAGCCCGATACACAGTCAGGTTCTCCTTCATCATCATTAAGGAAATGGAAGTCTGGTAAATGATGAATTAATGGGCAACACTGAATAGAACTTTATTGTGTTAACTTATTGACACTTTTTTCCGCTCTAACTCAGGCTTTTTTTTATTTTTTAAAGATAAATATGCGACGTCTGCATACACATGCATTAATATCTCTACTTCCACTGGATTGATATGGAGACTCTGTGTTAAATTTACCTAATGCCATGGTGAATCATAGTATCTTAGCTCTATTGATGATATCATCACGCACACGCTTAACTCAGAGTGAACATAGTCAGAGTTCATTGAACTGACTGATCAGTTGTTCTGGAACCGAAAACTCCCATCTCATTTCCCATCTCGGGGTTCATCAACTCAGAGTTCAGGTTTAGGTTCAGAGTTTGTTAAGCCTGCTTTCTGAAACAGGCCCCGGGACAATGACTGAACATGTCACCTGGTGCAACAGTGTTTGGACAACAATGGAGCTTTGGCTACACAGACAGTACTTGTTAGAAGGGTCAATTCATTGCTTTTGGTCTTTTCTTGAGACTTGTTGACAAAAAGAAAAATATACAATATCGCCAGGCATAACCTTTTAGATGCCTGTTTACATGTCTTAACACTGCTGTTTGAAATGTCAGGAAACAGAAAAAATCATTGCAGAACTCAATGAGACTTGGGAAGAGAAACTTCGTCGAACAGAAGCCATTCGAATGGAAAGGTGAGATATATACAATATGCCATTTGTCTTTTTTTTCTAACTTCTCTTTTAGAAAAGAGTCCTGGCCCACACAAAAGTAAAACTCATGAAAAAAAGACAATAATTCATAAACAATGAGACAAAACAGACAACAAATAGCATCAAAGAATACTTACGTAATGTTAAGAAACAGGACATGTGGAGTCATTGAAGATAACTTAATATAGAAGTAGAATTTGATCTTTTTTATAACATACTAACCTGTTTTTGTAATCTTTACAATTATTTATCTTAAAATGACTCTACAAGAGGAATGTGCTAAAACTGACTTATATAGAAAAATATACCAGTGTTCCACTTATTCATGTAAACTATATTGATTACTGAGGCATCTTAACATATAGACAAATCACTGAATACTGCATCTGATGTTCATCCACAGAGAGGCCTTGCTGGCAGAAATGGGTGTAGCAATGCGAGAAGATGGTGGGACAGTTGGTGTATTCTCCCCTAAGAAGGTAAGAAAGAGACATTTCCAAAAATGCTCCATGACCTAATACTTACCATTTCAATTATTCACTAAAATGCTTGTCTATTTACCCCAAAGCCCTCCGATAGTCCTAGAAAGCCCCAGCCTGTGTTTATTGACACAGTCGGGCTGTTTTCCCCCAACGAGGTTTGTAGCTCTGAAGTGTTTAAAGCTGCCTCCTTCTCTGGGTGCTCTGAGTCTCACTTCAACAGGAGCCTCGCCAAGATCTGACGAGGGTTTATTTTTTTCATTAAGTGTTATCTTAAATCTACTTCATTACTCACTTCAAACACTCCCTCACTGCGCTCAAGGCAGCAACGGGTGTAAACATGGGGGGAAAGATAATGGCTGTGCCCCCATTTCGGTGGTTTATGGCTGTTTGCCTGCAGCCCCATAACATCTACATTAAACACTTGTGCTGTGAAGCTGTAGGGAGGGAATTTGACTGCATGGTTTTAACTACTGCTTATCGTTTGATGTTTCTTCCTGGGAGAGATTGCTTTTCAGCACTGTGATGTGCAGTGCATACATATGTTATATTGTAAATAACATATGGATAATAAATGATTTATGTAAATTACTTACTAAATTTCTACAGGCAGTAAATTATTCCTTGTTCTCTGTCAGACGCCTCATCTGGTGAACCTCAACGAGGATCCTCTGATGTCTGAGTGCCTGCTGTACTACATTAAAGATGGAATCACCAGGTTAGATATGACAATAATAATAATAATAATAATAATAATAAACCACACTGAAATGGTAACTTAAATGGAGGAAAGCAAAGAGTTTTATTTGAAGTGTTATATTTACTTTTTCACCTTTTGTTTATAGGGTCGGTCGTGTAGATGCCAGCAGTCGTCAGGACATAGTCCTCAGTGGTCACTTCATAAAGGATGAGCACTGCACCTTTACCAGTTCTACTGATCCATCAGGAGAAAGTAAGCAATCCTTATCTTGCTTTATCAGGCTTGTATTTGTGTACATAAGAGTCTAATATTGACAGACAGGACAGGAAGTCTCATTTTGTTCTCTTTGTTTCCTAAACAGCTGTTGTCCTAGAGCCCTGTGAAGGAGCTGAGACCTATGTCAACGGAAAGAGAGTGACAGAGCCCACTATCCTCAAATCAGGTCAGTAAGCTCTCTTGCTCCCTGGATATCATCTTTCATTCTGTATAGTAACTGGTAGCACCATGTATGTGGTATCCATTTACTTTTATACATGCTGATGTTTCAATACCCCCATAGGAAATCGCATCATTCTGGGGAAAAGCCATGTGTTCCGGTTCAACCACCCTGTGCAAGCTAGAGCAGAGAGGGAGAGGACACCATGTGCTGAAACACCTGCTGAGCCTGTGGACTGGGCCTTTGCCCAGAGGGAGCTGCTGGAGAAACAGGGCATTGACATGAAACAGGAAATGGAACAGAGGTAATTTGGGGAAATAGTGAGCCAAGGGATTTGATTCTTTCCAGAAAGGCAGTATAGATATCAGATAGGGCCTCATCCCTGACATACATTATTGTAGACAGGAACACCAAATGAGATTCCCCTTTGTCCTCGTGTGTTTATGTCCTCAGGCTGCAGGAGTTGGAGGACCAGTATCGCAAAGAAAGAGAGGAGGCCAACAACCTTCTAGAGCAGCAAAGACTGGTACAGTAATAAGCAGCTTTGCAAGTGTCAACAAGTGTAGCTTTGTGTGCTGCTGATATTTATCATTAAAGGTATAGGAAACAACATCTAACAATATTTTTTATGCTTCATTTACAGTACATTCATATTTTTATTGAGCTGTTGTCCACAGTTCACTTATTCACTTGACATCTATTCCTAAATAGCTTGCTAATGTGGTAGGGGGACCAGAATTTGACGTGGGTCTTCATAAACCATTTCTGTAGGATTATGAGAGCAAGCTTGAGGCTCTTCAGAAACAAGTGGACCGTTATTACCCAGAAGCCACTGAAGAAGAGGAGGAGCCAGAAGAGGAAGGTAGTGCAAATGATTGGACACAGACACCTGTACATAATGTATCTATAGTAAGTTGTTGGTAAGCAAATCCTCACTAAATGATGATCTTTCATCCTTTTGGCCCACAGTGCAATGGACAGAGAGGGAAAGGGAGATGGCTGTGTGGGGCTTCCGTAAGTGGAGGTGCTACCAGTTCACCTCTCTCCGTGACCTGCTATGGGGCAATGCCATCTTCCTCAAGGAGGCCAACGCTATCAGTGTGGAACTCAAGAAGAAGGTCCAATATGTTAATGTCATTAAAACTCCATTATATCCACAAACTGATGTTATGATATGGATCTCTAACTATATCAATGCTTTCTGTGCTCCTGCAGGTCCAGTTCCAGTTTGTGCTGCTGACAGACACTCTCTACTCCCCCCTGCCTCCAGACCTGTTGCCCCCAGAGGCAACTAAAGACAGAGAGAAGCGACATTTCCCACGCACTATTGTGGCTGTGGAGGTGCAGGATCAGAAGAATGGAGCCACCCATTACTGGACATTAGAAAAACTAAGGTACACGATCATGCACGGTGTCTTTACATATCAACATTTTTTAAATTCTGAGGCCAAATGGCTACATGTACTTGCCAGACATGTAGCTTTCATATATTCTTTCAATGTAACATTTGGCCAAAAGACAATACTAATCTAGAAACACTCTCTTTAATAATTGCACTGCCAAATAAAAATGTCTGCAAGCCTTTGACATACAGTAGAGACAAAAAGGGCAACGATCTCAGTGCGTATGTGAGGGATACATTTCACAAAAAGAACATTCCTAATTAACTCCATGCTATGTATCTTTTTAGTCTAATGACTCTATGTGGTGACGGTTGCTGCTTCTTGCAGGCAGAGACTTGATCTGATGAGAGAGATGTATGACCGCGCTGCTGATGTGCCCAACAATACCACTGAGGACAGTGAAAATGTGATGACCGGAGGCGACCCCTTTTATGACCGCTTCCCCTGGTTCCGTCTGGTTGGCAGGTAAATACTGAACAACAGTATCGCTCCTACACAGTATGTGAACAGCAGAGACAAGCATTCATCCTGAGCTGATACACTATAAACACCAAATCACAGGTCAACAGCAGTGAGCAGACAGCTGCCCAGTGTTAGTCTTATTTGTCTGTTCATGATAACGGGAGGCTATTGGCTATAAGTGCCACATGTGCATGTGGTCACCTGATGGACCATAATGACGGAGACACCAGCCTGAAGTAGTCTGCAGCCCAGTTCATTATGGTGTCTCTATAATTACATAGTGAAGTCTGGTGTTCCCAGTCTACACTGTAGTTGCATCACTATCATCGTATCTCTCCTTTCACCAAATGTAAAAAATTGTATTTATATGAAGGACTTACTGGGCATCATTTATCAAGAAACATACAGTGATCAGAAATTCACACAAACACCATGAATGTAATAATTGAACTTATTATTCACAAATGTTGTCATAACTGATATGTTTTAACTTGTACTGTCAGTGTACTGTCAATTGTCAATCTAATCTCTATGTGCTTTATTAACGAATGCAGTCTGTCTTCTTCTGGTAGCCAGAGTGAATATATTTCTCCTGAATACGGCCTTGCATCTTAAACACAAAGGATGGATTTGACGATCGATGGAAATGATTGGTACAGGCTTGTCGATTCCAGGCCTGTCTTTTTTAATGGGAAAAATAGTCCATGGAACATTTGAGAACGACATTTCTTCAGTCCACCTACTCAAAGCCTGCTGTTTCTTTCTCTCCCACTTTAGCACACAGCCTCCCAGTCGCTCTCTCTTTCTCGCTCTTGCAGATGGGTCCAACACACAGTCACATGCCCCAGTTACATAATATTCAGCATATCAAGCCTTTAATGTCATTTAGCTCCAGCAAGACAGGTAAAAATGTTCAGGCAGTAATCTGAAAACCACTTGAAATATGTTGTTTGTCAGCTCATTTAGAATTTCTATCATACAATAGGTGAGTAATAAAAGCATATCTAGCCAAATACGCCACATCAAAGGAAATTGTTGTATTAGCCATTTGTATTATGAACACTCGTAAAGCTAACTAGTTGAGACACACTCTCGATACGCTTATCAAGGGCTTTTTTATTTCAATATAGGCTTTACACCAGAAGTCACCGCTGCTAATAATCTACGGGGATTCACCCATAATGTCCACAGAGAGTTGTTTTTGTATGTATTTACCACTTAAATTAATTTAGAGTAGTCTATTCTAAATCAGTAATGACGTTAATATTTATGAGATAAGATTCTAGCAGCACAGACAGAGACTATAGAACAGATGAGGAACTTTGAAATAAATAAATAAAAATTAGACTGACACTAAAAATATAAATACAATATACTCATTACAATACATTGATATATATAGCTGCATTTTGCAAATAGTGTGTATATTATAGGTATATGTATAGATATAATTATGAATAATAACAAATATATAAAAATATTGTTGTTATATATAATGTATGTGTAGTATATGTAATATACACACACTTTACTGCAGATACAGCAGCAGTTTACACTTTTGAAGCAAATTGTATTTTATGCAGATTGTCAAGCATCATACTCATGGTCTGGCACATTTAAGTATATGCCCTCCAAGCAAAGGTGGTTAAATACTTCTAACAACCTTTGCAGCTTGTCTTGCACTATCCCATCTGTCGTCTATGTCTCCACTATATGCTCTCCACTACAACAGACAGTAAAAGCAGATTTTGGCTCAAAGGGAGGAAGGTTTTCTCCACTGGTCCACTCCATATGGTGCCCTTCCGCCCCTCTTGTTTGAACAAGTGTGTGCTTTCTATCTGACTGTACTAACCCAGTTCCCATGTCTCTGGCTGCACCAGAAACCCCATTTTCAACACATGCATGAGCGAGCGCATGAGTGACCTTACCCCATCCCCGACCCTCTCCAACTCTGAAATTACTGAGCTGGCCGACTCGCAGCGGGAGGGTCGAGGGGAGGAGGAGGAGGAGTTGGAGGATTTGGACGACCTGGACGATGATATCTTTTTGGACGACCCGTGCTCGGAGCTTGGGGGAGAGGATGATGATGATGATGATGATGATGATGATGATGAGGGAGAGCTCTACCGAGGCTCCAGCGAAGGCCTGGACCCCTTTTACGACCGCTCACCATTATTCAGTGTAGTGGGAAGGTTGGTGAGGTTTCGGGAGCATGCTGGTGGAGGAAACTAGCTCTTTCACGCTGAGACGCAGGGTCCGTTTCCCTCGATAGACATCAGCGCAGACAAAATGACATACGTGAAAACGCAATACACAACACAGATGCAGTATGTTCTCACACGGTCCTGTGTTGTGGACTGTGTGTGCATGAGTGAGGAGAGTACATGAAACATTCACACAGGGGTGCCAGAGTGTCTTTTGTTTTCGTATGTGGCAACCACACATTTTCTGCCCACATTAGCCTGCTTTTGGGTGTACAAACAGACATTTCCCATGGTACTGTCCAGTTGGGGCAAGTAAACTACACCGTGTTGAATTGGCGCAATAGCTTCAGTGGCGATTTGGAAACCAACTTTAACTATGTTTTTTTGATTGTTGGATTTTCATTTCGTCATCTTCTTTAACACTGGCTGCTTGTTGAGTACTCCAAGACAAACTAGCCCCTTAAGCTAAGTTTCCCCTGTCTCAATTGTCACTGTCACACAAATGTTGTCAAATATTAAACCACTACACAGATTTTTTTCATGAATATGATTCTGAGTGGACACTGGAGTAGACATTTCTGGGCTTCAAGGTTTATCTTTTGCTTTCTATTTTTAATCTCATCAAATTAGACTTGCTTCTTTTTATTGTTTGCTAAACTGTTTTTTTATACACTAGCTTAGACCAAATGCTTCTCCCTCATTTGACAATTGTATCAAACAAGTCCTTTAAGCCAGCCTGGGGTGGGTCGTTTCTTACCACTTGTTTCGATGGAAATCCAAGCAATGTTGATGCTCAACGGCTGCTTGAGGTGTGTGTTTCACTTATGTGCGGTTAAATGGAAAATAGTGGCTTTTAAAGATAATTCACTAGCCAAAAGCACTGACATGTCTCATGGAGTATATTGAGGTCTGATTTGCATAACACAGGAACCCACAGCGAAATGTTCTCACCGTGCTGTGAAACCTGAATAAGTATGAAAGAGTCTGGAAATTATTCACGTGAACTAGCAAAGTTATGTTCAAGGAAGACTCAAAATCTCAAGATGAAAGAGCTGGTTTCTACTGCAGCTGTCTCTTTTAGGCATGCCAGAGCACAAGTCTTTTCATTTTGACCTTTTTTGTCAATTTTTACTTGAATACGTCTGATGATGATCTAGTGCCCTTCTTTTGCACAAATTAGCACTTCGACCCAGGAGGTGCCCTTTGATTTCTGATGTTATTCGTTGGTTTTTGGTGTAGCATATAATATATCAAGCTGTTGGCAGTTTTTATTCAAGCTGAGCCATGTTCCGTATGATGATTTCTGTTCCATTTGCTTTTGATTCCTTTGAGTCGAGAAGTTGAAAGCATTTTTGTTCACCTTTTTTGTCCTGAGCATGCCTTCTTTGCACCTCACCAATCTTGTCATAAGCCTTTCCCTTTTAACACTCGCCACCCTTAAATGTCTACCCCTGTTAGCTCATGGAAAAGTGGTCCTTGACTGCAAGATGTATTGTAGCTAAAAACTAGAAAGAAAAAACAAGAAAGAGAAAACTTTCTAATGCAGTTGTTCTCAAGCAAAATGTAGTCTTTGTCACTACCCCTGAAGTATTTTCAAATGTAATGCATATACAAAGTGCCACAAGTGCTCAATTTGGCTTTGTACATTTGATATGTAGTGCAGTGTTTTCATATTGAGTGCAGTAGAATATAATCATTAAGCAATGCAAAAAGAACTCATTATTTCAGGAATGCAGTTCATTGCTCATGAGGAAAACATCTGCTCTCCAGCTCAGTGTTGAGCTGGTTTCCAATATTTTGAAATCATTTAAAGAATTCAAAAGTTGACCCTTACACACATGCTCCTTAGCCTCACCAAGCTTTCATCAGTACAGTAAAAAAAAAGGAATACTGCATGTAACCCATAAATGTCCTGATAATATCATCATTTGTAGATGGTGAGGAAAAGCCCCTAAGAAGCGATAGTAAAGGGCAGCCATGGCCATCGCAAGAGCAGTCCCAGCTTCTGTTTGGTTGCTTTGCAGCTCTGTGTTCTGTTGTCCAGTCCAGTGAAATTTTATCAATTTGTGACCCACCTCCTTGGCTTTGTTGTTTTTAACGCTTTGTTATTCCTCTCACCTTTTCTGCTTTTTATCCAGGGCTTTTGTTTATCTGAGTAACCTGCTGTACCCGGTTCCTCTTGTCCACCGCGTGGCCATCGTTAGCGAGAAGGGGGAAGTGAAGGGCTTCCTGCGGGTGGCAGTGCAGGCCATATCAGGTAAGGCTCGGAACCTCAGCCTCATCGCTGATGGAACAAAGGGCATTCAGGGATTGAGAGGACAGGCTGTTTGTGACTTCTTGAGGGAGTGAAGTGAAGGTGCTTTGTGTTTCCCTCCAGCTGATGAGGAAGCTCCCGACTACGGCTCAGGAGTGAGGCAGTCAGGCACTGCCAAAATATCATTCGAAGATCAGCAATATGAAAAGGTAGAGACAATCCCTATACTTACTGTATACTATTTACCTGTACACTGTTACATACTTACCAGTTTGTTTTGTACCTTGCTTTTGCAGTTCCAGTCAGAATCCTGCTCTGTGGGACTGTCTCGTACAGGGATTTCACAGGAGGAGCTTCGTATCGTGGAAGGGGAGGGGCAGAATGTAGAAATGGGACCCTCAGCTGATGAGGTCAACAACAACACATGTGCGGGTAATCGTATTTATGAGTGAATGGATACATGTTTTGGGTGTTTGGGTATGTGTGGTGTCCTACTTAGCCTAACAGTGGCCTAAATCTGGCAGACGTGGCTACTAGATTCATGCCAGACTGATTCTGTGTGAAAGGCTCATGATGGAATTGGCTCAGGAAGATTTGGGCTGGGAGGAGGAGGTGAGGTGATTCTCAAGTTGGTGCCCCAAATCCTAGCCAAACCTTATCCATCCATGGACCATGGTGCCAGAACACAACTGGGTGCACCGACAGCCACAAACAGTTCGATTGGCTAGCTACCTGGAATGCAAGCTGCAACCTGTGTCTGATTTTCATTTTGCGTTCCTCACAGCTGGTGCAGATGAACTGGAGAATCCACTGAAGGCCAATGTAGACGGCCAGCTAGACACAACTCTGGAGCACCTCAGGATTGGTAATGTGTTTACCTTCAGGGTGACTGTCCTGCAGGCTTCCAGCATCTCTGCAGAATACGCTGACATCTTCTGCCAGTTCAAGTAAGCATTACACCAACATGTTTTCATTGTATGCTATTATGTCCATGATTGCCAGTATTTATCCTTGGTTTTTTTTACAGTTTCACATCAAAATTTTGTAAATGTTTTGCTGTTTCGATTGATTTCAGTTTCATCCACCGCCATGATGAGGCCTTCTCCACCGAACCCCTAAAAAACACAGGCCGCGGCCCCCCTCTCGGCTTTTACCATGTGCAGAATGTAAGTACAGTACAGATCATGTACAATGATGTGTTGGAGCATGTTTAATAGCCCATGTACTCAAACCATCACTGTATTGTTTTTATAGATTGCTGTTGAGGTTACCAAATCCTTTGTTGACTATATCAAGACTCAGCCAATTGTGTTCGAGGTGTTTGGACACTACCAGAAACAGCCTTTCCTTCCACTCTGTAAAGACGTCATCAGGTACTGTAGCAGCTATGAAGTTTGCTCATAGAGTTGATTTACTGCAGAGACAAAGATATAATCAGTATTATAATGTTTTCATAAAATAACACTATGGTTATGTATTATCATTTCCTTAATCAGTCCACTGCGCCCCTGCAGGAGACAGTTCCCACGAGTGATGCCTCTGTCCAAACCAGGTAAATAAAGTCTTTGGCTTGACTTCCACCATTTATTTATGTTACACAGTCTTTGTATTGGTCTCCCTGCAAGTCGTGTCATCTTAGCTTCATGTTGTTGGGTATGAGCAGTGGACTCTGACGCCTCGCCGGACCAGGAGAAATCACTGGAGCTGATCCGATACCTGGTCCCAGATGTGTTCAATGGGGCGCTGGTGGACTCGCTGTCAGGCCACGCTCTGTCTGCTGCTGGCTTGGCTGCTTCCTTCCTACTGGAAGTAAACGAGCGAGCTCAGCTGCCAGCTCCACCCACCTCTATCTGTTCAGTTATTAAAGCTCAGAAGCCGGGTTGGTTAACTGATGTCAGATCCAAGAGAATCTTGTGACTGAAAGCCTTTTTTATATCAAGTGTTTCTCTTGGTGTGACTTACTCCAAAGCCAAGTGGTTGTTTAATGTATTAATTAAATACTAATTCAAAGAATACAACATATTACTTGGCATGGTTGCATAGGAGGGAACTGATTCAAGCCACTGTGACAACAAGCATCAATTCTTTGAAGTATTACTGAAATGTAACACTGGAGCCCTTGCAGCTCCAGGGTCGATGTTCTGTAACTGACCATGATATGACCTTCCCGTAAATGTGGAGATGGCGTCACAAAAAAACATTCAGTGTTTCAAATCTACACACTTTCTATTATGGTGTATATTACAGTCACTACTGGTCACCGGCTAGTAGAAGCTGTTATAATTTTAAAAATGAAGTTAATTGATATAAAAGGGAGCTTTCCTGTGTCAGGATTCTACAGTGGATTGGCTCTCTGGTGTACTGTGTGTTCACTGTTGACCTGCGTGGTGGATGCTCCCTGCAGTTCCCTCTTTGAGCTCCTGGATCACTGTGCCTTTCTGCTGCAGTAGTGGTGAATAATACTGTCTCAGATGGGAATGATAATTTATACTGTACATTATACTGTATATTTATATATTGCACATATAACATTTTATACAGTCACATACTATATATTATATTTCTATTTCTGCATGTAAGTGTTTTTTCATGCACACTCTGTCTTAACTATGAACTCCTTTTGGGGAACTACCTTAAATTGCTGAAGCTGATCAGCTCATAGTGTTTTCAGGATACACATAGTCAGACTAGATTTAACCATTTAGACAAAACAGCTAGACATTGATACTATGAAAGGAGTCTGCAAATGCTTTTCCACATAGAATACTACAAGTTGAATTCGCTGACACAAAGGCTGCCTTGTGCAGCGAGAACCCACAGTGCCAAACCTAGTGAAGTTTTATGAATACATATGTAGATTTTTTTCTAAGGAAATTTATTGGTATTCTCCTTTAAGGGAGGAATGCAGAGTTGCTTATAAACCTGCTCATGGAAAGGAGCTCCCTCTACAGGACTGAATGGTTCCTCTCTCTCCCTGCATCACTGATTTCCTCTCTTCTTCCTATTCTCTTTCCTTTGTAGGTTTAGAGCGGTTGTCAGCTCCCTGCTGCTAGCCACTAGTCTGCTCTGTGTTCATACTCACCCGGTCTTCCTGTCTAACACTCTCTACCTCCTTTTTCAACACAGTACCTGCTACCAAGCTGACAACCATGACCCGCCCGCAGGCAGGACCCTGCCACTGCAAATACGACCTCATGGTATTCTTTGAGATCTGCGAGCTGGAGGCCAATGGAGAGTGAGTATCCTTTGTCACCTCTCAGCAAGCATCCAGTGCTGCAGTTCATTTTCACTCAGCAGATGATGCGAATGATTTAACCGAGCTTTCCATGAAATTAAATATTCAAGAAATAAGTATGATGATCCTGGGAAGCTTTTGCACCACATAAATGTCTCTAGCACTATAAATGACTGTCATCAAATTAAATCAGTGAAGCCTGTTCTCATCTGTGTCTTCCCAGCTACATCCCTGCAGTGGTGGACCACAGAGGAGGAATGCCTTGCCACGGCACATTCCTACTGCACCAGGTATGTCAATTACACTTTGAACAAATATAATAGTGTGAATATTTTAAATGTATTGAATATAATTACACCTCTCTATCTATCTTGCCTGTTTTTTTTTATTTAACTCAACAGGGCCTTCAGAGGAGAATCACTGTCACCATTGTGCATGAGTCGGGCGGTGACATGGAATGGAAGGAAGTCCGTGAACTTGTTGTGGGTACGTTTGGTTTCCAGGCTTTCTTTCCTTGAAAACCAAAACATTGCACCAACAGTGGTACTGCATTGTGTATAATCTTCTCTCACTGAGACACCTGTGCTTTTCCAGGACGACTCCGCAACACCCCTGAATCTGATGAGACTATCATTGACCCCAATATTCTCTCTCTCAACATCTTGTCTGCTGGGTATGTCAGGCCCATGCAAGATGACAGGTACGTACACGTGTAAACATCAGCTCTCCAACAGCAAGATCTATACAAATGATGCATCTTTTGTATGTTCCATTAGCTTGGTGAATTCAAAATTCGAAATATCTTGTGGCCACTGATATATTTGTTTATGCTAAGGTTGTTGCAGCTTGGCCGAACTTGGAAACCACTCTATGGTTCAGATTTTTATGTCAACAAGAGTCTTATCCGAGGACCTCACTATGTTACTACAGTGGCAGCTCCTGCACTGGAACGTGGCACACGAGCAAATGCATGGCATAGGGAATCAGCTGTACGCGTCAGAAAAAAAAGCATGGCAGTAGAGGCACAACTTGAATGTTATAACGAGCAAGCTCTTTTGTGTTGTATCTTTATTATCATATCTGCATGAATCTAGTTTTCTCTTTCTGATTGCAGGAGGTCACACATGAAAAGTCCAGAGTGACCATGAGCAAAGTGAATCAGATTACCCTCGAGTTCTCTAAGAGGACCTATTTAAACCCAAACCTGCCACATCAGTAGTTATGAATTCACTTTAGTCCATGCTGGCTGTGCGACCCTCCTTGGTGTTAATCTGTGCCTTTGTTGTTTGATTGTCGACATTGCACTTACATGTTTCATCTCACCCCGTCTATCACCTCACCTCTAACCCGTCATCATCTCTCAACCATGATTACATGTACTAACCCCAATACTGACCTGCTTATAGACTTCAAGAACCATGCCACTAATTTTACCTCATTTTATTGAATTTCACTGCTGTATAAATAGACTTTCATCAAATAATATTGTAGCACTCCAATGTGGAATAAAAATGCATGTCTTTCTGACTTATCCAGTAGCATGTATCACTGCAAGTAGTGTAAAATCACTAACAAACTGTCTGGATTTAGACCCAATATGATGTCATACATTGGACATTTCATCATTACTATATTGAAACCCTTGATTAACTCTTGATATTTAAGAATCACTGACTGTAGATAACAACGAACAGAGTATCTGTTAATGCACTAACATATCTTGTGTTTTTGGGTGTACTGTATGATCCTGGTTGTCTTAATGCAGCCTAGTTTGAGTAGAATAAAAGCAGGGAGAAGATGCAGCCTGAATGAAATTCACAAATACAGGACATAACAGTCCAACAGAACAATGTCAGTGTTAATATCATACTGAAATTTACACACTATGTTTTTAATAACATCATAAAATTCACCATTGGATGAAAGTTCTCCGCTCCACTAACATTATGGCATTTTTCCATTGTTTTTGGGGAAGTCACACCGAGTCGTGACTCGAGTCGAGCTGGCACGCTGAGAGTGTTTTACACAGCAGGGCAAAATAAAATAAGTAGTTTACCAGTTGGAGGTGTGCTGGTCGTCTGCACCTCTTCATCAAACATCATCATCACTCTGACTGTTTCTGCTGGTACTATTCCTCTCTGCATTATTTCTAAATGATCTGTTGACTGGTTTTTAGCTAACAAAGCTCTGCTAATTTGGTGAGGAACACGTTTAATTTCCTGTAAATTCTTCACGATAAAAGTCTTAAATTTTTAGCAGTAAAGCAGGAAATTCTGGGTTTGCATTGGTGGAAACCTAACACGACGTTGATACGCCTGCCCCTCAGCAGGCTCCAGCAGAAAGCTGGCTAATCAGAACAGAATGAGCTCATTGGGAGGGCCACCTTAAAGATACAGGAGCTAAGACTGCCTGTTAGAGACAGAGGCTGAACAGAGGGGCTGCATAAAAGGCCAGTTTAGGTTAAATAAGGATTTTTGTGAATCATACAGAGGTAATCTATTGGAGTCCCAAAATAAAAATACAGAGCTGGAATTGAGCATAATACAGTAAGTCCCCTTTAATGTTGTTCTGCAGACAGCCAGTAGAGGGCAGCTGGGTTTTTTTTAGGCTTGTGTGTTATGTATGTAGTATGATTATTCAAGAAAAGCAGTAATTACTGACATAGAAATCACTATTAACCCTTCACTGGTTTGTCCTCTAAAATCACTCACCTTGAACACCACTACTATATGGTGGCACAATAACACTGAAGTAATAGCATGTATCATACAGTATGTCTTTACAGTATATTTACAATGTAAATGCAAATGTAAATTTTTTTATTCCTTCTCCTTTGGCCAAACTGATCATATTACCTAAGTTAAATATATACAAACTGTAAGCTATTTTTTGAAAGAATTTTTATTTAACTTATGATTTTTGTGACCGGCTGTTTTTGGCTCATTGCTTAATCCCTCTGCTTTCCCAACCACTCTCCAAAAAGCCTAACAATACCAGCAACACCATCACCCAGACATGGGTTTACTGAGTTTCAATTTAAAGCAACCAAACGCTCCATGCAGCACTGTCCAGTGGCCCTGCTGAGCCAGCCTTTCTTTGACCATGGTGCTGCAGCCCTAGGGTTTTCAACCCTCAGCGCTTGTGTTGATACGGCCTCAGTGGCCAATAATTGGGTGTAAGGGCTCAGCACTGGGTCAGGCTGTGGTCCAGTGAGGTCTCTGCTCAGTCTTGCAGAGACTAACATCAAGGTATATATGGATGCTAACATTTTTCTCCCTCCAGTCCACTAACGGAATGTTGTTTTTTGCTTTTGCAGACAGTTTCTTGATTCGGACATGCCTAGGTATATTATTTTGCCTCTCTTCTCATACTCTTAAGTTACACAAACAACTCATCTTTCAAACGTCCTCTACACCCTGTCATTCCTAGTCAGCCTCTAGTGATTTTGTTTCCCTCTTTCCTAATACTGTATGCCATTACTGTCAGCTTTTCATCTGTACCTCTTTGTTTTCCCCCCTCATGAGAAGTGAGGGATGTGGTTCTGCATGTCCCTGCTTCTCTTGCTGCGCTGGGTGTTTGTTTGAGCTGTTCTCAGGCTGCGGTTTATGATGGACAGGATCTGCATGGCTCGCTTTGCTTCACGTGTCTCTGCTGGAGGTGTCGTGGGGCCAGTATCACACAGCAGTCACTGCAGGAACTATCTTATAAAGATTGATTTTAGAAAGCGTACAGAAAGTGGTCACTCTTGCATTCGTCTACGACAGCAAACAGGGAATTTAAAAATGTTGCCCACACTGAAAAAAAAGTTTCCCTACTCCCATTGTTAATATTTGATTGTGTGCATATGCTAATTTATCCAACATGATTGTACTCCATATGAGTTACAGGGGTGGAAATGAAAGAATTCATTGCAAGTAAGAGGTATAAGTACAACCTGCCAGTAGAGGGTGGTAGTGATCCATTATTACAACAGTTCACTTGAAGAGTAAAGGCACAGAGATGCACCCTGTCCTAAGTAAGAACACTAATAAAATTCTCTTTTCTTCTCTCCACTCTGTTTATTATTTTATACAGTTGACCTTTACAATGAAGCAATACTTTGAAACCATGGATATGATTTATTTAGTTACCTCTAGTCCCAAGAGATAGAGTATTTCCCATCACAGCTACAGAATATTAACAGGAACACTAGTCATCCATTATTGCTCTAAGTGCTGTAATATGGAACACATCATTTACACTACCCATTCTGGCACGTTATTCAAATGTAGCAATTAAAATGTAATCCAGTGAACCATTACCTCAGCAGTAGCACTTTGCCCAAAATTGCTGCAATGTTGTGAATATTTTTAAATCTTGCTTGTACCACAGCGAAACTCTGCCAAACACCAGAAACAAATGGTTCCTCACATGTTAAGCCAGCAGAATGACTTCAATCCTGGCCCCTGCATTTTTAGGAGGTAGTAAAATGCACATGTCGGTGTAGTGCAAAGAGGAAATTGCTTCCTTGTAGTGTAAGCAAACAGGTTTCTACTACTGGGAAAGAAGTGTGCGTGAGTGCATGTGTGATGTGTGAATGCGTATGTGTTAATGCACTCGCTAATTGCTTCAAAAACAGGCCATCTCTGCGCCCAATCTCCTGAATTCTCACAGAGCAGCAGTGAATTCTCTTTACTACTCAACTCAGTACATGGCTGTTTGTTTTTCTTCTGGGTGACACATTGTTCACTTTCCCACAAGGTCACTTCAGTCCAAGGCCAGTGGGCCCAACATCTGAACCTCATGAAGAGTCCATTCAGCCTGTTTTTATGGCTTACAGAAACATTAGTTTCCCTTTACAATTCTTGCTTGGATTATCTTTTTTAGATTTAAGGCTGCACCGGGCTGCAGGCCAGAAGAATAACTGGTTTCAGTGTGTGATTATTTCCTCTTGGGGAAAAAAGGGAAAAAATCGTGTACATTAACGTATGGAGTAAATCAGAGGCGTAACAGAAAGCAGTGTTGTTTTGTTTGAGGAATGGTCACGTGCTGTTATTTGACCTTTTCAACGGTAGAGCAGGATGAGAAGTCGATCAGCACCTTCCACAGGATTTCTCAACCGTCTCTTATGGGTGAGCTGTACTGTCCATGGCAGTGTTTACATAAGGCACAGATGAGATAACTGTGTGGAAAAAAAGACAAACACCATCCCAGCCACACAAGCGCACAACCACAACATACTTCCTGACTCTCACTTTTTATTCTTTTGCTGATTTCTTCTTTCTCACAGCATTTCCTTGGGAGTTGACCATAGGTATTTCACTGCCCTATCCCTCATTTCGTCTGGCTGTCTCTCATCCATCCCCTTCCTTTTTTTCTGTACTAATAGTCATCTCTGCTCTCTTTGCTTTATTGTGGTGATTTGTACAAGGCAGAGCATCAACTCAGTCGGCCTTTTGCATGCAAAAAGATTTCATTAATATTTTTGTTGCATTTATAACTTCAGAAATACTCACTGCAATTTTTTTAAAATACTGTATAATTCCAATAACAGTAGTAACTTATTGTGTTCTTAGTCTATCAAATCAAATGTTAGTGCACATCTTTCTGTATGTTAAGCATTTTTGATTATTGAAGTATTGTTTAGAATTACAGTATCTTAAGTTATCTATTAGCATCTGTGTTGCCAGGTTGACAGACTATAGCATGAGTTTAGCTCTGACTGCTAATTAGTCATTTAGATTGAAAGACTTCAACTTCGCCCGTTAATTCATTACCACCTGACCACCTCAGGACCTTCTACCGCTTCGAGACCGCTTGGGACAGCTCCATGCACAACTCCCTGCTACTAAACAGAGTCACTCCATACGGGGAGAAGATCTACATGACCCTCTCGGCCTACCTGGAGGTATACTACAGTGCCTGCATCATGAGAGGCAGAAATAGTTCTTACGGTATCAGAGGTGATGTGTGATTGACGTGATGTCGGAAATCATTTCTCTTTTATCACTTGCAGATGGAGAACTGCACCCAGCCCGCAGTCATAACCAAAGATATCTGCATGGTGTTTTACTCTCGAGACACAAAGCTGTCAGCCTCCCGCTCTATCCGCAACCTTTTTGGTACTGGAAGCCTGAGAGCAGCAGATGGGTGAGTTTAAAATTTAAAACTATGAAAACATTATGTGGCTCCTAGCGTCCTCTGTATTTATACTGACCTGTTTTTCTTTTTCTTTTTCTAGAAACCGTGTAACAGGAGTTTATGAAGTCAGTCTGTGTCATCTGGCGGATGCAGGAAGCCCAGGTAAGAGTCAAGACAATACTGTCAGTTTTACATTAAACTCACTTCTGGAACATTTCTAATCCTGCACCTGTCCCACCCTAGGTATGCAGAGGAGACGTAGGCGGGTGCTGGACACCTCAGTGGCCTATGTCCGTGGGGAGGAGAACCTGGCTGGGTGGAGGCCCCGCAGTGACAGCCTCATTTTGGACCACCAGTGGGAGCTGGAGAAACTCAGCCTCCTTCAAGATGTGAGGGGCTTAAGTTACTTTTCTTTTACTGCACAATGTACATTTGTTAACACATGAAGACGAAGAGAAATGTGCAACTCCAGCCCTTGATTTAGAAGTAGTTTGGTGGTGATTTGTCACAGCATGTTTATGACAAAATCTGTGTGCATTTGCCATAATTTAATTATTTTATTCATAATTAATACATTTGTAGAGGACTTTTCTTAACAAAAGGTGTAAATCCTTACTAGGAATACTGTATATAAAATACAGTGGGAATGAAAAATACTTTACCAGTGCACCAAATACACTTCACACTTCAGTTTGAGTGACATTTGCTAAAAACAATAGGATTACCTTTTTATTGCTTAAAAAAATGAAATATTTGTGAGCCTCTTCAGTAGGAAACAATGGGCTGAGTGGCACAGACAGGGTAGAGAAGGGATCTGTTGACAGTAAGGAAAATATAGAATTATTAATCATGATGTTTTCCCCACATACTCTCAGGTGGAGAAGACCAAACATTACCTCCTGCTGAGGGAGAAGCTGGAGTCAACCCTGCTCATGGGGCAGGAGGCCCTGCAGACCTGTGTCACTGACGAGCTGAGTGAGGCTCCTCAGCCCCCGGAGATCGACCAGGAGGTTAGCTCCGGCTCCGAAATCACCACTGACAGGCAGAGGGAGCTTGCTGCCAAGGTTAGCTGAATTACTTACTGAATACTGAATTTCAGGTTGACTTTTCTGCACCATCTACTTTATTTTGTTGTATGTGTACTTCTTGTGTCTAACTTAAGAAGACTTTTTAAACTCTTCTATCCTTTTTTACACACAGTGTTTGAGGCTGCTCACTCACTCCTTCAACAGAGAGTACAGCCATGTGTGTGTCAGCGCCAGTGAAAGCAAGGTAGTGTTTTAAAGCCTCACATTTAAACTTATATATGAAGGAAAACTGCTAGATATGTTTCACTATATTGGTTCCTCACAGTTGAGCCATCATACATGTGTGTGTTTGTGTGTGTCACAGATCTCAGAGATGTCTGTCACAACGCTGAGAGACTCCACTTCAATCTCTGGTCTTAACACAATCACACCCTCCTCAACATGCCCTTCCCTGGTGGAGGGTTGCTATGGCAATGCTGAACTCAGGTCAGTCCTAAGACATACCTGTGTGCTTATTGTTATGTATTAATTGTCATCATTGGTTGCCACGGTAGCCTTAGAATAAAATGTTTAGTAGTAACATGATATATGGCAGTAAGGGTGGTAATGTGAGTTGGTTGCTCTTTCTCAGCAAAGTACTTTAGTCACACAGTGTAAAGAGCTTTGCATAATACTCTGCTTTTTGCACTGTAGACCCCCTACACCTCGCTCTCGGGCCATCAGCCCCAGTCCTGACACACTGCAGGACGCAGAGGCCAAAAAGTCCCTCAGCGGAGCCTCTGAAGGCAAGCCTCAGATCCGCAAATATGTTCCTGATATCCAGGAGATTCGAGTCAGGTGAGTCTGCCACAGTAGCTGCAAAATAATCCATAACTTTGAGCTGTGGAAATATCTGTCTTGGTCTCACATGTGGTAATATTTCACCTCTCTATCTTCATAGCCCCATCGTGTCAAAGAAGGGTTACTTGCATTTCTTGGAGCCACACACCAACGGATGGGTGAAGCGCTATGTAGTCGTGCGGCGGCCGTACGTCTATATCTACAACACAGAGAGAGACACTGTGGAGCGGGCTATTCTCAATCTCTCCTCAGCCCAAGTTGAGTACAGTGAGGACCAGCAGGCGATGCTGAAGGTAGGTGATTTACCAAACCCCATCTTCCTGCTCTCTTATTGGTCAAAATGTCAGGTGTGCTTTAAGAAGCTTTTTTTTCCCTTCATCAACAGACCCCAAACACATTTGCCGTGTGTACAGAACATCGTGGAATATTGCTTCAAGCCACTAATGACAAAGACATGCATGACTGGCTGTATGCGTTTAATCCTCTCCTTGCTGGGACTATCAGGTAAAAAACTACTTTGACAGGTAAATAGTAAAAACAAACTTAAAAATGTCTTATCTTTTGATATTAACACATTTTCTCTTCTCAGGTCAAAGCTATCGAGAAGACGAGCCGGACAGATGAGGATGTGAACAAATCTCATGAGAGAAAGATGAACGCAAAGACTAAGATGTAAATAGGTCCCTGTCCTTATCCCTCCCCTTGTGCTGAGCCCCGTCCCCACCACCACAGTCACCAACAACCATCTTTACCCTGTACGTCCTCAGTTTATCACTAGTGTCCTCAGCACCTAAAGAGCGCCCATTTTGTGTCATGCCTTTGCTGCGGTGTGAGTCTCATAGTCTGAAGAGCCTCTTCAAAAGCTGTCACTGTACTGTACCGGAGTTTACTCATAGCTGGACGAATGAAGAAAACGGAGGAAGTAGCAACCGTTTCTTATCTCAGATTACATACGTATGGTAATGTACTGTAGTTGTTGTCAGTGACACATCAAGCCTTATACATTTACTCCTTAAAAATACAGTGACATGTATCTTTACCTAAAGCTGCCATGTCAGTGAGGATCACATTGCTACATTCGCATCAGTAAATAGACAAAACATGCAGATTCTTCTCTACTCTACTCTACAGCTATATATACAGTGTCTAAACTGGTTTGCATACAACGTACAGCTGGAAAATACACGCTAAAAGAAAAAAAAAAGAAAAAAAACGACAGTTAATGTATCTCTTTAAAAAATATTCCTCTTTTCTTTCTGGTCTGTGAATCCTGACATTGAGTAATCTGCCTCCTATTCCGAAGACTTCTTAGAAACTTCAGCACACACAGCCTGGCAAGGGAATGGCATATCATCATAGACTTCATGTTCTTGTGGCATTTTGATAAATCTACGTCCGTGTTTTAGCTACTCGTAGGAGCACTGAGGGTATCTACATTCACACTTTAAGTAAGCAAATGTCATCGTATTAATCCTCCCAATTTAATCTCATTCTCTACCTGAATTTTATTTGTTTTAAAATGTGATATATTTAGATATTTAACAGCTTTTATTATTTATTTCTGCATGTATTTATTTACAAAGACATTTATATTTCTAAAGTAGTAGTACAGTGCAATTTCTGCACACTGCACTTTTTAATATGAGTTCCTTAAATGTTTCAATAATACAACCTCGTCCCCGTGCATTTAATGCTATTTAAATAATTGAATAACTTAATGATAAACATTGGCCGGTTTCTTTATGCTGAAGATTACTTGAATAATACTATCCCCTTTAAGATTAGGATAGTCACACCTGACCTTTGACCCAACTCACATAACATCTGGCAAAACCAGTACATTGTTAGTTAGAAATTATTAAGGTGGTCTGTCCCTCCTTAGCTGCACAAAGCTACCTTGTAAAATGATCAAAAGTATAAACTGTTCCTCACAGTACAGAATTAGAAACTGGTTTTCTGAATATGTATATTGATTAAATGTAGTGCCTCTCTTTTCAATCATACTGTACAGTATGCCTCTGCACCAGTTGCTTTGAAACTACATCCTTCATGCTGCTATAATACTGTTTTGGAAGTGTCTGCTGATCATATCACATCATTTTCCTGCTTTTCATCATCATCAGTTACATATTCAGACAAAAAGGTTCCATTTACACTTCTTATATTTCTAATATGGCAATTATCTGTCATATAGTATGGAATTTCCATAACACAGAGTATACCTAATGTTTAAAAAAACTTTAACATATTTCAGGATTATCATGTCAGCAAGCGCATGTCTGTATTTGTTAAAGAATCATGCTTTGAATGGTAAAAAAAAAAATCAACGCTGTCAACAATGTCAAAGTGCAAGCTGCTTTTTTAATCTCTTCAGCTGCATATTTTCTTATTTAAATGGACAATGAAACTGAATCTGTTCAAAACTAGTGAAGTTGCACTGATGAGCGTGCATCAGGTCAGCCAGCCTAGAGAGCGCACTCAATGACAGTAGTGACATTTCACTTAAATACTAGGATAACATCTCAAAGTAACTGTTACACAAGATTGCAAAGATGTTCTTCTTTCTCTGCATCTAATTGTACAGTAAATCCTGAATGGGGGGTTGACTTGTGACAGCCATTCAATATGTTCTTGCTGCTCATGTAATCCATACAATACCTTGTTCCTGAGATTGGAAAGTATTCTGTGTGTTGTGGACAAAACATATTACACCCCTTACATGTATGCGCAACTGACAGTAGTTGTGGTTAATCAAAATGTCTGTTATTATCTTTTGTTTGTTGTGTAACAAGAAGCTGATCAATGTTATGATCCAAGTCATTCACATACTTTCTTGGCAGAGACTGCAGTTGTATTTTATCCAGCTATAGCATCATCTTTGAGGGAATACCCTGTTGTACTGCATATTACACTGTCTCAAGCACTCCACTCATTTCTGTCTCATTTCCTTTAAAAACCCAGTCATTAAAAAAAACACCACACACGAGCCCTCGATTGCTCCAGTCTGATCTCTATGTTGAGGTTATTCCTCTCGTTTTCATTGGGCCTTTAAATGTGCATCACATGAGCCAACCAAAGTTTTGTTGGTGCAGTCACAAAAGTTTCACACTGAATGTACATTGATATTTGAAAATACTTATTCTGCTGGAGTGTTTATGTTAACTTGTCTTCTGGTCAGTCTGGTTCCTTATTGATTGTAGGTAAGGTTATTATCAGGGAACCATGGAGGTTGAAAGACATATCTGTAATAAATATGTCTACTGATGTGTGGAGGGGGTTAGTTCAATATGGCCCCATAAAGCATTGCATCTTGTACAGAGTAATGCTGTAGGTTACCTTACTGTCACACTTTCACTCTTATTTCAACATCTACACCTTCACCATCATTCTGTGACAGCCTTCACAAAATCAACTTTTTCTAATCCCTCCGCTTTGAATGAACATCATTTACATTTTTGTGCTTCCACATCTAATCTTTTTTTTTTTTCGAACTTATCAAATTCCACCAGTATGTTTCTCTTTCTTTTTCTTCTTTTGCATTGTATATAAACATGATTGCTGTGAACAGTGAATCATAAAGTTGCACCCATTTACAAAATCTCAAATGGGCAGTAGTTCAGTCAGTGTCTCTGAGTGTTGGAGTTTAGCGTCAAATGTTTGTGTACACTAAACACATTGTCATATATGAAATAAACATGGAAATTATGCAACACAAAGTAATGGACTTGTCTTCCTTATAGAGTACAGTTTCTGTTTCTTTATGATACCAAATTCTATGAAGCACTTATATATCATTATAAATCATAATTAAATACATGAATTGGGCTTTGACACATTATTTTATGTATGATGTAGTTGAAACAAAGTATAACTTTTTATTTAATGTAGTAAACTGACTGAAAAGTCACAATAGAAATATAAACGCTGCCTGTATTGCAGTTTCCTGGTTGTTGCCATGGCAGCAGGATTTAGGGTTGCCATGTCGGCTTGTTAGGCGTATTGGGACTGTTTGAAATACATTTCTACCGTAATGTAAGTCTTCTAAATCTTCATCTACACTCAACTTTAATTCACGTAATCTTTCAGACTCTCATAAAATATCATAACTTTCCTGGATTTTCAAACCAGGCCAGTAACACTTTATCCTTCCTATTTAAGCATTCTTGTCCTGGGCATAATAAACACCGAATGGCTTTGCTCGTGTAACGTTATAACGTTACATTACTACATAAGAACATTAGCCATATAACAAATAATACACTGTATATAAAGAACACACGAGTATTGTTCTGCAAGCTTTCTTTTAGGCCGTTTTATGACATCTTTAATTGCAGGTATCACTTTGAAATTTGGCAACCCAGTGGAGCAGCGTTAGCTAGCTAATGATTGACAGATTCGGGATCTTCACATCACTTCACAAGGTCAGACACAGAGCCAGAGACGGTCAGACACAGAGCCAGAGAAACTCAGCCTGCCTTCCACAGGAAGGGGGACATATCTGACTCATAGTGAAAGCGGATGAATAACAGTTAAATGTTACTTATCCAGCAAGTAAGAGTTAGCAGTACAGTAGCAGCTAGCGCCAGCTAAAGTAAATATTACCCAGCAGCGTCTGCTGGCTGAACATTTAACTCGGTCACTAACGTTAAGTGTGGAGATAGTTGTGGCTACATGAGACTACACGGTCACAGGTTGGTCTCAGTTTTACAATTACGAGCCAGTTTTAGGTTTCCATTGTTCTGAATAAACTCTGTAAGCATATTCGGTACCAGGAAGCTATCTGATAGCTGCTGACAGCGTGGACATCACAGACGAGACTGGACACATTTGAAATAATTGCTTCGAGTGTGTATAATGAGATACTCAGTTCGCATTATTTACAATAACGTTACTTGGTTATAACTATGTCGACAATTATACGACGCTGAAGTTAGTTTCCTATTCGAAAACATAAATAATGATATTTAGCGGCTGATTCTCCGTTTTTTCACCACTCACTTATGAAAAAAGTGTTGACATCGTAGCAAAAGCCTGAATGCGGTTTAAACCCACTTTCAGATTTGTGAAACATTTATTCTGTTTGTGAAAACACAAAAGACTATAGTGGTTTTTGATCTGGACCTGGTTTGATGTGTTCATTTTTCACAAACAGAATAAAGCTTTTACAAATCTGAAACTGTGTTTTAATGAGTCTCTGGAGTCTCTTTGGTAATCTAGTCCAGATTCGACAAGTCTTAAGTATTGTGGTTTTTGAGCTGGACCTTGTCTAATGTGGTGTGGATGGAGAAATGTCAGTGAAATCACCCTTTTTCTCAGTTTTCAAAAACAAAATAAAACAAAACTAATCTGAAAGTGGGTTTAAGCATTGATGCTTTTTGCTACGATATCAACACTTTCATAAGTGCAAGTAGGTCCCATATTGTAGAAAGATAGATTCCCATTTCTTTTTGATTATAAAGCATGTCAAGGTGCTATATAAAAACTGTGAAAGTATCAAAATGCTCAGTCCCTGGAGAAATGCACACAGGCTTTACTCAGAAACTGTGAAACTGTGCCTTTAAAAGAGCTGTTTGGACTTCCGTTATGTTGTGATGTCACAACTATACACTCAGCATTTGCCTTGGAGGGGCAGCTGGCCCCTTCTGAAAGAAACAAAATATCAAAATATGTGTGTTTATTTGTTATTTACCTAATGTATGTGTACTCGTTTTTGCTGTCATTTATGGTGGTTCTAGTTTCTCCCCTCTGCTCTGCTCTCTGTGTGCCACTGAGGGCGGGGCTCACACACATACACACACACAGAGCGGAGCAGAGGAGAGACAGATAGCGGAGGAAATGCTGGCAGTTGTTGGATGTCAGGAAGCAAATTTGTCATAGCATGGCTTTCCAAAGGTTGGATAGCATTATCCTCAGTGGTGGCCATCACAATTTACCGGTGAGTTTTACCCAGAACCCTGGTTTTACTTGCAGTAGCTGCAGTAGGCTACAATCCGTTACCTGTGGTTGGCTTGGGCATGCGTCACTCAGAAAACAGTCAGCCAATCAGAAGAGAGGTGCGTTGAGCAGACATAAAGCAGCCTGTTCTTGGTAGAGCAGAGAGAAGCTTAATAGAGATGTAAGACTATATTGAGATGGTTTTTGGTACTTAAAACCAGAAAAAACATCTTCTTATGGATATCAAGACTTCATATTAAACACTGAAAAAGTGTAAAATATGGGACCTTTAACACTAAATCTGAAGCTGTGAATCGGAAGCTAACTACAGCATCGTACAATTATGGAGTATACAACTGACAGTAATTACCCTGTCCTGATTTTACCTTGAGCTACACTTGCTGTTCGGTCTGCTGTCCAGCCAGCTTTCACATTGACACATTAGAACCAACACTTTGTACTAAAAAGTTAAGAGATGTAAATAAATGTTGTGCTGCGGAGAAGTACAACGCATTTGAATACAAATCCAGTGATTTAGTTTGTATTGGTTATACATGGGGCAGCACAGACCACAGACTCTAGGCCTAAAAACCTTTCTATTCAGGAAGACTTCTTCATCTTAACTCTTATAATTATTATTTTCTTTATGTTGTGTGTTCCATGTTAATAATACTGTAGCACTTTGAGTTTCACTATGAATGAAAAGTGTGATACCAATTAAATGTATTATTATTATTATTATTATTACTTGCACAAGTAGAATAAAACTATTGATACACACTACTAAGAGTCTCTTTTTTCTTAGGAGTAGCTATGGCTAAACAATGTGATGACATCACCTTGATAAAGGATCACACCTTCACTGGACACACCTTCCATCATTCAGACATGAATCTGGACAGGTAAGAAGTTTTAGACTGGGTTGGTAATTTGGTATAAGTCAAGTATTCACTACAAATCAAATTCACAGGCTTTAATGAAGTAAATGCAAGATTAGATAGATTTGATCATTTTCAAGGTGTTGATGCTTTGTTAATGCATTATGTAACACAGTAGTCCTGTGCACATCCACAAAAGGTGGATACAAAAAACAATTTAACTACATACAGTGAGTCTTTATTTTTCTTAAATTTTCATTGTATTTTTTTGTGACTTATTTGTAGGATGTTTCATATTAATGTTTGGTTTTTTTCTCTTATGGTGATGATCTCTTGACAGGTGATCATTTGACTATATATATATGTCTTATATCCTTTGTATTTGCATGAGGAAGACCTGTAGTTGGTCAAATGTTTCAACTTAAGTAAAATAAATGGAGCTGTGATTCAGTGTGTGGGTGCTCCTATTTAGTTAATGTATTATAAAATATAGGCTTAACGTAATACATTCTCTGTAATGCACTTTATGTAATATAGAATCTACATGGACTATAATGCCACTACGCCTCTGGAGCCAGAAGTAATTGGAGTGATTTCTGAAGCCCTACAAGAAGCCTGGGGAAACCCGAGTAGCACCTATATAGCAGGTAAAGAATACATCAAAATGTCAATGTCCTTCCCTAATTGCCCTTTTATGTTTTCAGTGCTCACACGATAATGTTGTATCTTAGCATCCTAACACGCCTTGTTATAATTCATATGTATTTCTAGGTGTCAAAGCCAAGACAATCATTACTCAATCCAGAGAGAATGTGGCAAGAATGGTTGGAGGTAAAGCAGAGGACATCATTTTCACCTCAGGTGGAACAGAGGTAACAGTGTAAATCTAACCACTCTGTTTGTGCCCGAAAAGTCTGATTTTCGAAAATAATAATAGTATAATGGCTGCACCAGTGTTTCACAGCAGGCTTATCTTCTTTCAGGCCAATAACCTGGTGCTCCACACTGCTATAGAGCACTTCAGGAGAAACTGCAGAGCTGCAGAGCGAGATGAAGGGCACCAGAACGGAAGCAGTGGCCTTCCTCACATCATCACCTCTAATGTGGAACATGACTCGGTCAAACTAACAGCTGAGCACCTACAGAGGGATGGCAAGGCAGGTAAGAGAAAATCCTGCACAGTTTAATTTTGATTTATACCAGGATAATATCATATTTTTACTAAACAAGTTATATCTTTATTTTAATAACAACTAACAGAAATAGCTTCTCTACAGCCTCTCTCTTTCCTGACATGATGGTGCATTGATTTCAATCTCAGAGGCCAACTATGTTTTTGCCACAGATGTGACGTATGTGCCTGTGTCTAAGGTGACAGCCCGTGTGGAGGTGGAAGATATCATTGCCGCGGTGCGTCCCAACACTTGTCTCATCTCCGTCATGCTGGCCAACAATGAGACAGGAGTCATCATGGTAAGAAATCGAGGCTTGGAAAACCTAAAGGCCTCTTGTTTGTTCAGGTAGACGTGCATATTTGTAACAGTACTACGACTTCATCTAGCCAGAAAAAAAAAGTGGGGAAAAAAAGCTTAAAATAGTAAATCAGTCAATTTCCAAAGGAGGAATTGATCCTGGTGAGGCCCATTTCTAAGCTGCCATCAGTCATCAATTCCTCACAGTTACACTACAGTAGCTGATAGATCCCTCCTTGTATTGTATATCAAATGTGGATTCATCACTGCAATTCCAAGGTTACAAAAGAAGTAGTTTAAAAAAGAAAAGTAGCTCTGTGTACAGTACAGCCTGCGGTCACTGTATGCTGAAACATGTTCCTCCTGTCAGCCAGTCCAAGAGATCTGCCAGAGAATAAAGTCTCTCAACAAACAGCACCAGCAGCTCAGGATCCTGCTCCACACTGATGCTGCTCAGGCTCTGGGGAAAATCCGAGTAGATGCCTGTGAGCTGGGAGTGGATTACCTTACCATAGTAGGACACAAGGTGAGGAATCTGCTATATAAAATATTTTGATTTTGCATCAGAGCAGAGATGTTATAGAAAGCTTTTGTTATATTTTTTAGTTTTATGCCCCTCGGATCGGTGCTTTGTATGTGAACAGCCCTGGAACGAGAACGCCGTTGTATCCGATGCTGTTTGGAGGAGGACAGGAGAGGAACTTCAGACCAGGGTAATCTTCTACACTGTCATCATTGAAATACCAAGTATGCACAAAACAGTGGCCAAGATCAGAGAGCTGCAGATCGAAACATTTGGGTCTAATTTCTCTCTTTCTGAATATTGCAGCACTGAAAACACGCCAATGATCGCTGGTCTGGGAAAGGTAGGTTTCCTGCTCCATATATGTGTTTCTTTCACCAGATACACTTTCAAAGGGTTTAGAACATTTCTTTAGAAGCTTTCACCAATGTTTGTGTGTAAATGAGATTTTCTCTTCCTGATTTAATTGTGGAATATTAAAATGAAACATGAATGTCTTGGTAACGCAGTTAAGCAGAAAGTTACAAATCTTTATTGAAGAAGTGTCAGTGTAGCACACGCATGTGATTTAACCTCTAAAATGACTTGCTGACTTTTTAGAGTCAATATAGGAAATCCTATTTCACTCATTTCAGTGTGCCTTTCACACTCTTAGAAATAAAACAAATCTATGTGAAGCACATGATGTTTAATAAATGATGATGTATCTTACATGTGTGTTAAAGGGGCAGAAATTCTATGTACTTTGTCACATACTGGTGACAAAGTGGGGCTTTTTTTTGTAAATCAGTTTGTTTTTTCTTTATTTTTGGATTTATAAAGGAAAATTTCTTATCTACCATTTTCCTATCTCATCAGTAACTTCATGTGTTACTTATTCAAATGTCAGTGATATTGTTTCTTTAGTTAGACACCAACCATATCATAGCATGCTACTTTTACAGTTCATGATTTATTATGTGTCTGTTAGGCTGCAGAACTGGTGACCATCAATCTGTCAGATTATGAGAGTCACATGCAAAGTATCAAACTTTACTTGGAAGAACGACTGCAGGTAAGTTTGATTCCGATTTGAATATTTTAATAGTTGTAAATGCTAATGTTATTAGTTTACTATGTAATTGTAAAGTTATCTGATTGGGTTTTTTGTTCTGCTACTTGTTTCCCATACATTCAGTAGTTCACCCATCAGTGTGTTTTCCTTTTCAGGCCGTCTTTAAAGACAAAATCCACTTCAACAGCCATTACCCCGGCTCTGATAACCTTCCCAACACATGTAACGTGTCCATCCTGGGTCCAACATTACAAGGTGATGACTCTTCTGTCACTGCCCTACGTCTGTTTGGGCCTGCCACCCCAAACAGTGTCCTCTAACCCTACACCAATGTTTGTCAGAGGCAGTTCATGACCTGTACGGGGCTATTTGTAAACTACAAAGGCTGTGAATGATTAATCTCTCTCTCCCGCTTTAGGCTGGAGGGTATTGTCCAACTGTAAGAGGCTGTTGGCCAGCGTCGGTGCCGCCTGCCACTCGGACAGTGGAAACAGGTAAAAGAGCCCCTCTTTCACCTGTTATGTCCTCACACCATATTGACTGCAGTTACATAACTACCCGGCACTGCGCTGTGTCTTTCCTACAGGCCCTCCCATATCCTTCTGAACTGTGGCGTCCCCTCAGAGGTGGCAGCCAATGCCTTGAGGTTGAGCGTGGGCAGAGGGACATCCAAAGCAGATGTGGATGCAGCTGTGGAGGATCTGAGGGACACCGTGAAACTGCTGGAGGAAATGGACTGACAGCCCTCATGTGCTTAAACCACAGTTATGCTGTAGGTCAAATAAGGATGTACAGAATTAAAAATGCATCATGTGTTAATTCTTACATTAACTGATCATGTAAAATGGATGAAATATTTAATATTGATAAATTAATAAAAGGGAAGAACTCAAAGTGACCCGAGGGATAATGTTATGGAGAGATGAATATACTCCGCTTCCATCACGTCATGTGAGTAGCTAATCAGCTAATTGACCCTTCGGGAGTCAGCGAGAGTGTTATTGAAATAAAATATTTACATACAGCTTTAATGATTTTTTTCACTTAAAATAATCAACCATCAGATTTCTCAGGCAGATTTTAATCTTAGAAATTTATCATCCGGTTAGTCGTCCCCACTGAGATCAATTTTTAAAATAGTTGTAAAAAATAACGCTCATTGTAGTCCACCATGCTTTGGCGCTGGCTTCTCCCGTTACTTAAATTTCCGTCCTGCCTCAGCTCCCCCATCTCCAGTGAGGCGTGGGTACATGTGCCAGCATATGGTCACCGCCTCACAAAGGAGAGCAGGAGGCTGCGAGTGCTGCGCCTCCACCCGTCTTTCATTACCTTTCTATCTCACTGGCTCTGAACCTCCCCTCCTCTCTCCCCAACGGCCATGCTGGCCAGCTGGCCGCTGCTCAGGTGTCGCTTTCCTGGCTCAGGAGGAGGCAGTGAGTTTTGGTTCTTGTATGGGAGTTTGTGCATGAGAGAAAAAAAAGAGATGATAACACGCTGGGATCCAGACAGCTCTGGGGAGCTTGCTCTGTGTGCCATAACATACTCATAGGGGCCAGGGATGGTGCTTCATCGGGCCATCCAGGCGGCTCGAGCAGGGGATCTCGCAACCCTGAAGAAGCTAGCATCTTCTGGTCACCTCTCACCTGACATCACTGATGCTCAAGGTGCCGGCCCAGTGCACCATGCTGCGAGGTGTGGACGCCTGGAGTGCCTGAAGTTCCTGGTGAGCGAGCTGGGTCTGACAGCCCATGCCCGGGCCTTGAACAGAGCCACACCAGCACATGATGCTGCAGCTACTGGACACATCCGGGAGCTGCAATGGCTGGTGGACCAAGGAGGCTGCAACATTGAGGTAAGTTTATCCACTGAGAGCAGAGAGAGAGAGAGAGAAACTTACCCTGAGAGCTCAAATGCCTTGGAGAGATGCCACGTGTCTAGCTTTCCAGGTAATTTCTACCGACTCAGTTGTGTGTGAGCCTAAATTCAGTATTTGGCTTTAGATGTTCATCTAACTGATCCCAGAGCGCGGTTACATCACTACAGTTGTAAAAGGTATTGTACACTACCTTTTCAGATGTATTACCAGCTCATTACATCATATGGTGTTGACTTACCGGGTATCCATTAGTATTATGTAGCAAGTGTAATTATGTCCAGATGCTTGAGGGGCCCTCCCACTGTACTTGGCTATTAGTTAAATCTACCTTCTGTATATCTGTGTTGTTTCTCAAAATGACACAACACAACATAGATTTAATCTGCAGGATACTGCTTTAAAGTGAAGAACACATCTAATATCTTATTGTTTCTTACTGATTCCTAAAGGAGACCATCAAATGCCTTAATTTGTTGTACTCATGAGAATTTCTACTGTAGTTTTGGAAAAGAAATGCACAATATAGTGAAGTTCAATTTGTGTATATCTAACTCCCAACTTTCCAGGATCGGGATGCTGCTGGTGCCACTGCGCTCCACCTCGCAGCTCGGTTTGGTTGCGTGGAGGTCATTAGGTGGCTGCTCTCTGTGGGAGGAGCAGCTGAGGTGGAGACAAACTGCCGAGCAGTATCTGCTCACTACGCTGCAGCCAATGGGGACCTCACCTGTTTAAAACTACTCATCCAGCAGGCACCTGGGTGAGTGGTATCCAAAAGAATCCACCCCTTTGCCCCCAGTGACATAATCACAAAAAATGCAGACAAACTTATTATAACCTGGTTATTTGGTATCTTACTGTGAAACATATTAACATCTTATTAACCATCATAATAACTATATCTATCCCTGGTAGAAACAGTATGTCCTAGACGTATAAACAATTTAAAGGAATAGTTCAGCAATTTGGGAATGTTTATTCATTTTCTTTCCAAGAGTTGGATGAGAAGCTTTATACCACTCTCTCGCTCACACACACACACACACACACACAGGTGCGTTATTTGAGGTAGTTCATAATTAAACAAATAAATTTATGACATTAGGTGGCACCCGTCCAGATGGGAAGGTGAACAAATGAAATTTTAACCCCATCCCCGAATCCCATGTCTCCTCCATCTCCTAAACATGAGACAGTGGCACGTAGTAAGGATCAGATAAAGATATGTTGCTCTTCCTGCTTCATCTCCTTGTTACAGGAGAGTATGACTGTAATTTGCATGACGCATGGCAGGGTCAGACTATCACATGTGAACATCAGTAACTTGTGAATAATACATGCCGAGACTCTGTCGATCACATGTCAGCCTTGAGGTTGTTGGAGTACAGTATGTACGTCAATGTAACACCCCCACAGGCTTGTAGACAGACACAAGCTAAAATGGTTTTGGATCTTTGGTTCTTCAAATAACAAACAAACAATGAGATGCCAATGAGATATCTTTACACTTATTTTTCTTTTAGAATAGATCTTTAATATCCATAATGTTAGTGTTGCTATATCCATCTGCATCATGGAGTACC
The DNA here is from genome assembly GCF_914725855.1 of Thunnus albacares. Taxonomy (NCBI): domain Eukaryota; kingdom Metazoa; phylum Chordata; class Actinopteri; order Scombriformes; family Scombridae; genus Thunnus; species Thunnus albacares. The sequence continues at coordinate 28,868,413 of NC_058114.1, read as the reverse complement.
AAAAAACACAAAATCTGCAATACTTAGCCTGTCCAGAGACAATATCTGAGCTCCAATGTTGTTCTTTAAAACACTTGTTAAAACGCTTGTGCTTTTATAGAATGATTTTATGTATGGAACTACACTCACAATATTTTGTATTTGTGCTATTTGTTATTTTGATCTTTAATTTATTCTCTTTTTAATTTTTTAATTTCCTTTATAATGTGCTCTGTACTTTTTTTTTCCAGCACTACCATTACTTTATTAAAATAATCTTCTCTATTTATAGTAGTCTTGGTGCACTTCTGAACCATCAGGTCTTTGCATTCACTGATTAAGCACAAATTTCAACTCAAACATAGGGCACATTTTGCATTTTGAATCATTCTGTAAACCATTTTATCTACATCTTGTTTGTTCTTGAGGACTTCTTCATAAGATGCTGACTGTCACACACAAAGCCTGTTATGGTTAAAACAAGTTTTTTTTTAGATATAGGGTATACATATATATCATTAAAAAATATATATATTTATGTGTATGTGTGTTATATGTTTTATATATCTGTTTTTTATATTGGTCCCAATACTGACAATATGTTTACACACAGTTATTGGCTGATACTGGTAACCTAACCTCATCTGCTGTTGATGTATGTTGGAGTACAGGTGTGTGAATCACCAGACAGGTATCGGTGCTACCCCGTTGTACCTGGCCTGCCAGGAAGGGCACCTGCACGTGGTGGAGTACCTTGTGAAGGACTGTGGAGCTGATGTCCACCTGAGGGCCCATGATGGCATGACCTGCCTGCATGCTGCTGCTCACATGGGCCACCAGGCTGTAGTGGTGTGGCTGGTCAGTAGGGGAGCACAAATCTAAGTAAAATTATTACTAAGTGGTTTTTTTTTTTGTTCTTTTTTAATCACTTACAACTTTTTTCTTCAACTCCAAATAGGTAACCTGTACTGATGTCAGTCTGTCCTGCCAAGACAGAGATGGAGCAACTGCTCTGCACTTTGCTGCCAGCAGGGGGCACTATTGCATCTTGGAGAGGCTGCTTCACATGGGTTCAAAGGTCATCACGGATTACTGGGGAGGGACCCCACTTCATGATGCTGCTGAGAACGGAGAGCTGAAGGTTGGCCCCAACTTTGATCTTAAGTTTCCCTTTGTCCTTTTTACTGATTCTGTCTTATCTTGTTCAAATAAACAGTATTCATAAAACAACATTTTATACATTCTCTTGTTTCATGGTCGACTTATCTTTCCCTGTTCCTTCACTCAGTGCTGTAAGATCCTGTTGGCCAATCAAGCGAACCCTTCAGACCAGGATATTGATGGGTTCACAGCAGCAGACTTGGCAGAGTATAATGGACACCATGAATGTGCCAGATATCTCCGTGCCATGGAGAAAAATGTAAGCTCTCTCTGTTTCACTTGCAGTATATTTTATTTTGCACATTTTCCTGCTTTGTGTCCTCTGTGTCAGTACTGCCCAGCTGTTTACCTTGGCATGAATATCAAAGCTGGAATCGGGAATACGGTCAACAGCAAACATCTGGATGATCTTGGATTCTCAGTGAATCATTTTCTCGTTTGTGTCATGTATTTCATTCCGGTCAAGCCTGTCCCTCTCCAGAGCCTGTTGTCTTTCGCTCAGCTTGATTGTGTGCTCTCAGTTTAAGAGGTCTAGAAAGTGGAGGACGATGTGCTTAATAAGGCATTACAAGCCATGATGCCGTGAGTGCTGGAGGAGAATCTTCATTCTCTGTTTGCCACAGAGGACTCTCTGAGATTAGCTCTTTTGTTTTGCTCTGAAAGCACAACACTCCTTAATCTGGTTGATGAATATTTCAGTGTTAACACGTTGTTTGTGTTGGTTTTGCCTGTTCAAGTCAGGGATCAGCAACGCCTGCATTGAACTCAAATTATTAAGTTTGCTGTGTGCAGCCTGCTTTAATACACTTATATTTTTATTGTTTTTAATCAAATGGCAGAATAATAATTAGGTTCAGAGGATTACAGTTGATACTGATACTGAAACGTGAGCTTGCGGAGTTGATTTAAAACAGGAAATAGAGAATGCTGTTAATTGAAAGAGCCGATGGGGACCACTCTGTCAGCAGACTTGTTGCACCTTAAAGCCTCGCAGCTGCCCACCTGCAGCCTGTCGTCGTTCCTCCTCATCACACTTCACTCGCCGCCTATAGCGCAGACGACACAGCGACGTACACAGCAGAGTAACGAAAGCTGTCGGCCAATAGAAGCCATTAATAAGTCAGCGGAGAATAGCAGCAATCATACATGAAGAGGATGATGATAGAGAGTCAGCGAGGCGTGGCTGCTAAGCCCCCCTCCCTCCCTTCAGAAATAATCCTCCCGTCAACAGTGGAGAGCTAATTAGCACAGGGGCCGCTGCGGCGTCGAACGCAGCCGAAGCCGCCGCCAGCTAAGGGCCTATCAGTTACCCCTCTCCAGCGGCTCAGGTGGAAGGCCCAGAGGCTGAGTTCGTTATGAGATCCACGAGCTTAAGTTTCAGTGTTTTCACCATTCTGATGCCTGCGACTGGCAACTCTATCCCTCTGTGGACTTGGAGAGCAGGATGTCATTGGCTTCAAACACACGTTTGATTGTGTGTCATGTTTTTTTCCAGAGACTGGGAAGTGCTATGATTGTCACCTCTGGATACTATGCACTGTTAGTAGCAGACAGAATGGTGTATTATGTTTCTTGTCAGTGTACGAGTTGGACACGCAAACTGGGGCTTGATTTGAACAAAGGGTCATCTGATAGAGCACCTGAAGTAGCAGTTAATTGATTAAAACCCTCATAATATTTGGGGAACCTACAGGGATGCTTTGAAAACCTTCTGTGCCAGAGATAAGACGTACAAGTAGTAGTGTTTTAATTACAAGTCTGCTGGTGTTTCACGTTTGTAAAGCGCAGCGTAGATCACAGGTTTCATCGGTTCTAAAGTGTCAGTCAGATAATCTCATTTCCGAGCAGCGACCTAAATGAGTTGGGACATTGACCGGGGGAGCTGCGTATTTGGCCTCTCTGCATGTTTGGATCATTCACAACGAGGTCAGACTCGTTCAGCGGCGTCAACCGCTCTTCCTCATCTCGCATCTCGGGAACAGCTGCAATCAAATAAACAGTGCGTGGCGTGAGGTTTACTTCACACACATTTGTGGCTTTTGCTCCTCTCTCACAGCCAAAGATACTGTTGTTTGAGAATGGTATTTTTAGAATACTTGGATGACAGAAACACATTGCAGTCACATTCATCACTGTTTTTTAGGACATAGTCTAAATTTCTTTCTTGGTTTTTTTACAGTAAGAAGCAAAACACATGTTATAATAGCTTTCTGCATCAGCGCCTACTTAAAATATCTTTTTTTGTGTGTTCTTCATTCCATCAGAGATAAAATAAAGATATACTTCTCAACATCCTCTCTCACATCAGGTTTGTGGATCTATCTGAATCTTAAAGCCTGGCAGTTTTATCGCGGATTGGCAGATATATTACAGTGCTATAAAAATCCAGATCAAATACCTACTGTGTTACCCTTTTCATTTTCAACTCGAAAACCACGTCATGCCAAGATGTTCAAATCTCTAGCTATCTTTTTGTTTTTATTCAAAACTTCTTTCCAGCCAGGATGTTGGCATGCCTCACATTTGATGAGGCTAAGGTCATATTTATTTGGAAATTGGTAGATTAGTCACAAAATCCTGAATAATGTGGCTAGGGCTGCAACTAATTATTTTCATTATTGATTAATCTTACGATTATTTTCTCATCATTTTGGTTTATAAAACATCAAAACACTGAAAAATGCCCATCAAAATTTCCACTGTGACATCATCAAATGTCTTATTTTGTCCAAACAACTCAAATATCTTAAATTTCTGGAATATAAAACAAGGAAAAACAGCAAAAACTTAAATTCGAGATCCTGAAACCATCAAATTTTTGGCATTTTTGCTTAAATAAGGACCTAAACAATTAACCGATAGTCAAAATAGTTGCTGATTAATTTCCTGTTCGTCGATTAATTGGCCACAGTGTGCATCAGCCTAAAGCTTGTTGTTGTAAAGTTTTCCACACTAACAGTCAGAATCATCCGTTCAGGCTCACGGTGTCACGTTGTGTTTCCACTCTCACGTTTTATTAATCACCTCAGGTAGAGAGAAAAAAAAAAAAGCTTGATGAATTAGTTCACTCAATCAATTGTCCCAAGTGGAAAAATCACCTGCACACGCATGGATAAAATGTCTCTTTTCCAGCTGCTTTGACAAGTCTTCCGCTGATACCTCCCTTCGTGCAACAACATGGCCATTGGTTTGTCCATGCATTAGTGACATTACCGAGCCATCCTATCCTTTACCTTAATTATTAACAGCATTCTCCGATCAGAGTTTATTGTTTATTGCCTGGCGGCCCTTGGCCACTGGCAGAGATGATGGTGTCAAACGAGTGGTCGGTGATCTTTAGATAGTGTAGCATCCGCAACAGGGAGCAGCTACCCCGGGTACCTGGCTCCACGAGTCTGCTTCTCCGTAGTTTCACCGTGCTGTGAAGTTGTGCCGGTGTGCACTGGGAGAAATATTCAAGGTCAAGGTTAGTGAGTTTTCAGGTTGGTTTATTGATTGCTTTCACTATTATTTGTACTTTTTTATCCTGCACTTTGCTTGTTTTTTTACTCCTGTTGTGCTTTATAACTTAATTTTTCTTTAAACGTGGGAGTGTCAGAGCAGGCTGAGTAATTATTTTTGTTAAATGAATGGAGAGTTTTGTAATTTCTGCTAAAGAGGCACTTGCTGGAAGATGTTTTGGCAGCATTTTACCTATTTTCTGATCAGTTATAGCCTCTTACGGTTAGGCATGACTAATACTCTGGGCTCATGTCTCACATCATTACCTTAATATAGTTTGTCTTTGTTGGTTTTTACAAATTACACAATTTTTTGTTACTTTTTTAAATCTTGCACCGTTGCTAGATATAGTTTTCTGATGTTGTTGTTACAGTTTGAAACAAATACTGTCATTTGTCTTGTTCAGCTACAGTAGATGCAGAAAAGCTGTAAATGTTGGCAAAAACATTGCGTCCGTCATTTATTAGCCCCACAAGCAATTCCTCTGTGCAGGAAACCTGAGAGCATTTTAACATGTGAGTGGACATGTATTTACACTACAGTGTTCTGTGTATAATGTACACCCGCTGTATACATTCCACATTGCAATTTATCACCAAGAAGGTGAATATTTCACATGGAAGCAGGTTGTTTTAATGATTGATTCCAGAGCGCCGAATTTTCAAGACATGTTTCTTAAATACACATGGTGTTCTGAAATACTTAAACTCTCTTATGGCTCTTCCCACGGGGGACCGCAGCTTGCTGGTACTGCATGTCCGACTACGAGACAGTGCTGAGTAGCTGTTTCTTAACTCTTGGCTCCTAATCTGTTGTGATCGGGGTCTTTGTGGTCTTTGATAGAGAGAGAGTGGATCCAGGCCAAAACAGGGTTAGGCTATCTATATCTGCGTGGCAATTGTGAGGGGTGCTGATGAAAACCAAATGCTCTCTCTCTGGCCACTGGGTCTAATTAAACACACACATACACTCACACACACACACACACACACAGACACACAAACACACACATGAGGAGTAGTTCACTGTAACTTTTAGGACATTGAACTGAGAAGGGTCACAAAGGAATCCCCCTGCCCCCTCCCCTTCCCACCATCACCACCACCCATTTCCCAGCCCCCTCGTTTATCTATTTATGGATTGCACAACTTCTGGGAAGTTTATTCCTCCGCCCGAGCAGTGTCACAGCATATTTCGTGCTGTTCGACATCAAAGTGCCACGTGAGAGGAAATGGCAAGGACCACCTCATGGACACAAAGCACAACAGCATGCAGCAGCATATTAGTGCTGCCTTTGATGTTTTGGTTACTAATAATGTCCTTGGAGAGCTGAATTTGATATGCATTCTGCATGGAGTGCATTAAGACAATGCAGGTTCATTAAAGGGGGGATCTAAATGTTTCCATACATCCGACATCCTCTCTAGAGTGGTGTGAAATGTTGCCAATGTATTCAAGGTTGCTTACTATCCCATGCACTTGTTTTTTTTTTTTTCTTTTGTCTTTTGTACTGCATGTCTCCAGGCTTTAAAAGTCATTAAAATGCAGTAAATCTGAATTTATTGACATTTTCTGATATTTATCACATTATTTAGCCTATTCATTCATTTCTTTTTTTTGTTTTGAATTCGATAATTGCTTCACCAGCAAAATATACATTTGTGATAGTATATAAACTCCTTTCCTTTAAGTAATACAGTACATGTCATACTGACCTATAGAGACCAATCCAAGCAAATCCTACTACTGGCTACTGGTGCAAACAAACAATTCTACCTTTCTATCTCCCACAAAAATAACTTCCTAGTATGTTCTAAAATGTGCCCTATATCCTATTGTATACATACATGGGCTAAAACAGAATATATACTACCTGCAGTACTTAGAGTACTGTATGGTCAGTGAGACATATTGTATCTTTGACAACAAAAGAAAGGGAAATAACCTTCCTCAAGTCAGTTTTTTCTGTACAACAATCAAAAAATGTACCATTTTGTCTCAACTTTTTTTTCTACATCAGTTAGTGCTCAGACGCTTATGAGCCAAAATGTAAAAAAAACAAAAAACAAAGAATACATGTAAGATTATTGGCTCTGACTGTACTACAAAAATACATATTTATGGAGGAAATGGTGGCCTCTCTGTGGTCCCAGCACAATTTTTCTCAGATGACTTGACCCCAACTGTGTTTTAAGATGTAGTCATCACAGCTACAGATGCATTCACATAACTCTTAATGACTTCTGTTTTCTTTTCACACAGTTTTCTTTTCTTTCCACAAAAATGTAAAACTGGTTTGCAAAATATTTAACACAAGTGAGACAGACACTGAATGGTGTTGTCTTATTCACTGTGGGAAGAACAACAGCCTTTCAACTTTGTTAGTCATGTTGGACAACGTGAGGTCTGCAGTTCAGCAGAGGCTCCAACCCCATCCAACGATTGGTCTCTCTTCCACAGTGAGATATTTCTTCACTATGGCGTTGGAAAATATACAAATACAAACCTCATGCCTAGGTCAGGCTCTCTGCGCCAAGGTTGGATTTATCACACAAACAAGGGCGAATGTTACAGTACTGTAGGTGTGATGTGATATGATAGTAATGACAAGACAGATATGGAGATGTAAACACTTTCAGTTGTTTATAGCTGCTAAATGACTGCAGATTTAAACTGTCCTAAGTGAGGAGTTTGTTGTTACAGTATTTTCTATTTAGACACTTTTTGATAATTTTCTATTGGATTTTGTGAACTACATGAGGAGTTTTAAGAACACGCCTGTTTTTCAAATGGAAAAACACTTTTGGTGTTTGGGTGTTCTGTTCTCAGAAACAGACTTTTGTTTCTTACAAAGGAGAAAAACTGTATCGCCCCAGCTCTTGCCACCTGTCATCTCAAACCTCATGATTTTACATGCATTTCATTATATTTTAGTCTTAAAAAGGTCTTTATAGTAGTAAATGTGACTTTGATATCTGCAGACGCCCTGTGCAGATAAGCCCATCGAGGTGATCACTCCGGTGGAGGAAGAAGTGAAGGTGAAGCCGGCCGTGGTGTTGCAGCGCAGCAGGGAGGACTATTACGGGTGCCTGAGTGATACATGCAGCGACAGTCACAGTGGTAACACACGCATGGATAGTTTAAAGGTAGTTTACTGTTTCACATTGTTCTCCTTTCTTCATAATTTCATATTTTAATCCAAAGCAATCAGACCTTTTCCCCTTTATTGTCCAAATTAGCAACCTGAGAGTGAGGAGCCCCCCCAGGCGAGATACCCTCAGCCCCCTCCTGCACCTCCTTTACCTACTGCTTCATCCACACCTGCAATGCCTGAGAAAGCCACTGTTAGTCGAATGGAGCAGGTTCAAATCGCAACATCCGGTGAGAGAAACGTTTCTGTTTATCTAATTTAATCTCTCTTTTTCCAATTTAAAGCATTCAATAGGTTCTTTAAGTCACTGCTTAATGAAAACAAATATATTTTTATTAAACTACATTCAAACAGAGACTGCTAATGATTTGCGTTTCAGTTATTAAAGTTTTCAATCAGCCGAAGGCCGCTGGGAGTGAGATAACAGTCTCCGCTGAGAAGATGACGTTGCCTGAAACAAACCTCCTGGCTGAAAGAAAACTTCTTGGCGATATGAAGTCCATTAAATCTTTGAAACAGACAGGGATATCAGGAGTCTTTACCGGACAAGGTGTAAGCGCAATAAGCTTTCTTACTCTGTACACACTTCCTTTGTAGGTTTTCCGTTTGTCCAGCATCTTTGCTCTTTGTCTTCTGTAGAATAAGATGGTGGTCCTGCCCACTGAGCAGGCCAACCTGTCAGACATCGACTACCTGGTGCCCACCCACGATGAGAGAGGCTCTCCCATTGCTGAGTGGAAAAGGCAAGTCATGGTGAGGCAGCTGCAGGCCAGGCTGCTGGACGAGGAGGATCAGAGGAGAAAGGTAATGTCTTTCCAAAGATGGTTAAATTATGAATGTACGCAAATGTATACATTTATGTAAATTTTACAAACCTGTCGTAAAAGTAGATGTAGCACACAAGTTGTGAACAGCTTGGCTCAGTGAATTACAGAGATAATACTCTACACTACATCTCAGGAACATAGTTTAGTATTGAAAATGTCCACTGAGAGTCTTGACTCTAGGGCAGTGTGTCAGTGATGATTGGACTATGTAGGTTAGTTGTTACAGGCAAAAAATGAAGAACTGAAGGAAAACTTACACCGATCCCAGGGAGGTACTGGCTTGCAGGCAAAAGGTGGAAAAAAAGGAGATGAAAGCCGCACACTCATAACTCTGTTGCAGTCTTTTCATTCTGAATTCTAAAGATCGATGTTTCAGCACATCTTCCCTTCTTAAGCAGTTCACAGATAAAAAATGAAGCTTGATTCTGCATTAGCATGCCCTGTTTTTACTTCATTTTGTATTCTGGAACTAATTTTGTTGAAAAGTTTTTGGGTAATGTAACAATGTTTCCAGAACAACAGCAGCAACTGTATTTTGCCACTAAAAAGTGGCACTTTTCTTTAGAGATCTATTGTACAGCCTGTTTTAAATCATATCCTCTCCTAAACAAATGCTTAGTGAACCTAACTAGACCACAATGAGCAAAGCAAAAATTGTGGTCTGACTTTTTGATACTATTCTAAACATGCATTACTAAAACTTATGAAAAACACTTGGAAATACCATCATCATTTACTTTTAATTGCATGTAACAAATCACTGAACACATAACACATTAAGTCATATTTTTGAGGGTTGGATTACAGTTTTACCATATCATTATTGTATTTTTCTCACACCCATGCCATTAGTAATTGTATACCTTTCAAGACCTTGCATGTGACATGCTGCATTATCTGCCTATTCTCTTACAGGAAAATGGGAACAGATATGCCAAAGTCAGCTGGAGGTATTCCCAAGCCCACAATGCCATCCTGGGGCCCTCTGGTGAGCTACTGACTGAGGATGACCTCATCTATCTGGAGCAGCAGATTGCCAATGTCTCCATGCAGAGGAACTGTGAAGGATACGAGCTGGAGCTCGCTCGTCTAGCTGAGGAGCTGCGGCACATCCTGCCAGCCCCCATCGTGAACATCACCGTTAACACACAATTCAGAAACTTCACGAGTCAAGTTCCTCTACCTGTGTGGTGCGGCCGAATCTCGGGCATCGTAAAGAGCATGTCTCTGCTCATGAGCAACCTGACAGATCAGCCCTACTGCAAGATGCCCAACACCGAACTGATCACGGTGTTCTCTCAGACTCCAGACAGACAGAACTCCACCAGGGGACGCAGGGAGAGGATAGAGGATGAAATCCATCAGTTTGGAGTGTCTGTGAGGACTCTGAAGTCAAATTTTGAGTCACAGAACTCACCTTTGTCAGATGAGCCAGAGGAGGCTGTTGTGTTAAATTCCTCCACACAGCTTGAGATGATAGAGTCAGAGAAACAGCCTAAAGTCTTGAATCCAGCCCCAGAAACAGACCAGAACAGTGACTCCGGCATTGACTATGATGAAAACGTTGTAGATGTTCTGGAGACCACCAGCCTCAGAAAAGAGCGTATAGTCGTGCTGTTCTTAGGTCACTGGAAGAAATCGGCCTACACTGTGACACTGAAGAGTAAGGACGCAGCAGAGAGGAAGATCAGCGGCTGCAACCCAGGGATGGATGAGAAATCTGGGTCGGGTCAAAAGGGCAGTGTGGAGAGCGCCCAGTCGAAGATGATGAACAGTTCTCTGGGACATTTCTTCAAGCAGAGGAGTGCTGTCAACAAGATGCTGGGAAACTGGAGGAACATGATCTCCAGTGTTCCATCCAGACAGATTCGCCGGTAAGGCTCAAAGACTTTATAACTTACTATCATTCCTCTTTCTGGGCAGAATTTGTTCACACTTCATGGTATTTATTAGACTGCTCAACTCCACCTGCAGTACTCAAACTAGTTTCATAGGACAAATTTTCACCAAAACTTGATCAGAGTTTTTGTCAAATTATCCAAAGCTTAAACAATAGCACACACAAATCTTCAGGAAAGGGTCACCTAATTCGATTCTATTCGATTCAATTCGATTTGATTCAATTTTATTTATATAGCGCCAAATCACAACAAAAGTCATCTCAGGGCACTTTTCACATAGAGCAGGTCTAGACTGTACTCTTTAATTTACAGAGACCCAGCTATTCCCCCATGAGCAAGTACTTGGCGACAGCAGTAAGGACAACTCCCCTTTAACGGGAAGAAACCTCAAGCAGAACCCGGCTCTTGGTGGGCGGCCATCTGCCTTGACAGGTTGGGTTGAGAGAGGGGGGGGGGCAGAGAAGCAGAATAAGAACAATAATAACAGTAGCTGGAGAAGGACACACCGGGGTTTCCTTCGAGATAAGAAAGCACAAAAAACTCCGGGGAAGAAGCTAAGTTAGTAACATGCATTGGTCCAAGGCGAGCCTGGTTGGCCCTAACTATAAGCTTTTTTTTAAAAAGGAAAGTTTTAAACCTACTCTTAAATGTAGAGAGGGTGTCTGCCTGATAGCTGAAGGCTCTGCCTCCCATTCTACTTTTGGAACCTGTAGAAACCACAAGTAAGCCTGCATTCTGGGAGCGCAGTGTTCTAGTGGGATAATAGGGTATTATGAGCTCTTTAAGATATGATTGTGCCAGACCATTAAGAGCTTTGTAGGTGAGGAGAAGGACTTTAAATTAAATTCTGAATTTTACAGAAGCCAATGCAGCAAAGCTAAGACGGGAGTTAGTTTTTGTCAGTATACGTGCAGCTGCATTCTGGACCAGTCTTTAGAGACTTGTTGGGGCAGCCTGATAATAAGGAATTGCAATAATTCAGCCTAGAAGTAACAAATGCGTGGACTATTTTTTCTGCATCTTTTTGAGAAAGGATGTGCCTGATTTTTGCAATATTACGTAATTTAAAAAAGGCAGTCCTTGAAATTTGTTTTATGTGGGAGTTGAAGACATATCCTGATCAAAGATAAGTCCCAGATTCCTTACGGTGGTGCTGGAGGCCAGGGTAATGCCATCTAGAGTAGCTATATCATTAGATAATGAGTTTCTAAGGTGTTAAGGGCCAAGCACAATAACTTCAGTTTTGTCTGAGTTAAGTCGCAGAAAATTGCAGGTCATCCAGGTCTTTATGTCCTTAAGACATACTTGGTGTTTAGTTAACTGATTGGATTCATCTGGCTTCATTGATAAATATAATTGTGTATCATCTGCATAGCAATGAAAATTTATGGAGTGTCTCCTAATAATATTACCTAAAGGAAGCATATATAAGGTGAATAGTATTGGTCCAAGCACAGAACCTTGTGGAACTCCATGTCTAACTTTTGTGTGCATGGAGGATTCATCGTTTACATGTACAAACTGAAATCAATCTGATAAGTAGGATTTAAACCTCTAATGCCAATTAAATGTTCCAGTCTCTGTAATAGGATGTGATCACACTAGTTCTTTGTAATACAACCAACCCCAAGCACATGTTAAAGCTCCATTAATCAATATTTTTTATATTAACAATGGATCAAATTACTGTGTAATGTGTGATGAACCCACAGAGAATTGACGCCAACTGGTTCTCCACAGCTCTACATATCTTTTTAACCTCTTTGGAGCTCATTGTTCTGGTTTTATGGGCTGCAAATTTACTGTTTTGGTTCAGTGTCACTGCTTTTATGAACCCATTTTTCAGCTGCATGCAGCTGTTTTCAATGAACAAGCTCTGATTAACCAACTGTTAACACTAGCTAGCAAGCTACAAACCCTGATATTTTTTAACAGAGTTAAAAGGAGATTGAATACATTATATTCATCAGGTAGACACAAACTTGACTTCAACTGAATGCTAATGTTGCTCCGTGTCAGCTAGATGTAGACAATAGACAACTGTTTGCTAACAAGTTCAGTCATAAGGTGATAATATGTCCTGTTTTCGGCTTGTTTTGGAGTCACTCTGCCCCCTAGTGGCCAAAAAATAATTAATGCAGCTTTAAAATAAGGTTCTTAAACTTTTCTCAGTTTTTAAAAAAAATGTAAGATATCCTCCAGCATACAACTTAGAAAACATCCATTGTACAGCATTAAAGTTTGGTTGGAAATGCTGTCTGTAGTGCTGAAACAATAGGTTGATTATCAAGTCAAGTCAGTCAAGTTTATTTGTAGAGTACAATCTCATACAGAAGAAATTTAAAGTGCTTAACAGATTGACAAAACAATAGAAGTCCATCCATCAGTGGACAGATAAGTAATACATTATTTTAACAATTATCAAGGCAAAATGTCAAATATTTGGTGGTTAAGCCTCTCAAATCTCAAGGATTTGCTGATTTTTCTTTTTTAATGGTTGTAAATTGATTGTCAAGACAAGACATCACCTTAGGCTCTGGGAAATTGTGATGGGCATTTTTAGCTATTTTCTGAAAAGACTAATCAGTTGAAGAATATTTGATAGATGATCAATAATGAAAATAATCTTTAGTTAGAGCCAAGTGTTTATACATTTTGAATAACTATGCTGTGTTATCCACAGGCTCCACAGGCAGAAAGCCCTCTACTCCCCAGAGCAGTTCCTACCTCGCCTGGATGGTGTGCCGGTGGAGTACGACAAGCTGACCCTGGATCTCTTCATGCTCGGCTACTTTCACATTCTGGAGTTGGAACTGCCTGTGGACGAGCGCAAAATGAGGCACCTGCTGTGTTTTGAGGTGTTCGACCACGTCGGGAGCTTTCCCTGGGAGCTGGTCAGGGACTTCCACAAGGCTGTCATACAGGACATTGAGGCTGGGAACCGCGAGTGGAAGGATGGCTTTGAGGACATTAAAGTAAAGTTCTTTGGGAACACTGCGAGTACATCTGAAAGCACTGCAGTGGTGGAGAAACGCAGCCTTCCAGAGATCAGACAGGTCCCTAAAGTCATCGTCCAGTCACCTACACCTGATGAGAGCATGCTCAAGAGTGGAACTGACATTTCCAGTTTTAGTAACGAAGAAATTTGTAAATACATTGACCGCAGTTTTGCTTTTTGGAAAGAGAAAGAAGCGGAGATTTTTGATTTTGAGTAGTTGCTTGTGTCATGCTTTTGATATTTTTGTATGGTTTGTAGTTATATACTATTAGGGCTGGGTATCAAACTTAAATACTTCATGAAGAGTGAATTGAACTGTCTGTAGCAACTGTCAAGTACAGAAATTGCTTTGCCAGATTCTTAGCCTTGTTTACTTATTTGTTGATAAGATATTGCCTGATTTGAATTAAAGTTTTGTTAATTTTATACTTTATTTTATTCTGTTTAAACATAAAAAAAACATTTCAGAAGTTTGGACTTTGTTAAATTTTAAAACCAACATGTTTATATGTAGTAATATAAGATACTTAGTTGATATTGTGGTACTGGTATTAAAACTCAGGTATCAAGTTAGCAACGGCATCAAACAATTCAAACTCTACCCAGCCCTACTACAAAAGCTAGAGTGCTTACAATACTAGTGTGTTTTCCTGAGAGTAAACATATTTGTTTTGAGATTAATTAAAAGTTTTTTTGTTGGTAAGAAATCATTTTATAGTAAATCTTTTCAACACAGCCTAAGATCTACAGTATGATCTGACAAGAAGGGAACCAGTTTTAACAATATTACAAAATAAACCATTACACAGTGAATGTGTAATGTAATTTCTTGTAGGGCTGTCATTGATTATTTTTTATTACTTCTCCTTTGATTTCTTAGCTTTTCTACGTCATTTATCTCCTTAGCTGGCTTCCAGGCCTGTTGAGAAAACATAAAGTATGTGCCTGAAACAGCAGCTGCAGGTCCCATGCTTGTTGTTTGGAATCTGACTTGAGCACGGCTTCACTGTCAGTCCTAAAAATAACTGAGTGAACGACAGGCAGCCCGTCCCAGTGACTTGGCAAAAGCTTTTCGCCATGCTACCCGCTCCATGTTGATCTAACCAGCTGCTCAGCTACAAACAGCTTTTTACTGGAAGGATGAGCCATTATTTCCTTCCTCTGCTTCTGTGGTGAGTTTGTTGTTGATTCTTTATTTAATTTCACAGTATTCGATGACAGGAAATGTAATTTATTGTTGGCTTTTGGAAGAGATGAGAGTCATACTGTTGTGTCATACTAACCATGCGCCAAAGCTACTTTGTTGTCCTTGTAACAACACAGTGATGCAACACTTAAGAAGACAGGGGACTTATTGTTCAAGATACACTGTATGATTTTACTGTTCAATGAGAGACACTAAATCATAGAGGTTGATGAGGAGAAACTGATTTCTAACTAAGTTCTAAACTTGAGGGACTCAAAATTTCTCTTCAGCTCCTTTAGGAGGCTTTTTGCACCATAGTACCAAAACACATTCTATTTTACTGTTTGTAAGTGGGAAAATCAAATAAAAGTATTTCACTATAAATCACCTTTTTGTGAACAACAAATTACACTTCTCCTGCAAACCTAGATTTGTCCCAAGTTGCAGTTGATGCAGTTGCATCAGAATGTCTTCCAAATAAAATATCTTGTTATTTGAGCTGGATATTTTAAATAATTTTGTATCACATGTAGAAGGTATTGCTGATCTTCTGTGGTATATAAACATGGTTTTTAAGGTTTTTAGAATTATTTATTATGTACATTTATGTATTTTTTCTACACTTGCAGGTAATTCCTGTTGTTGTCCGTCCTTGCTCAAAAGAAGATTTCTCATTTTATAACTAAAGTTGACAATGGTGCGTAATGTGGATGACCTGGACTTCTGCCTGTCCTCCCATCCTCAGAGCATCCTGGAGGGCTTGCGCTCCCTCTGCTCTCACCCCAAACTAGTCGATGTAACTTTGTGTGCGGGCGGCCGGGACTTCCCCTGTCACCGTGGGGTGCTGGCCCTCTGCAGTACGTACTTCCGCTGCATGTTCTCAGGGGACTTTATGGAGAGCATAGCAGCGCGTGTGGAGCTTCATGATATCGATCCGGATATCCTCAGCTGCTTGCTGGACTTTGCATACACAGGCAAACTGACCATCAACCAGAGTAATGTGGAGGGGCTGATCTGTACCTCCAGCCAGCTGCAGTTCCAGACAGTGAGAACCGTGTGCAGCAGGTACCTCCAGCACCAGATTGATGCAACCAACTGCCTGGGAATCCTGGAGTTTGGGGAGATCCACGGCTGCCCAGAGGTGGTGGCCAAAGCGTGGGCCTTCCTCCTGGAGAACTTTGAGGCTGTACAACAAGGGGAGGAGTTTCTGCTATTAGAAAAAGACAGGCTGATTACCTGCCTGTGTGATGAAAGACTACAAATCCGGTCAGAGTGCACCCGTGTGGAGGCCATCCTGAAGTGGGTTGGGCACTACAAGGAGTCTCGGCTCTGTCACCTCCCTGAACTCCTGACCCTGTCCCGTCTCCCTCTACTCAGCCTGGACTACCTGGCTGACAACCTGCTGAAGGACAGCCTGGTTCAGGCCTCTCCCAGCTGCAGGGAGGTTGTGGAAAAAATTCACAAAGAGGTTAGTGAGTTCACACTTTCTCCTGGCCACACGTCTTCTTTCTATTATTTGAGTAGACTTCCAAAAACCCATCACATGACTTTTACTATTTTTAGAAAATGGATTTGGCACCAGAATACATGGACCGAGTCAACTCTCAGAGTCCACAACCAAACCTGCAAGAGGTGCTGTTCGTAATGGGAGGCCGTTCATTGGATGACTCAGACGACGACTCTGATGAGGATGAGGACAGAGATCCCAGACTGCAAAGATTGCTGCCCAGGAATTGTGCCTTCTATAATACAAAGACAAGTACAAACACTCTATATCCTTATTTAAAAAGTTCAAGTTTGTTTAAGTTCAAAATCCATTTCACAACAGAAATTTGTTGGGAAATGTCTGTCTGATTCCTCGAAACAGTTTGGCAGATGTCTCACAGGTCATTAAATGTAGTGCTGACAGAAAAACTGCTCTGCAGGAATGTGGTCTGGATGTGACAAAATTGGATCATCATCTCAGTTCCTCAAATGAGCGTTTTATTGTGCAGAGTTGGAAGAAGGCACCCGTGTCCATGTTTTTAATATGGCATGTTAAGGAAGAATTCTAAGATTTCTGGTTTCATGTTGAGGCATGACAACTCTGACCACAATATTGGAGGATGTGCCAGAAAAGTTACATTTCGTGACTGTTTCAGGCCAGTGAGCAATAGCCTAACTTTGTCTTGCTTTCACTTAAATGGTCCTGATTTCACTGGTGTAGATCTGTCATCTGCACACTGTATTTGTGAAAACTTTTACCATGTTTCCCTCTCTTTCTGAATGATGGTCAAACATAATCTCCCTTTTCTTTTTCTCTGCAGAACAGTGGCATGAGCTCCCTAATTTCCCCAACCCTAACAAGTGGGGTTACTCCATGGTCTCTTTGAACAACGATGTGTATGTCACAGGTGGGTTAAGCATGTATAACCCTTTAAAGGACGGGTTCACAGTTTTTCAAGTCTCTTAGAACAACAATCAGGTGCCCAAATCAACATTGAAACAGGTTTCTCTTGACTAATCACTCTTCCTGTTCATACTGGCCATTAGAAGATCCCTTCATAATGCACTTTCAATGTAAGTGATGGAGGCCAAAATCCACAGTCCTCCTCCTGATTTCTTTCAATGTTACAGTCTTTTTAGTGCCTCTTTTTGTTACTATCCTTTCACTGCAGCTCAACAAGGAAACACGAGGAAACACAAAGAGGGAATTTGATGCTAAAAAGACTGTAAATGGAGCAGATATCTACTTGATATGACTAACTCAGACTGCTGAAGCCTCATATAAGCTTCAGGTAAACTTTTAATTACATTTTGGCATAAAATGACTGTGTGGACACGCTGTGCATTTTGCCCCCATCACTTACATTGAAAGTGTGTTTGAAGGGGATCTTTTAATAGCCAGTATGAACAGGAGGAATGATTACAGTGAGGAAAACCTCTTTCAGTGCTGTTAAGGGCACCTGACTGTTGTTTAAAGACAGTCTTGAAAAATTGTGAACCTATGCTTTAAAACATAGAAACTTTTTGGGGCAAAAGGCAAAGAAGTAATGATAAACAGTTCTGAGCAGAACTCATCAGTTTTTATTGCGAGGAATGCAAAACATTGTCAGACTTTTGACAAAGTGCTTCTGTCTGTCTGACAGGAGGCTCGCGGGGTTCGAATACCAACACCTGGTCGACCACAGAGACCTGGAAGTACATCACAAGAGAGGGGAGGTGGGTTACTGTGGCACCCATGCTCCGGCCTCGGACTAACCACACGTCGGCAACGCTCAACGGGGAGATTTACGTCATCGGAGGTAAGAAAATAAATACAGTCCTGCCTGTGGTGCCTTAAACCTGCAGTGCAATGGAAAACTGATAAATTTCTGCAGCTTATCTGCCCTTACCTCTGCTCCTCTGAGGTGATCTTTTTAAAAGAATTTGCTTGTATTTCTCCTTTGTGGGTGAATAGCTTCAAATATGGCCATTTTCTAAGAACAGAGCAGCATTCTATGTGTGTTTGTGCTGCCACTTCTTTTCTTTGTTTACATTTTTGAGAGCGTGATCCAACCTCGTCATTCATTTTTACTTTTTCTTCCTTTAGGCACAACATCAGACCGTGTTGAGGTCGAGCATTATGACCCTTATAATGACACCTGGTCCTTGACGTGCCCTGCATTAAAATATGTGACTAACTTCACCGCCACAGCGTGTCAGGGGAAGCTGTATGTGATTGGCTCATGTGCAGTAAAGTACAATGCTTTGACCATGCAGTGCTACAACCCTGTCATAGGTAAGGATGCTGGAGACACCATGTCACTGCTGTCAGATAAAAACTTCATGTCTCTGAGGTATCAGCTTTTGTTCCACTCAAATCTTTATTGGCAAGAGATTTGCAACATTGGAGTACATTCACGGTATTTTCATCATTCATGCAGTCCTGTTAGTCGACTCATTCATAGCTCCGTTTCCAATTTTGAGTCTTAAATAATGTCCATTTCGCCCATTCTTCTTCTAGTTATGCTTCTTTCAATCTCAAGATAAGTGTCAGTTTTTCATTTAAGAGGATTTCTTCAACAGTTACAAGCTATTCGTCCTGTGTCGGAGGAGCTATTTTTCTCCAATTCTTTGTACTTAATAGTATTTTAACCAAATCTTTTGCTTCCTAGTACAATTTTCTAAGATAAATAACACAATATTGAGCACAACACAATTTATAGGGACTCATTTGTTATAACACTTTACATACTAGTTACAAAAATAGTTATTTTCTGATATTTCCCCCCAAAAAATATGTGGTGTTCTACATCAAATGATCCACACTCTGGCATCTATGTAACTGCTTGCTTTCAACCTTGGGTGTAAAGAAAGAAATTAGATTTTTCCGGGAAAATTCCCTCCATTTCTTTCATATACTGTATAGTATGTGAATTGGTGGATGTGTGATTAATCTTCTACATGTTTAGCTGATGGCTATCTGAAATCTCAGTATCAAGCTGTCTTTCCCATTTTTTCTTTAAATATTTAGTTTAGTTTTCATCCTTAGGGATAAATACTTGATGAAGCAGCTTTGTTTTTTCCAAATTGTCACCTAATATATTGTGTTGGATCATTGTAAAGTTGCTGATTAAGGGACTATTTGTTTTTCTTTTCTCTTTTCTTTTTTTGATCCTGCTATTTCACAAGTGTTTTAACTTTTGTTTTTACAGATAGCTGGATCAGCATATGTTCCCCCTTCATCCCTAAGTACCTGTCCTCCCCTCGTTCAGTCTGTGTGGGCGGAATTATATATCTGCTTGCTGATAACACTAAAAAAGTCTACGCGTATGATCCAGAGGTGAACATGTGGCAGAAGGTGGGTCTAGGGAGGACTGCTGACTAAAATCAAAATAATACATTCAGCTGTATGACCCTAACTTAACAAAAGGACAGCAAAAAGAAAACAGCAAAAAAGTAATTCATGTTGATTTTCCCTCTCTTCAGGTCCAACTCCTGCACATGCTCCATGAGAATGGTGGCCTGGTAACGCTGGATGGGATGCTGTTTGTCACAGGAGGCCATTGGAAAGGCATGGAGGGAGACTATGGGGTGGAGGTGGAGGTGTACAACCGAGCGTCTGACACTTGGGAGGTGGAGTGCTTCCTGCCAAGACTTTGGTTCTACAGCGGGGTGTGCACCATCTTCCTAGACCCATCCCAGTGGCCTGAGCTTTTCCCTATAGATTCAACATAATGACTCACAGAGACATGTTGCTATCATATCTATGTTACCATGCAAATAGTATGTTTATCCAGGGATGTCATCATGCCTTAGAATAGTGTGTTACATGATCCTCAGGTATTCTTGGTTGTTTTTAGTGCCTTGCTCGGCTGCCCAGCAGGTGTTTATTTATACTTTGTATCATGTGTTTGACATCTAAATTACTTCTTGTGTTATTTAATGTACTTGTGAATAATCAAATCTTTGTAGAAATGGTGTGTGGGCTACTGCTTGAGTATTATTATTTTTGTTGTATATCTTTGATTTTCAATGCTGGAATTATGAATAAAAAATGCTGAAATATGGTCAGCTCTATTGGAAAACACAGTTGACTTTGCCACAATGCTTATTGATTATTAACCCATAGGAATCCAGTATCCTAGCTCGTGGCGTCTGCCCTGCCATGGTAACACTCAAGCCAGCATTCTATCTCTACGGCAACGGCCCGGAAGCGCGTGGTCACCTTGGCAACGTCAACTGGGATTAGCTACATGTCTGCAGTCACTCCCAAAGTTTCTTGGAAAAAAGTTTTGTCAGTGATTTTGCTTTACTTTTCTAATTGTTTTAATGACTTGCCTGGTTTGGTCTTTGTTTGACTCAACATTTGACTGCTTTCAATCTGAAAGTTTTATTAGCTCATAGCTAGCTAACGTTAGAGCAACATTTTTGTCTCGTCAGACGAAGCCGGGTATGATTTAACATTTTATTGTTAAAGCTGGGCCTATTTCTGTAATGAGTTCTCAACGGGAGCAAGGTGCGCACTCACCTGGACTGGAGGCTGTGATTCAGGTTGGTAACACAACAGCTGTTGTCCCCTAGTGATGGTTTTCAGCGTCTGACCGGAGAAATGACGACCTGAGATTGGATACACCACCTCTGCTGGGGCACTAACTTCATTGACTTCAGAGCAAACGCTGTATTGTAGCAATTAAACAATGATAGATGAATAAATTATTCTGATTTAACTAAATGCATTTATTCAAGTAGAGTACTTATACAACTTTGAGGTACTGTACTTGTTTATTTTCATTTCATTAGACTTTATACTTCTACTCCACTAGAATTCAGAGGGACATATTGTACTTTTTACTCCACTTGACAGCTTCAGCTGCTAGTTACTTTACAGATTAAGATTTTACGTACACAACATATAATGAGTTTATAAAATATGATGCAGTTATACTTTAAACTATCCAACACTATATAAAATTGTTAGAATTAGCTCCACTTCGACCAACTACAACAGTAAAATGCCACTTACACATTAATGCATCAGTAATGGTAACAGTCACAGGGCCATTTTCTGCATAATAGGTACTTTTCTTTTAATACTAAGTGGATTCTGCTAATAATACTTACATACATTTACTTAAGTGTCATTTTCAATGCAGGACTTAGAAATTACATGTAATGGAGAATTTTTAAGTATTGCAGAATTGCTACTTTATTTAGGTAAAGTATCTGAATACTTCCTCCACCACTGATTGCTGTAGATGATAAGCTAATAATAACAATGCAATAATATAAAATATATAATAATATAAACCTCTGAAAGGGTCAATGCTGCATAATGGCTACTATTATTTTTTATTCTTTCAGTACAGTTTGTTACCAATACTTATATACTAACAACTGATGATTTTTTTTTTCAGAATTGATTAATCAGACAATTACTTCTTTTTTCTTTTTTTTTTTTTTTTGATTAATTGATTAATTGTTTGGTTTATAAAATGTAACATTTATAAATAGCTTATTTGTACTATCAACTGGAACAGATTAATTTTTGGTCACTAAAAACAACTTTTAATATAATTATTTAATTATCAAAATTGTTGCAGATTCATTTCCTGTCAATTGACTGACCAGCTGTTTCAGTTGTTTAAGCAAAAGATCTAAGTCCTCCTTCCTCCACTGTTGTCCTCATAGCCTAACTTTGACTAGTTGGGCCTTTACTGCTCAGCCAAGTGAAGGGTCGATGTGATTTTTGTGATTGTAGAAACTGGAGGAGTCCTTGCTTCACTCTGAGGGCAGCTCAGGAGAGAGGACTTTGACACTCCAACGTGATGGGCAGGAGTCCAGTGTCACGCCTGCGCCTGTCTTCACCCGCATCCGCCAGATCATCACCCGCAACCTGGTCGAGCAGGACGCCGGTAAGGAGGAGAGCTGTAATCCAAACACACAGACAATAGCGTTGAGTTGCCTTGCTAGATATCAGTTATCAATACATCCCATGCGGTGAGACTGACACTTCTGTATGCATGACCTGTTTCCTAATCCCAGGTGAGAGCTCTGAGGTCAGTGAGCCAGAGGAGAGCAGGGCCCTGAGGGAGCAGCTGTCTCCGAGCCAGACGGACCGTGACGAGCTGCAAGTCAAACAGGCCGGTCTCACAGACAGGGTAGGAGTGACACGTTCTTGGGTCAAGGTCAAGCTGTGGAACATTATTTAGATATTTAGCATTTGTTGTACCCATGCCATTAAAGTATTATGTTTGCTCTGCAACAGAAATGGAAAAAACAAAGAACTATGCATAACAAAAGGGATGCACAGGTGATATCCTCAAGGGAAGTCCATCTGATACATATCAGCATCTACTTATCCTTAATTTGAACAACTGTACAGAGGAAATGTAGTCTGCTCATGAACATAATTATGCTACTGTCAACATGTGTAACCACTACGATGACTCGCACTTCATCAGATAGTCTCTCTGAGTAGCCTACTTATTTTGTTCAGGAATTACTAGCTGAGAATGCATTGGCAAACATTGTTTATAATATGTCAGATGTTTGTGCAGTTCTTACAGGAGTTGGAGTATGTACCGTAACACTGTAGATGGGAAATTTGTGCAGTTTTGTTTGGAGATGAGATCAAGAAGGTCAACCACACTAGAGCATTGACTGCAAAAAGCTACATGCGTTTGAAATGGAATATGGTTACAGTAAACATCAGTGTAGCAACGCTCTTTCCAGCAGGGAAAGCCTTTGGGTTCTGAGCAAACAAACAGTGTGGGAAGGTTGAATCAGCTTTGCATGTACTGTAGTGAAAACTGAGTACATACTGCACAGACTAACGATTGAATCGACGTAACTTGGCACAAGCGCGTTTTATGTCATACATTTTTTCTTTTATTAGCAGCTGAGGAACTACAGTTTATAAATTACAGTAAGAACTTTTATAAGCATCCATTGTGTGTGTGTGGGTGAGTCTGGATGCATGTGCGTGTGTGCATGTGTTTATAAGTGTAAATAAGAGAGGGAGGGAGTGGGGTTCATGAAGGGTTTCCTTGTGGTCTGTTCAGGTAGACTCAGACCCCCTATGCTCACGAGGACCGGCGTCTCCCTTCATAGCCCCCCATGGTTGCCCCTCCATGTAGTGGCTGCTGTTTTGGGGGAAAATTGTGAAGGTCACCGGCCTCCTCCCTCGAGACTGTCGAAGAAAAAGCTCATTTTTCACGGTGCACAAAGCAGCCATTTGTGATAACACTGCCCTCATTCTGCTGCTTAAATCTAATGAACTCCCACTGCTTGCTTTACTCTTCGAACTTATTTTAAAACCAAGGCTATAAATATAACCTAATTAGCTTGGCAGATATATATAGCGTATTTATTTTGTTGGTATTTTTAGATGTGTGAAAAGGCGCTAAACATAAAAAAACATAAGCAAGTGTTACTGATATTTGATGCTTGCACCACTGAGTAGCAGTTTGAGGAGTGAAGGTGCAGGGTTAGCACGAGACCTACCTTTTTGTTATTTTACAAAGATCAGAGAAATTATAAAGCGGCTGAATGTTTTATCTTGTAATGGCTCACAAGTCAGGAGGTTCATTACAAGACTCCTGTTGTGACTTGTCTGTTCTAGTGAAAGCTCCTGTCTTCTCCCTACTATTTTTCTGTGCAGAACAGCATGATTGTTTGGCAGCTTTGCTGTTATGTGATGTTAATGCAGTGTGCTAATCAGTGTCCCAGAGCCAAATATACTCCCTTGGCTGTGGCACCCATGTGGAGCTAATGTTCACTCTCACCTACAAATAATCTACTTCCTCGCTTAATATTTAGTGCAGTTGAAGTCATCATACAGTCTATCCCTGCACATATCACATGCAGTATGATCAATTCAATTTGTATCCTCACCTGCTCTTGAGGGAGCAGCTAGACAGTTCAACACCAAATCTTAGGAATTACTGGGCTGTAATTCAATAGTCAAACTGTGTATTAACATAATTGGTTGAAGATGTATTCAGGTCTTTTACTTTTACCAATACAATCATGTAAAAGTCTTGCATTCAAAATCTTACTGAAGTAAAAGTACAGAAGTATTAATAGCAAAAGTATCAAAAGTAAAAGTACTGTTCCTGCAGAGGCATTGCTCCTGTGAATGATATTAGATTGACTAGACTGCTACATAAATTTGTATTAATATTTTGGATTTTTTTTGTGAAATATTGGATAATTTTTGCCTCTTCAGGACTCAAACTGTTTAAATTAAACCATACAGGAGGTTTAGAGGGAAAATCTTACTGGAACTGCTAACAACTCATAGACATCTGAAATGTGACAAGGGGCCTCTATACTAGACACTGTTTTTTGTCTTTTGTATAAAAAGACCAGGTACCACCTTACCCATACAGTGACAACCATCCCACAGTCACACGGTCACAGCTGGAGTATGCCCTTGTGTCAGCTCCAATGGTCAAACTACCAGCTCTCATAACTACTTTCAGGCCAACATGCTCCATACCTTTTTGTGACCAGGTTGATGCAATGTGACCAGGTATTTTTCATTCCAATATGTACCAAGCCAAAGACAAAGAAACTTTGAAACCGGCAGCTTTAAGTCGTTAATCGCTTAGTATTTGTTGCTTAGTAACTCCCCAGCAGATGCAAGATGACAACAGACACCATTTCTGCCATTTGTGCCATAGCAGAGTGCTTTCTGAAATTGTATTGAATCGCTCCACAGTATATAGATGTCACATGGAATAGATAGCTGTGTCTCATGTCAGCTGCAGCAGATCCACCACAGAACGTGTGACAGTTGAGAAGCAAACATAGTTATCCTAAATCCCTATATTTCCCCAGCTATCCTTGAGTCTTTTTGACCTGACAGAAGACCGTTAACACAATACTGGTGAAGTCACACCTGGACTCTGAAAGCCTTCCTCTGTGTCTCTGTTAAGTCACTCAGTGTGATCTCTGGTGACCCCAGCAAATTGCACCTGAACCAGGATAAACCTTGACCCAGTTTGTGAGTTGGACGGCCTCAGGAGGTTGGAGAGCATGTTGGGGTGAATTCTGAACCCTGTGTGTTGCTTTTGGAGCCCTGCCAGTGCGCATTTTCTCAGACGCCGACATCCATACCCCACTGCCTCAACACTTAGCGAGTGGCTGCACAATACTGCAGTGTGGCAGTCAGTTGGATAAAGATAAACTCTTGCTGAATGATTTCTGACACCAACTGCCATTTGCCAGTGCCCTCTGATATCTTGAATCCCCTGGGTTCCCGCATAAGAACCCTGTCAAACATAGTTGAAGCAGATAAAGTCTGTTTTTAGGGATTGTGTTACTGTCCCCTTTTACCCTGCTACCCCCTCTGTTTCCAGTTTGTTTTTCCTCCTGGCAAAAACCCATTCATTTAGGCTGCAGTTTGCATGGAGCGCTGCCAAAAAGTCGGACTCTCTCAACTATCATGAAATTGTAAAAATTAATTGCCTTCCCCAGAGAAAATATGCCTAAAAGCCCATCCCTGCACAGAATTTCTGATGAAAGTATTCCATTAAACCTTTTCAACATTTGACATTAGGCTGCTCATGTTACCTGACTTTAAAGTCAAACATTAAGCACACTTTTCAGTTCTTTTTCACATGTCAAGACTGTCTAATCAGATGTGATGTCTTGAACTGACTGAGTGGGTGTATGTGTGCACAGGTTTTGCATGGCATTGTCCTTGCCGGGGGCATTGTGTTAAGTATTACAAGGCCAGCCACATACTTGTGAGTACACTGTATGTATTCTTAGTTTGGCTGTATTTACACAGATCACTTGTATCCCTGTATGCCATCACAGCAGCTGTCCCCATAACCAAAAAGTTCACTCCACTCACTTACAGCAGCTCCCCCTCCTCACTTCCATTCTCCCTGTTTGTTATCCCACATTGTGTAATTACTGTCAGTGATGATACATAAACAGCTTTCACAATCAGCTGGGGCTCTTTCACAGAGTCAGCACTCAGGGGGTAATGCGAGGGGAAGGGGGGAACGGGTATGTTGTTGAAGTAGGATAGTAAGTTTTGGGCAGCTTGGGGGCGATGGACATCCGCTCCAGCTGTGTTTAGGAATTTGACAGATAGTGCACTCCATTAATTCCCTTTATTAAGCCTCTGGGCCCAGGCCAAGCCAGGGAAAACGATTGCAGCTGTAACCCTTCACATGCTGGCTGGACTGTGCACTCATGGCCAGATGTCGCCCCGAGTGAATCAGAGACACAAAGAGAGACTGAGAATGTGGACTAGTTGCTGGATATGTCTGGAAATGTATCTCTGTATAGATAAACAGGTATGGATCCACAATGCCAGTGCTGTATCTTAAGAGAGGAATAACCTCAAGGCATTTCATAAAAACTCAGCTGAAATATTAGATAAACTGGTGAGTTATCAGATCTCCAAATGTTGTGACATTAGGTCAGCAAGAGAATATTGCAATCATAACATGGTAACTGAAATGGATTGGATTTTGATCTACCACATGAGCAAGGCAGCAAGCTTTGGCCCAAACACCAAAGCCTTCACAAGGGCCTTGAAAATGATTCTCTTGTTGCTTGTTGGCAGATGAATCAAAGCAAGATTATCCCTTGATGTTGTTTGAAATATTCATCAAAAGAGACAATACAAGGAGTGGCACAAATCATAAATATCAAGAAATATAAAAAGCTAATTCAAAGCACATTTTAAGAGGCGGAAAAGTCTTTTACTTTGGAAACATAAGCAGGGCTCAAGAAACAGATACTTGGGAATGAAAAAAAAGAAAAGCAACCATAGCAACCATATGGAGGCATAAAACATACCATGACAAAAAGGCTGTTTTCGTATAAATTGCATCTTGAACATTACTGCTGAATGGCAGTAGATGACCTCAAAGAGTTAGGCTATGTTAGGATTGGGCTCAGCCCACTTTAGGGGGCCGCGGAGGCTGCTCGAGAGTGATTGTACTCTGAGGCAGATCGTAAATAGAAAGGGTGTTCAGTGAGCGCACTTCTGGGCCCCCAGTAAGCCCTATAAGCCCCCGAGTTAGGGCAGATGGAGTTCTGGGATTACTCGCCTCTCTCTTTTGCCTTTTTACAGTCACCAATGGAGGGGTGTGTTGTGAAGAACAATGAGTTCAAGCTCACTTGGAGATGAGGGTGATGAGATGTAATGATGCAAGCAGAGCAATGGAGTAGATGGTGTTGTAGGGGAGTTTAACAAAGGTGGGGGTCTCAGCCCCACCTTCAGCAGACTGTTATGGCGCCCTCTTGGGAGCTTCCTGCATGGAGCATGGTTAATCCAGAGCAGCCCGCGGCCTCCTGCTTTACAGCTGACTGGGGAGAAACCATAAAAAAAGAGTCCTCTCTGTAGTGTGTGGAGCAGGGGCGAGGCACTGGCAAGAAGCCCACACACTGCAGCTATGTATGAAAAAGCGCAAACAACCCTCCTCATCAGGGCAGGGCGGGGACCTGTAGGAGTTGCCAGAGACACCTGGTCACTGAGTGCATAGGAAGGTAGGGAGGGTGGAGTCGGCAGGAGCAGCAGTTGTTGATGGATACCAAACAACACAGGATGCACACAATATGCAAAAAACTCAATTTAACAATTAAACACTTTGTTCATATAAGAACAAATCAAAAATGTGTGTAATTGGCTTGACAATCCAGCTGTAGGTAGTGTGTATATCTCTGCATTTTAGGTAGACCACATAGAGTTCAGGAAATACAACTTCAGGTCAAAATGAGAAAAGTTATTTCCGTGTTTCTGACTAGAGGTTGTGATACAACACTGGACGCAATGAAGGCTTGCAGTTGTGAGTCCCCACTAATGCTGAACAATGGAGGCAGTGGTCCTGTGGCCACAGACCCTTAAAAGCCTCAAAAGCCCAACTTTCATTATGTGTATCATATAAGGTTATTGGGATATAGAGAGCTCCCTGGTAGCCAAATGATTACAGCACATACCACATAACTTCAACATCCCTGGTTTGACTCCGGCTGGAGACCCTTGTTGCATGTCATGCCCCTCTCTCTCCCCCTGTTTCCTATCTAAATGCCCCAAAAACATATCTTTAAAAAAAGAAACATTTGTTGGGTTGTTATTACTGTAAAAGGAAACATGGCACAAACTATTTTAGCAGTTTCATTATTAATGCAGCTATAATCAGTGTTTCTATATTAGCAATGAATTGCTTGATTACTCGTACTGTATGTGACAGGGTCTTGTATGTGAAGCTATGGAGAATTGTCATCTCACTCTGCAGTTCCTCTCAGCTCTATGGAGCTTCATAGCATCTTTCAGCTCATTGTTTTCAACTTTACTGTTTTGGTTCCCTCTAACTGCTCTCATAATGTAATTTTCTGCTACAAAAGGCAGCTGTGTTCAGCTAAAAAGCTCTAAATCCCACTGTACACTACCTCCCAGCACCAAATGGCTCACAGACAAAGTTAGCTTCTAGCTGGTGGACATGGTGGAGATCCACATTTCCCTTTTGTTTGGTACACTCGATACAACACATCAGAATGGGGATTGCATCCTTGCAAGACCAAACTGGACATAATCCCCATACTGACGTGTCATATCTCATTTTCCAAAAAAACAAAATTGAATTCACATTCACCAGGTGCATGGCCAAACAAGTAACTGTTTGCTAACAAGCTAGCCATATCAACTTAAATGGTGATAATATGTCAGTGTTGTGTTCACAGATTGTTTCTGCTGCTGCTAAGTGGCCAAAAAATCTGTTATTGTAGGCTGCATTGTGTTCACTTTGTGCATATTTCTAAATAAATGTTTTAAGATGTGTTTACTTGCAGGTCACAAGACACATACAGTACACAACACAGAGAAAGGTGGTGATGATGCACAAAGGCCATTTTTACATCAGGGCCCCCAGATAGGCTAATCTGGCCATGGTTGCTTCTTCTTGGGCAGAATCTTATTGGTGGCAAATATGTGAGAACAATTTAGCCTTTTGCATTTATGAGTGTAAAATTACAAGGGTGACTTTAATTTATTTGTGAATGTTAAGCATAATATATCTATATTATATACAACATTGTTGTAGTATGGTCTCAGTTGGAGTGTTATCCCACCCCTCCAAATTGTAACAGCATTAGACCCCTTTATAAGACTCTATAGGTACATAGATTGTGCTCACGTGCTGGAATACAGTAAAACTTCTGTGCTATGGCCATGTATTGAAGGTGTGTTCATAAAGTACATGCTTGTTAGTAAGTCAGTGTTATTGCTACAGTTGTGCCAAATACTTGAAAAGATGCATAATCACTAATGCTCCACACACAGCTGTTTCCAGGAGTCCCTTTAAACACAGCTGCTGCAGTTCTGTGTGTTTCAAACACTCCGCCCATGTTGTTCCTCCCTTCTCAGTCCCTAAAGCTGTCACCTCAACAACGGGCAGTAAAAGAAGCTTTTGTGCTCTCCAAGTCCTCAGAGAAAAACACTGAAAGCACAGAGCCAAATGCATGATGGCCGTTAGTGTAGTTTGTAGTATAAAATGCTGAAAAGGGCATTTGAAAATGTGTTAATAATGGTGGCAAAGTGGCTGGGTCCAGTGTTGAACAGTGAGACTATTGTCTTGGCTCTCTTGGAGACTGCTGGAGAGATTAAGCACCCAGAGAAGAGATGAGGTACAGAAGAGAGGAGGGAGGGAATGGGTCGCAGGGTTGATTTGAAGGGCTTGGATGTTGGTTTGGAGTGTGTTGCAGGGGAGGGGGCTCTCTCGCTCTCGCTCCTTTCCTCTCTTTTTAAATGAGAAGTCGGCAAGGGCAGCTGGAGGCACGCAGTGTGTTGTAGTGCTCTAGGGCCATGTGGTTTGTATTAGTGAGGACAGGGTGTCTGGCACCAGGATAGAGAGTGGGTGGTTCAGAGGGAGTTTAGGTTGTGTGAGGTTGAGAGGTTACAGGACATTTGGATTTCAGATATGGGAGAGGATATGAGATTCCACCATGAGAAATGTTTTAGATGCATTTGACAGATGCACAGTCACATACACATAAACATCAACATACAAACAAACTGTACTTGGACACTCTGTAGACTACTGTACCACATCTTTAAATCTAGCCACTGTTTGTCCAACCATCACGCTAAATTAATACTGTGAGTCTCTAGATGTGTCTAGTCAGTCAAATATGGGTCATTATTGGGTTTCTGTTCTCATGGGAAACATATTATGCAGATTTTTAACCTCATCAGTATTGATGTCATTGAATCATGTCATATGAACTACCCATCATGGGTTCTGTAAAGTAAGATGTTACTTTTGGCATGAACACACATTTGCAGAATTCCTCAAAAATGCATTGCACAAACTTCCCATGCATTAACTTCATTTTTTTCTCAAACACAACCCACAGTGGACTATGAAAACTGCTAAGTGACCATTAATCATTGGTATATCAGATTGATAACCATAATAGAATGCAATCCAACATATTTGGTGTGCAGTAAATCCTTGTGACTGGCGGGATGGACATACAGTTCATCCCACAGCCCAGTACAACAACACCACAACAGCCACAAAAATGACCATAGAGTTCAATCAACACCACCATGACGCACTGTCAAAAAAACAAAATGTAATAAGCCAAAGTCTATAAACTAATTTGTTACCTCTGTCCATCCATCTCGATCAGATGCTGATGCTGCAGTCAGCAGTGGACTCAGACCAGGACAGTGTATCACAAGGACCCCTGCATAACAAGGAGAGAGCTTACAGACAAAGACTGCAAGTCTACCAGGAGGCCCAGCAGAAACAGGCCCAACTTGTTCAGAAGCTGCAGACCAAGGTGACTAGAAAGGGAGCTCACAATTCACAACTCTTTAATGGCTCTTTTGGCTCAACTGTGCACTTTATGCTTGTTTTATAACAGGTTCTTCAGTACAAGAAGAGGTGTGGAGAACTAGAAGAGCAGGTGCTGGAGAAGACCTCAGAGTCTGAGAAGATGAGATTGTTGGTATGTCAAAATTGTTGCATCACGTTGATATGGATTTTCCACAAAAAAGTACCTCTACTCCTTCTCTCTGATAAAAAAAAGTCCAGAACCTTTAACTGCTGGATGCAAGATGTCTCCTTCTTCACTGTAAAGTCCAGTCTCATTGTTTGTGCACTGGAGGCTTCAAGTTTCACATCACACTTGTGTAAGTTACATACTGGACCATGACCAGCTGCAAACTAGTTGAAATGTTACAAATCCTGCTACTCCTAAAACTCAGATTTTAAGGTGAGCAGAGAAACTTTCCACTTTCAGCAGCTGAATGTGAAAACAGCCTTTGAGTGGTGTCAAACTCTGCACAAACATCATTCTGCACAGTGAAGCATTGAAGCATAAACATCCAAGTGAAGAAACAATAAGTTTCGTAGAGGGGGACTTAAAACTCTTGTTTGTCCCATGGAAGCAAAATGTTTTTTGTTTAACTTGTTATAATTCATTTAGACATGAGAACTTTGAACCAGAAGAATTTTGTTGCAATATAATCCCTTTCTTTATGCTGATTTGTTTGAATCTAGTTGTTTATGCAAGCAATGAAGATCATTTAACAAGTAAAGAAATCGTGCATATCTGAAAAGTAAAACATGGACTTTTAATGTTGTGAATAAGATTTTGGCTTGTATTTAAATGTATTTTATTCATCCAAATATTATTCTTGGCTGAGTGGCGCCTACAGAGAATTTGTATTAGCAGATTTCCACTGTAATTATGTTTCTTTATAAATATTAGGTAACTGCAAACTTACTACTGCTACCATACACTGAAGTGTTATCAGGATGCCAGTAATGGTGATGTGTGTGTGTGTGTGTTCAGCTGCAGGCCCACCTGGAGTCAGCCCAGCGTCAGCAGCGGGCAGAGCAAGATCTCAACATGGCTGTCCAGAACAAGTCTACTCAGCTGGAGGAGGAGCAGAGGCGGTGAGTGAAGGGCACCTTGAGGTGCAGGTAGCCAGGTTACCCAACCAAAGAAACTTGCTCATATTCTGTATTCCTAAACTATACATATTGGGAGAGTTTTAGAAAGAGCTCACAAAATTTGGAATCAAGAAATCAGAAAACCTACAACAGCAGGGAGTCTCTATTTGGATGCAGCAGTAAATTTATGGGTAAACCTATTAGAAATTTGCTCCCGTTTTTCTTCCTGTTTCTTGTTGAGAAGCAGAAATCAAGCTGAGATATTTCTGAGAAATGTGTGGACCAGAGATATCCCCAGCAGTTTCTTGAGCCTTCCTGCTGTTTCCCTGCTCACTGCCCCTGCTGCAGGGAGAAGGCAGAACCTGCCTTTGGCAGATAATCTCAGCATCCAATTTGTCAGAGAAAATTAGTGGGACTATGTTGGCTCTCTTCTCTAAAGCATTTTAATGATGCTTCACATTAAGTGTGGGCCAAGCTCTGCAGCTGAGGCCAGATTTTAATACCCTATGATTTATACAGTCATGGAACTTTATTTGAAATGCCCATGGCAGAAACTTTGCCAGAACCTGATAATTTTTACTGCCTAAAATGTCATTTACTGCAGAGTTACCAAGCTTTATCCATCTTAAGCACTTTGCAAAGTAAAGATTAAGCCTACAACCATTACTTATATGTTTTTGCTTGTTATCAGGATTACTGAATCCTTCATTCCCTGCGTCTCAGTTCCCTTTAAACTAGATATCATCCCATACATGCAAACATGGATGTGGCCCCCTCTCAGACAGATAAGCATACATAGCAATGTGGCATGCTTTACTGTAACAGGGTGTGTGTTGAGTGTGAGAATGATGTAAAAATTTTTGTAAATGACTCTACAAGTAGATCTGGTTGAAATTAAATCTACTTTGACACAGACGTTATAAAACTGTCACACATGTTCACCCTGTAAGTGCGGTAGGCAAGGGTGGATCTAAAAGCTACAAATCCAAGACTGATATACTGGCTGTATGAATGATGGAGTTTGAGAGCTGTTGGGGGGTCATTGGAAGTTGTAATGACGCTTGTTTGTCAGAGAAGTATAAAAGTTCTTTCAAAGTACTCTCAGTGTCGTAAGGCTTGTTATTTCCAGGTGTGTCAGCCTCAGCCAAGTCAATTCTATGCTACGGGAACAACTGGAGCAGGCAGGCACGGTCAACCAGGGGCTAACGGAGAGCTTGTGGAAGGCCCGCGAAGACATTGAGTTGTGTGATACCCGTCTGCGAAGAGAGCAAGAGGTGAGCAAAACCACAAAAATGAAGTGCTTGAGTCAGAAAAGCAACAGGGAAAGCTCAAGTTTATCCCTCTCTGCACAGAGATTGTGCAATTAAACTCCTGTTGAGTTCACATGGGGTAGGAATTCCATTCATAGCCAGTTTCGTCTATTCACTCTCATTCCCTGTTCATTTCATTGCTATGATTTTTGAGTTGTTGTTTCCTGTGAAAACATTCCAACTGCTGAGGGGGAGGAAAATTTTGTGCAAACAATCTGGCGTTCGTGCTGTAAATGGGCTACATCTGTTGATTCAGGGAAATCCAATTACTTGTATGTGTGCCAGTGTGTGTCCAGGAGTTCCAGTGTTGCATCTGTTTGGGATCACAATAAAATGAGAGGTGCCATCACTTGCTGTAAGCAACCCTTACCACCCACCCTCCAGTTTCTAGTCCTTTATTGTGTGCTTCTCTCTGCAGACGTGCTCCTCCCGGTTGAGTCGTGAACAGGCTCGTGTCAGAGCCCTGTGGCGCCAGGCCGCCTCCCTGCGGAGCACTTTCAGCCAGCTAAGGACTTTCACTGACAGGTGAGCGTGGCGCACTGCCAGAATCCCTCCGGTGACTGAGGATTCCACAAGAACCCCCACCTCTCTTGTGTCTCACACTCACGGCTGCAACCACAATCCATCTCTCTCAGCCAAGGATCAAAGTGGAGTAGGTCAACAGGGTCGCCAGTCTCACTACTCATTGTTTCCTCACTGGGGGGACAGATAGCTTAAGGTGTCTGTGCTCACTGTTGAAATCATCCATCAGCACATAGCTTGAGCCCTGTAAGACTTGGCTTCTATCATGTTCAACCACTGTGAGCAGTACTGAAGAGTAATTTGCTTTAATAGTGATTGCTCAGCTCATAGACGGCTGTGATCATGTCAGAGGCTGTACTGTAACTTAAACTGAAGACACTTCAAAGTGAGCCCTGATCCCAGAGCTTAATCACTACAGACATCTATCCTTTTCAAATACAAAAACAGACTGTTGTTTAATTACACTAATGGCTCACAACTATATGAGTGAAAACAGTATGTCATCTTTTCTTATCCTTTCAGGTCTCTCACATGTTACGACACACTCTCTAAACCTTGATGCACATGATTCTTTTCAACAGGACTCTGTCTGATATGCGTGGGGAGTGTGTCGCTGCCAGCCAGCAGCTGCATGTTGCTTGTATGAACATGGAGGCCAGACTAACACAGGAGAGCACCTCTAGTGGTGTGGAGATGTCAGCACTGGAGAGGCAGCTGAGGGAGAAGCTCAAAGAGGCCATGCAGCTTCAGGGTCGCTGGGATGCAGAGAAAGTCGAACTTAACTCGAGGTAAAGTCATGTCCAAACGTATCTATTGATCTGGGTCTATTTAACATAAGGATCATGGCAGCCAAAGGAACATGATAAGATATTGCCATACACTGCATTTTTGTATCACAATATCAATACATATCATGACATGCATTTTTCTGGAAAACCAATCTAGAAGCTTTTTGCTGTTTTTTGTCAAATATTACCATAAAGCTGTTCTTAGATTAACACCATTGTCCACAATTACAATCAGATGCACAAGGGGATAGATACCATTATACATAACAGTACGGCAAAATCTCTGACATTTCACAATATGTTATACTTTTATGTTACATCCGTGTTTTTCAGCAGTTTTGGTTTGGTCCAGCTGACCAGGGCTGTAGGAAAGAAAAAAGCATCATAAAACAAAGTAGGAATTCTGGGCTCGAGGTCATGTTACGTGCAATCGTTTGTTCAATTGCAAAATGCACATTCTCCCTATCATTGAAAGGAAAGCCAAATACAATCCCCTTGATGGAACCCCAGAACTGTAAATAGGCTTTGATCAGAAAAATCTTGCACGAGGATATTTTTAGTGAACTGCTGCTCTTGTACTGAATGTCAGTGCCTTTTGTATTCAGGATCTTAGCTGGCTTTTGATCTTATCAAAAGTCAATGCTAATCTCAAGTATTGTTTGCAGAGAATATGATAGCGTTGATGGTGGAGTAGAGGAGGAGTACATGCCAGTCTTGTATCTTCAGTGTCTCACGGAACTTTGTGTGTCTGTGTCCGCGATTTCATTCTCTTTCCATTTACACGCATGTTTGTATATCTAGAATCCTGGAGCTGACTGACACAGTGAAGCACCTCCGGAGCCAGAACAGTGAGAAGGACGCCAGCCTTAACACCATGCAGATCAGTCTGGACAGGATGGTGAGACCCAGGGAATCAGGAGTGGGATTTGGCAGATAGACGGGTGGTTAAGGGGGCTAAATTGGCTGTAGTCTGGACCTTGAGCTTGATAAACTCCACAACTTCCTTGTCTAGAGGGGCAAGAGTCTGGGGAATGTCAAACGTGCTCTATGTGTGCTGCTTATCTGACCATAATGGTTTCCTGCTCAGGAGACGAGGAGAACAGAGGATAAAGCAGAGATGGAGGTCCTCCATGCAGAGATCCAAGCCCTCCAAAAAATGTTGAGCCATGTTCACCAGGTCAGAACAAAACCAAACACTCACTGTAACTACAAAGTACAGTTTGTTAGCAGATATTAAACTTTTTAAATCTTTTTCCACTTTCCACTATTAATGTCCAGCTGGTTGGCGGTGAGGGTGATAGCAGTGGCTCTGAAAGTGTGTTCTCATCACCTCTCCATGGCCGGTCTCCTCTGAGGAACACTGTGCTGATGGCCGTGCAGGATGTTCTCTCCAAGCACCAGAAACAAACACAGGTCCAACTGAAGTGTCTTTGCTGCTCTTTTCTCTTTGTACATGTTTTAGAGCAGTGGTTCCCCGCCTAAACCCCTCAAATGGGACCCACGAGAAATCTGAGCCATCACAAAATTTTGCACATTTCTAGGTTATCCCAATTTTTTTCAGACTTTTTCTCTCATTTTTGCTTTTTCCCTTGCAAAATGTTGTATTTTTACACCTCAGTAGGCTTCTAAAAGTCCTACAAATGAGACTACATGAGAAAGAAAAAAATTTTTGCTTGAACTGGGCGGCTGTGGCTCAGGGGGTAGAGCGGGTCGTCCACTAACTGCAGGGTTGGAGGTTTGATCCCCCCCTCTTCCTGTCCATGTGTCCTTGAGCAAGACACTGAACCCAGATGGTCAGGCCAGTGCCTTGCATGGCAGCTCCACCGCCGTCGGTGTGTGAATAGATGAATGAAAGGTAAAAATTGTAAAGCACTCCATTAAGGTAGAAAGGCGCTATTTAAGTGCAGTCCATTTACCATTTGAACTGCTCATGTCCAAACTAAGGTCATAACCTATAATGAGGGGTCAAGTATAGCTTCCTTTTTTAAAGAGATCACAAATAAAAAAGGTTGGGAACCGTTTTAGAGAGATAATATGTTTAAAAATTTGTCATTATATTTTACACAAGTAGCTTAACCTACAAATGCACCGCAAATGCTTCCACGTACAACCTGCAGGACTTGCGTGGGTGTCTGGATGCTGCCCTGGAGCAAGTGGACACGCTACGTAATCACCTGCAAGGGGGAGAAACTGAGAGGAGAGAGCTGGAGCAGAAGATCCAGGAATTAAGGAAGGAAAATCAGGAGGCTAAAAAAGCTCTGGAGGAAAGCCACCGAGACAGCAACAGATATCGCTGCTCACAGGAGCTCATCTCCAGGTACACCCCGATTTACACAGTTACTATCCTTTTCCGAAATTGTGTCAGGGCTTCAAGACTGCAGATAAAATAGTACTGGTAGTTGTTTTAATGCTTTTTTTTTGCTTCTTTCATGCTGTATTTATGATCTTATTTGTGTGTTCTGTTTCATATTTTCTAGACAAAGGTTTTATTTGGGAGATGGATTTATGTTTAATTAAGTGGATAATCTTCACTATCATCATGTATTGAAACCTTTTGGAAAACGATCTTAATGCAGCAAGTGTTTGTCATGTTAAGTGTCTTGTTTATATTATTTTTGGAAAAATCAAGTTTTAAAACAATGATGATGGTGAAGATCATTGTGCAACATTCGACCTTAACATACTCTCTCTCTCTTTCTCTCTCTCTCTGCCTCTCTCCACTTCCACGTCTCACAGTGAGAAGGGCAGCCTGGAGAAGCTGCTGTCAGGGCTGCAGCAGGAGGTGGACTCCCAGCGTGCCGAGCTGGAGGTTCTGCGGGGCTCGTCACTGGAGCTCCAGAGACAGCGGGACCTCCTGAGGCAGCAGAGGGAGGATCTGGAGACGCAGCTGGCACGCCAGCGCACGGAGGCCCAAAGAGGGTACAGCATTAGCACGCAGAATGACCGTTACACAACGCACATCCCGTCACCCATGATTGTTTTCAAGCTCCTTTTGTTTAGAGTTCAGATCAGTAACACATGTCATTCTCCAGCCGGCAACACACCCAGATGACATTTGGATGAAAATGTAAATGATTTACATTGCATTACTGCACTCATGCAAGAGGGATACTTTTTTTGAAGATTTCTTTTGCAAAAAAAATTTGATTAGCTTAGAATTGGAGCAGGACATGCGATCCAGTGAAAAAGTAACTCCCTCAGCGTTCTGGCCTTTAACACCAGCATTTCTCCATCTTTCAAAGGGGAGATGGATTACTGTTAAGGGGTTTTGTTTTTATAAATAATGAAACAGTGTGAGAGAGTCATGTATGTGATATATTTTGTGTTTCAGTGAGAGGAGTCTGGAGGAGCTTGAAGGGAAGCACTCCGACTTGCGCAGGGAGCTTGTGACAGTGAAGGAGGCTCTGAGTCACACCACCCTTCAAAAAGAGCTGTTAGAGGATGATAAGGCCAGCCTCGCTCTAGCTCTCAGCAAGGTAGACTGCTGTGTTGTGTGCCAGGTTGTGCTCCTGATACTGTATTCTCTTTGAGGGTCCTACTAGTTTAAATCCTTCTGATATTTATGATGCACTCCACAGATGGAGTCCAACAGTGCTGCACAGGAGTTAGTCCTCACCAAACTGCAGAATCAGGAAGCTGCCCTAAAAGATTCTCTGGCCAAAATGGCTGCCCTGAGCGAAGGCTTAGCCAAAGACAAGGTGGAGCTCAATCGTATTCTGCTGCAGGTTAGTAGCCATGCAGTTGCCCTTTAACGCTGATGAAAGTCAGAGTTGAACAGAACAGAAGTGAAATATGTTTGTTTCCGTTCCAGACAGAAGGTGAGAAGGCAGAGCTTGGTGAACGCAGACGGGAAGCCGAAGCGGAGCGGGCGGCAGCCAGGGAGGAGACAACCCGGGTGCAACAGGAAAAGATGAATCTGCTCGCTGAGAAACAAGCCCTGGAGAGCTACCACAGCCACTTGCAGGATCTGTGCCAGAAGCTAGAAGCAGAGCTGAGCTTGCTGCAGAGGGAGAACGCTCAAGCCCTGGAGCAGCACTCTCAGGTCAGGAACCCCCAGCCATTCACACATTTCAGCCTCCATCATCCCAGCTCCCACCACCTGGGAGCATGACGTTGATGTTAACAATAGCTTTCAGCGGGTTCATGGAGCTTGTTGTCACGTTAAAATGTATTGGAAATACTGGACACATCTGCCATGCTTTTTTCTTTCAAATAGGATATGGGGAGCAGTTTGAGCCCCACGCGGTGTTTTATGAGTAACTTGGGACATAACAAGCAGGGGATCTTCATGAACAAATGTGAACTAGGAAAGATAAATAGATAGACATGTGATATCCAGAGGGGGTTTAGTGAAAGACCCAATAAATTAACACCTAAAGTATTCCCATTTTCCCCTCAGCAAATCCAGATCTCCCTGTTTTGTCTCATAAGGAATGAAAAGAATCCTCTTCTGTTTTATTATCTGTTCTGAATGTGAAACTGGGATATCCATGTTGATCTCAGCTAGAATTTTACAAAACTAAACAAATTGACAAATTCCATCCAAACATTTTTAGATAACTTATCTGTAAAAATAAATCAGCCGTGTATAAAACAAGCCCTGAAGTGGCCTCCATTGCACTAAGCTCACGTTTCATCCCCTTATTGGGCGCTACTCACATCCATAACATTGGTGTAATTCATCCACTTTAATATTTATCTAAGGAGAGGCTGAAAGACATCATGTGCTAATATTTAGTTAGTGTGAGTTCATTTTTGTTTAGTTGAAAATTAAATTACAGTGATTGTTGCTTTTCAAACAATTTGTTTCAGTGAAATATTAGAGGTTGTAGGGGCCCATTATAAACTCAACCATTGTGTGACAGTGTGTAAGTAACTGACCTTAAAGACACAGTGTATCTGGGAAATAAGATCTTGTAGTGTACAGAAAATATTTTTTCCATTTCAGAGTAGAGCTCTCTCATTGTTTGAATCAAACCAGTAAAATAACCCATAAAGGAATAGTTTGACATTTTTGGGAAATATGCTAATTCACTTTCTTGCTGAGAGTAAGATGATACCGCTCTCATGTCTGTACACCAAATATCAAGATACAGCTAGCAGTGGATTATCTTTGCTTGGCATGCAGACTGGAAACGGGTGGGGGGGAACAGCTAGACTAGCTTACCGCCTACCAGCCCCCCTAAAGCTCACTTATTAACATGTCGTATCTCATTTGTTTAATCTGAACATAACATGTAATCTAAAACCGAGAAGTCGTGGTATGGGGGGGGTTAGGTGCCGGAACTCTTTCCTGGCTACCCTGTGGAGTCTTGTCATCACCTTGAGGTTGCCAGGAAGCCAGCAGAAACTTCAGAAAGTCTGGCCTGGCCAAGTACAGATTCTAGCACATAAACCCTTGTAAAACTGCAACCAGTCATTTGTACAGTTCTGTTTTGTTGGGGAATAAATAAAGATATATAACGTGTTAATTACTGAGCTTTAATGGTACTTATAATCTCATTTTTTTACATTTGTAAAGAACCAGGCTAGCTGTTTCCCCCTGCTTCTAGTCTTTATGCTAAGCTAAGCTAATTACCTGCTGGCTTTCACTTTATATTTAGTGTATATATTGTAGTATCGATGCCTCAGATAATGATTTACTCTGACCTCTTTAGATATGTTCAAATTCAATTTGTTGAGGTTGGTAACATATAATGACTTACATTGTGTCCAAATCGATCATGTTTCCATTCAGGTGCAAGTTCCATTTATAGAATTTATAGAAAGATGAATCCCAGGAGAATCCTTTCCTCAGTACCTTCAGACAATAATCTGGAGGTTCCACACGAACTGCACATTTGCCCAGGTCATTATTTTTGTTGCCAGATATACTGTAGATCCTGTGGTGTGTCATAGTGATTTAAATGGTAATTGGAAAAAAAATCATAACCCCACTAATCATTTTTGTTTTGCTTCAGGCAGTGCATTTGTTATGGCCCTTCAGTTCCTATAAGATGTCATAAATTGCTTTAGGTTTTGTTAAATTTATGCTTCTTTACAGCAAAATGAAGGGTATGCAGAGTTCAATATTAGTACACCAAATGTGGCTGCATAAAATGTAGAGGTTGAGTAATTCATTCTCATTCCAACACATACACATTACCAAATATAATGTAACTGTTACTATAAGGGTTCCTCCTGCTATTCACACTCTTGCTCATTAAAAGTTTTGTTCCACACTGTTTTCTGATGATGCATTAACAATACAGTTATGCAGCATGTATGCTATAGCTTAAATACATACAATCATATGCTGTGTTCCTTTGTTTATTATGCCTGTTTGAAGCAAAAAAGTTTAAATGAATTGCTTGACGGCATTTTGTATTTGTGTGTGTCGGTCTCCAGGTCAACAGGCATATGCAGACTGTGTCAGAGGAGCTGTGTGCGTGCAGGAAGGAGCTTGAGACACAGACCACAGCCCTAAAGAGAGCTACCCATGACAGGGAGGAGCTGGCCAAGGACAAGGCTGCTCTGGATGTCAAGCTCAACTCCGCTGAGCGAAAGTCCTGTGGTCTCACGCAGGAGCTGGTTGCACTTAGGTCTGAGTGTTTTCGAGTATGTGTGTGCGTGCATGTTTATGTGTTCTGACCTCTGAAATGTTTGGGACCAATTTCAGATTGTCCCCAATTTGTTTCCACTGCAGTTGCATTCAGCACAAACAGTAAAATGCTTTCTGACGTCACTGGTTAAGGTTAAGGTCAGGGTTGGGGTTAGGCGTATATCAGTTATGGTTAGGGAAGGACTCTAGGGAATGTTAGTCAATGCAGTGTCCTCAAAAGCATCATAAACGACTCTATGGCTGTAACAGTGTGTGTTTGTGTAAGGCCAACTGCCAATGTGTATTTGAGGTTGTTTTGACTTTCTAAGCAAATTTTACTCTCTGAAGCTCAGCGAGTCTTGTGTAACAAGAGTCTTTAAGTAACATGGTTTTATTTGGAAACTATGCTCATGATGGATCATTGGATTTTATGACCTTCTACACCTAGTAGTTCAAAGGTCTTTTTTTTCAGAGCTCAAACCACTTTACCGCTGTGTTCCAGAGCAGAGAAGCAGTCCCTGGAGACAGCTCTGTTTGAGAGCCAGGAGCTTGGCTTGTCTCTGGAGGCCGAGTGCACCCGGATTGAGGGCGAGAGGCGCAGCTTACTCCTGGCTAACGAGGCCTTGACGCGTGAGTAGCCCCCTCCCTCAGAGACCCCGCTCTCCTCCGTGCCAAGCCCCCTGGCCATGAAGCCTTTCCAACAGCCCACTAGAGATCCATATTTCAGCTGTGAGCTCTGCAACAGCTGGGTTGTGGGATCACTGGAGCTGCTTTCTCAGCTGACCTGGGTCCCACCACTCCACACAAACACACATGGATCAGATAAGTGGTGTTAAGCTAGCATGTTCCACATAAAGATACGGATGAGTATCGCCTATAAATAAAAGTCCAAAAAGAATCTTGCTGATCCTGGATCATCCTCTCTGTATGATGAGTGTCTCCATGTAATAATTGTGAGATGTTTATAGGGGTGTGGGTGCATTTGTCTGTACAGGTGATGCTGCTAGGATGCGTGTGGATGCTGAGCGCCAATTCGCACAGAATGCACAAGAGCAGAGAAACTTGGAGGAGAAGCTGGCCCAGGTGGAGAGGAATGTCCTGCTGACCCTGAACAAGAGAGAACAAGTTCACAGAGAGCAGCTAGAGGCTGAACGCAGGCAAAAAGTACAATACGACTTACATGGATAGGCCTGGCTCTGACAATGTCACATCAGATGTTGTGGTTATACTGTATATTATCTTAGAAGGAGTGTGTGTGTGTGTGTGTGTGTGTGTGTGTGTGTGTGTGTGTGTTTTTGTGGTTGACAGGAGCAGCAGTGTGCGGAGCTGACGGTTCAGCGGGAGCAGGCTGAGGAGCAGCTGCGTAGACAGTGCGAGGAGCTGCGCGTGCACAGCCAGAAGGAGCTGCAGCAGGTGCAGGAGGAGCTGGCCAGGCTGCAGCAGGACTGCAACCAAAGCCTCCTGCAGGCTGAGAGTGAGAAGCAGCAGGTGTGTGTTGTGGTCTTCATAGGTTTGTTTTGGTTTTTTAGATTGTTTATGAACCATAAAATGGGTAAAAAGGGCAGCCCAAGGGTAAGGGTCATAATTACAACATCCCAAGTTCTGTCATCACAACTGTCTAGTGCAAGACACTAGGTCCATACCTAGTCTCTCAGTGGAAGTTTATCTAAGTATGTGAGCCAAAGTAACTTCTTTTGGCAAGTTATATTATAAATGACCCTGACCTCGCAGTCTGTTGTGACCAGGCTTTGTCCCAGAAAGAGGCAGAGAAAGCTGCCCTCACAGAGAAGCTAGCAGGCCTGCAGCAGGACCTGGCCACAGCTGGCATGGAACTGGAGCACACACGGAGGGAGGCACTTAGCAAACAGGAGAAGGACAAGGTAAGGTCATATTGGCTCTGGTCACTTTTCTTGTTCTGTATGTATCACCCAGCTGACTGAATTGTGTGCCTCTGTTTTCCAGAACACGATGGCTGTTCTCCAGTCTGAGTTGCAAGACTTGCGAACTCAGTTTGAAGAGTCTTTGAACTCTCGTGAGAATGCTGAGAGGAGTCTGACTGAGCAGGTCAGAGAGTTGAACCAGCAGAGAGAACATGCACAACAAGAGGTGAGAACTTTCACAAACTTCAACTCACATCAGTTT
Source organism: Thunnus albacares (assembly GCF_914725855.1). Lineage (NCBI taxonomy): Eukaryota > Metazoa > Chordata > Actinopteri > Scombriformes > Scombridae > Thunnus > Thunnus albacares. The sequence goes on along the minus strand of NC_058114.1, from coordinate 28,824,974 downwards.
TGTTCTGCCTTTCTTTTTAATATAAACATTGTGCTTGTCTGTTCAGTGGCGCCAGTTTATAATATTTATTGCAATGATGACTCATACAGTACAGGACTACTGTCAACGTTAAGAATAAACGTAGGATGTTTGGATGATGATTTGATCAGAGAACTATAAAAAAATCATAGAATATATAGGTTGTATGTAACCAGATAGATGGCAAAGGTGCGTTGTAGGATCATAGAAATGGATAGGAAATTTCAGGCTTGTTTGGCTTGGCATGGGATGGGAGGCCTGGGATATGCTTCCACTGGGAGGGGGAGTTTGTACCAATTAGTACCAGTGTGAGGGAGAGCCATTTACCATAGGCCTCTGTTGACATTGGCTGATGCCACGGAGACTTTACTAGCATCAGGGTGCCATCAGGTGCAGAGTGTGCAGGGCCAAATCCTACAAGGAGAGGTGGTGTCCACTCTTAGGACTCCTGCTCAGCTCTCTCTTTCTGTGTCTTTTTCCTGTCAAGCCCTCTGGAGGAAAATTTAGTTCCATTGACCTTAATATAAACATAAAAGTGCAATTAGAGACCATAATTTTGGCCCTGTGACATACCTCTCTGAGCCAAATGAGAGCAGTAAATCTCATCTCATGGGGTTGCTTGAGGTCAGGATTCCAGGCATGGGGTCGCTGGGCGTCTTAGTGAAACAACAAACTCACAGTCACCTCATTAAGATGTTACTGCAGAGTTGTAAGGGCCTCACCATGCCTTGATTTAAATGCCTGCTTTCCCTGGAAAAGCGGATTGTTTATCTGTGTGGGACTTTTCGATTTCAATAAAAAAAGCAAAGATGGGGATCATCCTGTCTTCGCTCTGTCTCCTTAGTCTTGTCAAAGTATAGTGAATGAGGTTGTGTGGAGCCAGAGCAGAAGAGTTTTGTGGTTTGGACAGCCCTCCCGACTGTATATCAAGTCATGCTTCAGCGACGCTGTCATATTTGGCCGCCACCCCTGCTCGTTTCCTTGTTTGATTATTTTCACTAATCCCATCCGGGGATTCTCATGTCGGACAGTGACAAAGCAGGAGTGAGAATGTGCGACAGAGAGCTGGAGAGCATGAAAGAGGAGTAAAGCAAGGGGAGAGAGGGAGAGTTAGAGGGGGGGGAGGTCACGGTCCCTGGTACCATAATATGAAATCAAAGTTTGAGTTAACCCCTTATGTAAATAAGCCAGTGGGGGGAGTGTTTATTTTCTCCCTTGCAGCAGCGAGAGGCTGGCTCCGCTGGGACTCCGGGTCCCCCTCTCTCATCCACATAACACAACACTGCTGCCCTCATATTCTCTGCCCCTCTCCTCCGCTCTGTACCCCGTGCACCCCCACCAAAAAAATCAGATAAAATAAAGTATAATTGGCCAGATCAGCACTGGCTTGTTTTTTCTCACATTAGAGTTTATGAGAAAGAACCATCTTGTGTGGCCTCTGAACATAACACTCCTTTACTTCTCCTCCTTCTCATCCTGCTCCTCATCCTCCTTCCCCTCCTCCACCACCACCTCCGGGGGGGGGGAGCTGTTTATCATGTTGCTCTCTGTGGATTCTTTACACCGCGAGCTGCAGCAAGGAGATGGGGAGAGACAGCACCTGGCTACAGGCCCATCTGGCTCTTATCCATGCCCAGATAAGCTCTGTCCTCCCTACTTCTCTCGCTACACACAAGATGTTGTCATAAAACAGAATATAGGTCATACGGTATCTTGAAATTGTGCACAGAGCACTTAAAAGAGTAAATGTTGAGGCTTTCAAACAGTAAAGCTCATATATGTTATCTTACCCGAAATCACTCTCCTATTTTCAGGGATTTTTCCTTTTTGATTCCAGTGATATTACATATGTGTTAGATCAGTTTAATTGACATTTTTGATGAACTTTGAATATATAAAAAACTTTTTTCTATGTTGTTTGTTGTGGTGGTTTTATATTGAAAACAGACAGATTTTTAAAGCAGTTTAAGACTTAATTTTCTTTTGTAAGTCCTCATAAACTCTTTAATAAACTATGTTTATATTCACTTGAAATTACATCACCAAATAAATTCTGGATTGGGTGGACAACCCATTAAGAAAACTATGCACAACAAGAAGCACACTTGTATCTCTTAACCTCCTAAATAAGTAGTTTACTTCGTTTATCCATAAGGCCTCCTAATTAATATACCCTCATTTGTATATCATGCCTTTCACTCTCCATAATCTGGACAGTTAGAGGGCCTTCGTCAGCAGCTGCAAGAGACAGAGGATGGACTTATTAAAGGTCGAAGGGATCTGATTGAGGCTCACAGGGAGCTCCAAGAGTGTGCACAGGAGCGGGACAAACAACGAAAAGAAGCCTTGGACCTGAGGAGGCTCTTAGGTGATGAGACCAGAGAGAAAGAGGCCATCCAAGCCTCAAACCGGGAGCTAAGATCTTTCATCAAGAGAGCAGAGAGTGACAATAGCAGGTACGGCTATCATGCAGGTTCCCTGTAAATACAGTAGTTCTGTTTGTCTTGCAGTGATGGATATTTTTGATGCATTCGGTCATGTTAACTCCAAACATATCTTGATTAGCTTGAGAAGAGCTGTGGAGGAGAAGGAGCAGAAAGTGTCCGTCTTAGAGGAATGTAGGAGCTCCATGCACCAAGAGGCAACCACTCTGCGGAGCAGTATGAGAGAACTGGAGAAGTCTCGCCTGCAGGCACGCAGAGAGTTGCAGGAGCTGCGCAGACAGGTGAAAGATTATTGAGGTCACTGGTTTCCATCTGATTTATTTTAAATAAAGGATTACATTCAAGCATTATGTGATCTGTTAACATGAGCAGGTAAAGGTCCTCAAAGGCGAGAACAGCCGACAGGAACAGGAGCTGCGAGAGCTGCAGGCGCGGGTATGTCAGGAGGAACAGAAGGAGGAGGAGGCACTTCGCGAGGCTTTCAGTCTGAAGCAGAGATTGCTGGAGTGCGAGGCTGGCAGAGAAGCAGCGCTGAATGAGGTAGAAAGCCTCCGGGAATTAGTCTGTTAACAACATGCTAGAGCAAACATTCCAGCTTTGCATACATACTTGAAGAATACCTGCCATACTCATGCAGAGACAGAGAACATGAATCATGGCACACTATACAGTATATTGCACTGTAACAGGGATGAGGTTTATTTTTAAATCTTTTATGAATTTAACCAAACATTCTTTATTTCATTCGCAGAACTTTAAGAAATTAAAAAAGTAGAGTATGTCTTTGGATAAATTGTGTGGTAAAGTGTAAGGAAAAATCAATTTTCAACCTCTTCTGTCCCATAACCTCCTTTTTAGGGTCCAAAATTCTCATGACCACAACAGTCAATGCTCTTGAGTTGTCAAGTGAATGTATGACATACTTTTGAATTCTGTTTCCAAGAGCATGGAGGCACCTTAAAATGGATAATACATTATTATGATATATAAAGTCTGGCTAATGTATCTTTCTTTTAAAATAAATCCAACAAATATCAATACACCAGTCTTTGAAATATCTTGTGACCTTGACCACCCAGAAAGTGCCCCAGCCCTGAAGTTGAAAAGCTCTGCTATAAAGACATAAAGAGGGATCAAAATTCCAAAGTATGTTGTTTTTAAATTCCACGTCTCAGCCATAATTCTTGTATCTCTTAACCTCTTATAATTAAGTTTAGAGAAAAGATTCTGGAACACCATCAGTGGACATCAACCCTCTACAGAAACCATGTCCCTATTTTTTACACAGTTAACTGTCACTAGATAACACTCATTGTTTTTCATCACTGTAGTTAGAACCATGTTCCATCCACCATCTATTTACCGATATACAGCTCACTCAATGAAAGCTCACCACCAATTAATCCAAGCAAGGGAATTTAATTGGCAGATTATCATGTAAAACAAGGACACCACACTGTGTATCCGTAGAAAACTGAACTGGGCTTTCATAGCCTTGTTACATTTCCATTAGTACATATAAAAAAATACAACAGTATGTGGCTAAATGTAACAGCTGACAGAAAATTCAAGGAGTTGACAATTTGCGTCTTCAAATTGTAAAAGATTATAAGTCATCTTAAAAGTACTATAAGCACATGGGTTGTGACCTGTATAGATGTACAGAAAATCTACAAAATCTACAGAATATAATAAATACATGGATTCTTTGTTTCTGTGCAGGTTGCAGGTCTGCAGCGTCGTGTGGTGGAACTGGAGACAGTGGAGCATCAGAAGCAAGAGCTGCTGCAAGAAAGAGAGGTTTATCAGCAGCAGAGTGACCAGAGGCACAGAGAAACCACTGCCCAGCTGGAGGGAGCACTAGAGGACGCCATGGTCCAGATCAGTGAACTGACTGAGCAGGTTGGCCTTGCTGAGAGCAAGGCCCAAGGCCTGGAACAGCAGCTGGGCCTGAGCGATGCCAAACGCCGGGACCTGGAGCTCAAGCTGGCAGGGTTGTATTCAGCTCTGCGCCGTACTGTTGGCATCAGCCGTACAGGCCTTTCACACACACCTGGGTCCCATAGACGGTCTGCGTCTCCCTGGAGAAACCAAATACAAGTGAAAGGTATGGTCATTCACTTTCATTACAGGATATCATCATGCCATTTTTCTTTCGGCGATATGGAGATGCATTAATGAACGTGGTCTCTGGTTAGGGGGAGACAATGTGACAGACAGACCTGTGTTTTCCATGTCTTGTGGTGAAGATGAAGAGATGGATGTGAACTCAGTGCAAACAGCCCTCCGGGATCTCCAGCAGGAACTCAGGGACACACAAAGAGACAGGGTATATTTGAACTTCATCTTAATAAGACACAAACCTCAAACTCTGAGTGTGACTGAATGAGACTGTTGACCTAAAGTTGATCTGTTTTTCAGATCACCAGATAAAAAAGGTCAACAATCTTAAATTGAATACCCTTATTAAATATTCAGTGTTTATGTTCATTTTTTACACTTTTTAAACTCAACATTCTTTTTTCTTTTTTTAGGATGAAGCCAAAGCTCAGATAGTCAGTCTAAGTCAACAGTTGACAGAACTCCAAGGCAACCAGGATAAGTCAGTCACTCAGGTGCTACAACTGCAGAAGTCTTTGAAGCAATCAGAAGAGGGTAAGAAAACCTTTGGATCCTATGAGCATAGTGTAAATATCAGGTATTAAATCTGTTTCTACATACAGCTTATATAACATGTTCTTCCAGGAAATCGAAAGATGGCAGAACGATTGCACGAGGCACGCACATCCCTTTCCCTGCAGGAGGAAGTAGCACGACGTACAGAGCGAGAGAAGATAAGCTTTGAGGAGGAGGTGGCTCAACTCAGGAATACTCTGCAAGCTGCTGAGGCTGAGTCCAAGGCACTGCAGGTGTGTAAAAGGCAAAAAAATAGGTATTCACAGAAACCCATACAGCATCTTCAGTGACAACTAATAAACTACTGTGCCAATTCTCTCACAGGACAAACTGGAGCTCTTGCAGGGCTCAGAATCTCGTGCAAATGCAGAACAACGGAAGCTGAAGGAGTCTCTGGAGGCCGCTGAGAACAGAGTTAGCCGTCTGGTGCTTGCCCAGCGCACCCTTGAGGGTGAGCTACAGCGGGCCCAGCTCAGGGCAACAGAGCTGGATGCAGGCGCTGGGGCACTGCAGGAGAGACTGACAGAGCTGAGGAGGAAGCTGGGTGAGAGTGAGGATCGGTGTGTAGCTCTGAGGGTCAGCGAGGAGAGGCTGGCCACATCGCTGGCTCGAGCAGAGCAGCTTGAGAGCCAGCTGAGGGAGCAGAACCACAAATTGTCAAACACCCTTAGTGACAACAGGGCCAGCACAGGAGCCCTGCAGGAACAAATAACACAGCTGCAGAGGGCTCTTACTGCCAGTGAGCAGGACCGAAAGCTGTTGCAGGTACAGTCTATCACCTAGTCACACTCTACCACAAGATATGTCAACAAGATGAATACTGGAGGAGGAAGGTAGAGGAACAAACTGTAGGCAAAAGGGAATTTGAAGACAAACATTCCTTCATTTGTGTTGCATAAAACAAGTCATTTGCACTGTGTATTTTTAATTTGTAAGACTTTCTCCTCTCTCAGTGTAAGGTTGTTGAATTGAAACTTCAAAATGAGATGAATAGCCATTACTGTGCTTTGATTTACAGTGCAGCTATGTAACCTTCTCAGCTCCAGACTGAGCATTTTTTATTTACATTTGCTGCTGTGGTTTTCCTGACGGACCTCAAAGACTGAGCAATAAAATGCTCAGGCAAGCTCATTAATTCTCTGAGAGCTTCTCAGGAGAGCTTTCCGGTCTTAGTTTGGGACCGCACTTTAAAGATACTGAACAAACAAAAACATGACATTCTTGGTATAAATCTCTTATTTTTCTATAAAGCTGGCGGGTCATTGCAGTAAAAAGTAAGAAAAAGTTCCCAACTCTTGCCTGTGCCTTTAAACAATATGTCACCATGCATGTGCCCATAGGAACGTCTGGATAAAACACGAGATGCCCTTTCAGAGACTAAGAGGCTGAATCACACACTAACAGAGCGGACCCAGTACCTTCAAAGAGCCCAAGAGGACTCAGAGCTTAAAAATTCTGAGCTGGAGAAACATAACAAAACACTGAAGGAGGTGAGTCACACCGAGGTGAAGATATAAAGGTGTAAAAGTTGAGGCTCCATTTTGATGTACTGTACTACACTTTGTCCCAGAGTCTGAAGCAACAACATGAGGCTGAACTGCAGGCCCATGGGAGCTCCCAGCAGCTGCAGAGAGAGAGAGAGGAACTCCAACACAAGGTTGCAGATCTCCAAGGTTCTTTGCAAAAGCTACAGAGTGAGAGAGCAGAGCTGGAGAGGGTGCTGGCGCGCCTCAATAAAGACAAATCTGCACTCAGAAAGACACTGGAAAAGGTGAGCTGCTGCACTATATTTTGACCCTATCCTTTAGAATTAGGTCAAAATCCTCTCTTTGCATCCTTTATCTCCTCTTTGAAGTCAGAGGTGTTTCTGATTAGGACAGCATGTATTGAAAAATGAATTGCCTCAAGTATAATAAATACTATAAAAATGATCAATGAGAGATTGTTGCAGCAATTTAGTATTGCATTTCTATAAAATTGAGGGATTTAGCAGAGACAGATTTTAAAAAGCCAAGGCAGAGATAATCTGACTCATCCCTTTTATGGGTCACGTTCCAAAAACAATGAATCCCACACTTCCCATAATTCAACATGGTAGTAACTTTCATTTGAAACTCCCTAACTGGTGCACACAAAATATTTTAAATTCTCATGTAATGTCACAGGCTGAATAGTATTCCACATTACTAGTACATTTACTTTGAAATGTAAAATTGGTGGGATGCTCCTTTAAAGGAAATGTAAAAACTATATATGACAGAGTAAGAAGTTATAAAAATATAACTACTGTAGCAGTACAGTATCTGATACTGATACTACCCTAATGCTGACAATGAGAGGCAGTTTCACAATGTTATAGCTAAAACAGCAAAGGTTTGATCCCTTTTGTTCTGAAGCTGGACCACAACATTAAACAGCTTTTGGTCAGGGGACCTAAAAAGTCTTGGTGCTGAATATGAGGTAAAAGATCAAAATATATGAGGGAGCCAAACCACAAAGGACTTTAAATGTAATTAAAAGCATCTTAAAGTTGATTCTACAACTGCTGGAAGCCCCTGTCAGTACAGAGGCCAGGACTGAAGTAATATGCGTTTAGTGGTCAGAAGGCTTGCTGCCACATTCTGGACCAACTGAGGACATACAGTTGCCGAAGCATTAAGACACATAAATGAGCAGTTACATTAATCTATGCAAGAGGAGGATAATGATTGGATAATTTGCTGTTTTATTGCACTGCAGTTTGTCATTTGTTCAATATTATTTGTTCTACACATTCATCTTTGTCACACACTGTATGAAGTAATCCAGAAAGTGATGGAAACATGTAGGTGGGAGAACTGTGAGAACCAAAACTCTCTGTGCTTGGCTTCTGCTACACACATTACAGGAAGGCACATGAGTGGAGAACAATCATGGTAAAGTCGTTCACATTATGTCACCCTCGTGCTGTTGTCAGGTGGAGATGGAGAGGCTGAGGAGGGAGGAGGAGGTGGCAGCGGCGGCGGCCAGAGAGAAGGAACAGTTGGGGCAGACTGTCCGCAGCCTGGAGCAGGAGCTAGCTGGAAAGCAGGATGAGGTGCAGACTCTACAGGTGAGAGAAGAGGGGATCACATAGTGGGGGTGAGGATTTGGAATGATCTCTACAGATAAAAGATGTGTTTACTGTCACTGCCGAAATAAATTATTTTTGAGAAGTACCGAAGAAATGTGCCAAATATTGCAGACTAACAGACAAACAGCCCATCAGATATAAAGATATTTAGCAGAGATAGACAGGAAACTGCTGGTTGCTACACAGTCACACCAGACAGCCAGCGATTGACTGGTGACATCATGGGACAAATCCAAAATCTCCCAAAAAGTAATTTTTTATTTAGTATAAATGGGAAAAGTTTCTCAAATGAATAAAGCCTGATAGAAAATTTTCTCTAATGTCTCAAAATATCCAAGCTTTTAAATTGAATGTATTCGATTTCTTAAATGAATAAGGCCTCTCTAACTTTGCTGAACATACTTTCAGCCTCAGCGAGTGCACTTGCACGCTTGCCTGCTGTCACTGCACTCTTGTACTTTATCAGCAGTACATACACTTTTAATAAAAGGTTTATAACACACTGTAATGTAGTTGTAAGCAGATATAAGTGTTTATTAATGTTAATTTATTTGTCAACAACTACAACTCCTCCTGTGGGCACCCATAAGTGGAGATAATGAATGACAATATAGCAAAACATAGTTGTAATAATATATGTCTTCATGGGAGAAGTTATACAGTAATTGTTGAAACATACACTACATTAATATACACTTAAAATGTCCTCATAGCTGTCCTTATATATGTATATATAGGGGGGGTTCAAGTAAAAGGTAAAGGGAAACATGTTTTCTAGTTGGCCAGGTGAGAACCCCTGTGAGCCCAGGGTCGTGACCTCAGTAACCCCAGGGGCAGAGAACCTTCTTGCCCGCCCTCTGCTCAAGTTCTGATTATAGCAACAAGAGGAGACTCTTTTGTAACCTATTTTCAATTATATATAAACCTATGTGAATTGGGTTTAGGCCCAAATCTCCCAGTTGGAGCACTGTCATGCACAGCGCCTCCTGGAGGTGACAGCCCGCCATCACCAGGAGCTGGATTTGGAGACAGATCGTCTGAGAGACAGTCAGCTCCAAGCGGAGCAGGTCTTGGAGACAAGGGAGAAGGCCCATCGCCAGAGGGTCAAATGCCTGGAGGAACAGGTATTTTAATTCTAGCTGTGGATAATTTGTTGGCAAGGCCATCTTCCTCCTTTTGTAAATTAGGTTGTTATGTCTGTGTGTTTGTCTACCGGTCTTCTCACTTTTCTGTTTCTTTGCTTTTCATAGGTGCTGACTCTCAAAGAGCAGCTCGATCAGGAGACAAGAAGACGACAGGCCTATTTCAATCAGATGCTACAACCTGGTGTGTAGACAGAGACCCTGCAGTGAAGTATGTAGCACCTCTGGCTTCCACATTCACTGCTCCTCTGGCAGCCTCCCAAAAACACTATGTTACAAGCTACATCCACATTTGGACACGCATACACACACACATACAAACACACTCCCAAGGCGTTTGCTCCCACCCATGCACATGTGCACACCGGATTACATTAATCTGCAGGAAAACTCAACAACAACAAACAATGAGTGTTTTGTTTATAAGTGGACTGGATGTGCCAAATTGTTTTAAGGATTTCCTCTGGCTCGCTGCAGTTGGCGTTTCTAAGTCTGTTTATGCTGTGTCATTTTTAAGGAAACAATGTGATGAAAGGTTTCCTTGGTTGGTGCTTCATTCTTCTCTTATAATTGTTCGTATACTCATTTTTCATACCGATCAATTACCTATTTTATATGTCATAATCACTGTTTGTGTATCCTAATGAGAATATAAAGTCCAAATATTTACAATGAGCAGATTTCAAAGTGATTTCTCATTGTTTCAGGCTGTGATAAAGATTCTATAGTGTAGCTGGTTTATTTCATTATGTATTGTGTATTTCACTCGATCAATATTAGTGTTGGCAAAAGCTGTGATTGTTTTTAATAAAACTGAGTTGTATCAGAGAATAGTTATGTGATAATCAGTGATGTTTATTCTGCTGGCTGCATAACTTTGTTGTGGAAAAAAAAAAGTTTTCTGTGAACTTTGTGAAAGACAGCACTGCCCTTTCATGGCATGTGAGTTCTAGCGTTTGGTTCGCACCATTAAAAGCCTTTGTGGATTTAGTGTTGTGGGTGAGAGAATGACCTTCGCTCTCTGTTGCCAGCGCTGTCTTCAGTGTTTTCTTTCAAAGATCGCTGCAGACTCCAAGGTCTGTGGGGATCATCATTCCTTGAGAGTTTCGCTGGCAATCCCTCTGTAATCCTTCACGACCCTAAAATCTGGAGATAATATGTGGTCTTCCCCTTGCTGATTAGAAACCACAAATATGTTGTGCTTTCCATGTTGTTGTTTTCATCCACATGTGCATCTACTCTGAGTAAATATCTTAAAAGCAAGTATTTCCTTTTCCCTCTTTCCTTCATTTCAGTTCTTACTCTCTCCACACACACTTGCATTTTCACAACAGTGCACATGCATGTCTCCTGACTTGTATGCCGTGGTAACTGTACATAGTAGGAGTTTCACTGAAAGGGGAAAATCTTGTCAGTTTCTTTAAAGCAGCCCTTTGATTATCATAGATCCGCCCAGTGGTTATCCAGTTACCGGCCTCTTTTCAGCTATTGGCTGGAAGGAGCTAATTATGCAAGGTAGTGAATCCCTGTGGGGGAGGTGGGGCCAAAACTGAAAGAACTCCTTTGGCAGGCAGAATAGAGCTTTTATTGAGGATATTTCTAAGCTGACCATCAGGGACCAAATCGCTGGATTGTTTAAAAAAAAAAAAACATCTCAGCTGAATCACGCTGCTCCCCCTCTTTCATTCCTTCCCTCGTTTCATTGCAGTGAGACGGAGTGTAGCTCATGCAGTACCCAGCAGCAAGCAGAATGCAAGGAATCTACAGTATTCCCCTGTCTCACACAAGAAGCCCAGTTCACTACTAAAGGACAAGTGGGGAGAGAAAGAGGCAGAGCCAGAGAGCAGTCAGGGGAGGATTCAGACTGCTGTGGTTGAGAGGAGGAACGTACGGTCTTGTCCTGTTCTGCTCTGCTCTGCTCTTGTTGCCTCAGGTGTGTGCGCTCCTCCCTCTCCTCCGTGGTGCCTGCTGTCAGCTCCATCCCTGGGTGGCTGAGGCCATGGTGTTGGTGCTGCGAGCCCTGCTGCCCTGCTTCTGCACCCTGCTCTCCCTGGACCTGCTGCCTGGGGTGGAACCTGCTGTGCCCCTGAAGGACTTCTACCCCTTTGGCCAGGACAAGGGGGACTCCCAGACCATCGCTCAGGACGACGGAGGCTCCGGGCTCGTGGAGATCTCTGTTGCTTTCCCCTTCTTTGGAGACAGGCACACAGGACTCTATGTGAGTACAGAGCAGTGTGTTTTTACTGATGTGTATGTGTGTTTATGTCTTTGTATGTCAGAGTTTATGAGTGTGCATGCACTTGGCAGTTGACAATCGAAGCTGACATGGTGTGGATTATATAAGAGCCTCAGGGAGATGAGATTTGGCATGCAGCCAAATACTACATTGCAGTGTCCTTTGAGAGTTTGTATATGTTTGTGTGCGCTCACAAGCTCTGATGTGTAACCTCATGTGTAGAATATCACATTTTCTCCCCAACGAGTGGAATCAAAATCCATGACATTCTCTTCACTTTACATCTGCTCTCCTCGCACTCTGAGGGCTCTGAAGTGCACCGAGGGAAAGTGAGAGAGAAACTATTAGCAGAACAGTGGTAAGCCCTGTTCTAATAAGTCAACAAAGAGTTGTTAAAGGAAATGACAGTTTGTGTTCTTACTGTTGCTGTGGAGCATCTGTGAGCAGTTCTTTTTCAGAGAGAGTGGAGGGAGGGAGAGAGGGAGGGAGGGAGGGAGGGGGGTGAATATGCACGCCGGAGAGAGAGAAACAGTGCTCATGGGAGGAAGCCGAATGGTTTGACAAGGATTTTCGCGCACCACAGTGAAACACACTTTGATCTGCCTTTGTCATGTATTGGGTTCGGTTCCAGCGCATGGAAAGGCAGAACTCCCTTAAATCAACACCACCTGTTGTGGTTATGCATCCGTGTTCGCTCTCCGGATCCCCCCTCCTCGCTCTGAGCCCCTCCTGCCTCCTCCCTCTACAAACCATGGGCGGGGGAGGCTGAGGAACCATGGCAACAATGGGCAAGGTCAAAGGTCGTCTTTCTAATCTAAGCATCTGCGCCAACGGGGTGAGGTCAGTCTCCCAATGAGGAAATTTTAGACACTCTTTTGCATCTACACACAGTGCATAGACAGTGACACAGTGCAGTGTTTTGTCTTTCTGAGCTCACACTAGTGCAGACCAAAGTTTTGCAATGAATTCCAGTGCATCTCCTCTGTAATAATACAGGTACACAATACTCAAATTAGGCAAGATAAGACATGTTAGAGGTTGCTTGGCTTGTTGATCTCAGATATAATTATCATCTGATAGAGATAAAAATCTGAGTACTCCACATTCTGAAATGTGCCGTGTTAGATGTGATGTGATATCCTGAAGCTCACTCTGCATCTCATTGGACTGTAATTCTGTAGTCACGCAAGGCATAACAGATTGTGGCAGGCACTTGAAATTACAGTCACGCTCATTTTAAATGCCTCACCTGAATCCATTAAACCTCTGCTCTAAAGCACACAGGCCACATGGTGATCTCTGCCACCAGAGAGCTGCTTTGAACAGGTAATATTTCAGTTGTTATAAGGGGCAAATTCATATGAATAGTTTCTCCCAAGAGTTCATTCCAAGCCTCTGGGCTACCACCACATGGAAGCTGTAGAAGCTAACTGATTTTAGATGGTTTGTGGGTGCTGTCTTACTTAATTATCATAACTGATTCTGTTTAGCAGTACACGCACCCTACAATGTTTTCTTGAAACATACTTGAAGACGAGTTATACTTGAAGACTTCAACCAAGTCCAGTTGCCCTCAATTCAACCCTCCTTGGATAACCAGGACCTGGATGACTGAGAATCTTCACAGACATTTTCCTGAAACCCCTTCACAGCAGATCTCCCTTTTGTCCCTTTCTGAACCAAGACATTGTATTTTTAACTGTTGTGATTAACAAGTAAAACTGTGGTTTTAGCGACTGCCACCACCATGTTAGCACATGTCACCATGGTCTCTAATGTCCCATCAGAGTCTCTGAAAATCTCTTCAAACATGGGTCCCCCCCGACTTGGTCCGGCTCCAGTCCCACTTCTGCCGCCTGGTAACCAGGCTGTCCCTCTGTTATGGTTTGTGTCTGGGAGTTTTCACATGTTGCTGGGATCTCTCCTCCTCTTGGTCCCCCACTCCCTCCTCCCACGCCTCAGATAACATGGCAGGGGTCTTCCCCCTGGAACTGTCCAGCTGCTTTATCTGAGAAATTACCAATCACTTTAACAGAACACAGATGTATCTGCAAAGCGTCTTAGGGGCTTCCAAACAATGCAGTTCACAGATTAACTACTCTTACGGATGGTCGGTGTAAAGAACATGAAGGAGGACATCCAAGGTCAGAGAGGAAAGAACACAAGTTTAAAAGCAGATGTGAGAATAGATGGTTATGATCAAAGGCATTTATTGTAGATAGATAAACTCTCATGGACAGTGAAAAGATTCCAGAGCTTGTTGTATATGTTTACAGGGTATAACACAGAGTGTAATTTATAGTGGTAAAACGTACAAGATAATACAGCATTTGTCTATGATTGGAAATAATCACCTACATGTAAGCAAAATTCAAATACATTTTGAAAGGATCCCGCCAAGGACGTACTACAGTATTACTGCACTCTTTACAGATTGCACATCTGCTAGTGCTCATCTGCTCTTCTGAAGAGCTTCAACACTTTGGAGTTTATGCAGTTTCATTCACCCAGTTTCACTCACCACTATGTATGGCCCAAAGATGTGCACATCAAGTTTTATTCTTTGTACTCTGCATGGGTGTGTTGGGCTTGCATGTGTGGTCATGAGAGATATGTGATTGAGGGATGTTAGAAACAGTTTATCCATGGACAAGATATATCTGCACATACTTAAAAAAGTCAGAAAAAGTCTTAAAGTCTCACAGTACATGATGCTGGACAGCCAGGAGGTGGTTAGCTTATCTCAGCATAAAGACTGGAACCATGTTTCTCTAATCTGTAAAAAAACAAGGTGTCAAAATGACAAGTTGGGGTTTTATGTGAGGTTGCTGAATCTTGCAATGAGTTCTGCAACCAGTGGGGACAGAAATGCCTGTTGTAGCTCAGAGTGACAACAAGACTACAGGAGTCATTGCGTCCAGCCAAGAAATATTCCGGTACATAGCCACCATAAAATCTCAACATGTTATTTTTACACTTTTGTAAGGGTGAGTGTTTCGGTATTTGTACAGATGTAACAAGTGAAGTATAACATATTAATTAGTGAGTTTTAGAGAATTTTTTTTTCCTTTGGACAGAACCAGCTTAGCTCTTTCTCCTTGTTTCCACTTTTTATGCTATGCTAAGCTAACTGGCTCCTGGCTGCAGCTCCGTATGAAATGGACAGAGAACGGTATCAATCTTCTCTGCCAATCTCTTGGCAAGAAAGCAAATAAGTGTATTTCCCACAATGTCAAACCATTACTTTAAGAGGTCAGCCTCAAACTTTATTCAAATGTATTCCAATACAGTCATTAGAAGTTGTGGTTTTGGTTTGCCATGCTGTAATTCATGCATGTTTCTTTGTGTCCACACAGTTTGGCTTTCATGCCCTTTACAATGAATTTCCCACTAACCCATTTTTATTAGGTTATTATGTTTATTAATTTAGTTGAAATTGTCTTGAATTTGACTTTAATAACTTTAAATTACCCGATGGAAGTATTTTGAAATTCCCCAGTAAAATCTGTAATATGAAAAAGAACATTTTAGTTTAGTACATTTTTATTTATCATATAAACTGGTTAAACAGGGTACTCACATCTATTAAACAAACCCTTTCAATAACTTGCAGCATGGAAGTTGTATTAAAGTCCTTCTACACAGTTCCAGACAAGATTTATTGCTTAAACCTTTTGGAGATAAAGGTTAGTCGGGGCTAAGAAGTTACAGGCCAAGTGCACAGACTGTCAGACTGTAGTCACTTCCTCGGGTCTTGTCAAATAATTGGACAAGCTTGTAACTGTGAAACCTCCTTTTTGGACAAGGAAAACTAATGTTTTCCTGAGTTGATCCATGGGCACCTTTTTCATTTAGGGGTTTGGTTTGGCTTGACTTTTGCCAGATGAAAGTTTATTTTAGTCCATAAATTGCTTGGCTCTAAAGAAAACCACCCAAGCAAAATCCTGGATATATCCGGCAAAGAATTCCCAAAAAATAACAAGGGTGTTGCAGAGTGAAGTGGCACCAGTGAGAGTGAGAGAAAGAAATATGGCTAGAGCGACGCTTCTTACAAGGTTGACTGATCGCACCTCTCTCTCCCCTGTGATTCTGACCTTGGTCATGTTACGGCAAAACACGAGGCAGCTCTGAACCCATTCACTCTGTCACGTTAGTGTGATACAGAACCACCCTTCACTGGTTGTCTGTACTGGTTATAGCTTGGTGGATCTCTGACTAGAAGAAAAATATGTGATATGATGTAAAGAAAAAGGTCCCAAGTTCAGTTTAAATTCCTCTAAGGTCGTTTCCATGTCAAAATGGTTCTCCAAAAAAACGTAACAAGGAAGAAATACACTTGTTTAAACAGTTCCAGATGCTACAAGAGATTGGATTAAGTGATAAAACATATTCCAGTATTGGAGTATAAACTCTATTTAGTGTTCAGCATGATTTCCTACACTAATTTTGCTGTGAGATGGGTGACTTCCAGACCGCTGCCACCACAGGTCTCTCATTAGTGGGTATGTGGGTGTGGGAGGTTTGTAATTCATGTACATCCTTCCATTCATACAGCCCCGTGCCCTCTCTCTTGTTTTCCTCCCGGTATCAGATGGCGCTCTGGCTGACCTCTGGGCCCTGCCCCTGCAGTCGCTCCTCTTTTTCCCCACATTGGCCACGTTCTCACCACATCACGCTGATGCAGAGGGGAAGACTGTGGTCGGGCAATTAACTGAGCCCCTGTGCCGTGCCAAACAAAACTTCCTCTGCTGTTTTTACAGCAAAGTCCTCCAAATTATGGTTTTCATACATGCAGGGAGAAAAGCCAAGCCATCTGACGTTGCTTTGTCACTGTCACATGCCACTCGGGCTGAATGCAGAAAGGCATAGTTCACGCCAGCGATTAGGGGAAACAGGATAGGTGCCATGGTGCGCAGAATCTCCCTTTGCCGATAATATGCAGAAATTGTGTATGAATGAAGGCCTTTCATGGGGATTCAACCCTTCAGCCCAGAGAACTTTCCTCTCCATTCACGTTTAGCGGCTTGTTCTGTATGATGTTCAGAGTTTAGTGCAACAGTTGGTCTGACACCATCTCATGTTTGTGATATAAGGACTCCGTCCATACATGCAGACTGCTGCACTGAAATGAACATTTACCAATTTCAGAACACAGCAATAACCACCTACAGCCAAGTCACTTCATCTCTTCATCATTCATTCAGAAGCATTCAATTTCTCTCTCTGCCTGAACTTTTCCCCCTAAATAACATCCACCTCTTCTTGAAACATCCTAATTTATGCACATCCGATCCCTCTCCTATCACAAATATGTGCCTCTTTTGCAACCTAATGTAGATCATCCTAGATCAAACCTAGAACCGTCCAGCAAAACAAGAACATTTGTCACACTTTGTGTTCTGTGGCTTTCAGCTTACAATCCAAATGCAAACTGTTATATTATTGCAATTTTGTAATCTTTTTTTTGTGCTTAAAGTTGCACTGATCAATATTAACAATGGCTCAAATGACTATGTATAATATAAAACATGCTGTCCGTAGTGACAAACCCACAGAAAATTTGCATCCAACTCTGTAATTCCTCTCAACATTACAGAGCTTTTTAATGTGTTTCAGCTTGTTGTTTTGGTTTTATGGCTCGCAACTTTACTGTTTTGGTCCTGTCTCACCACTCTCATCAACATTATTTCCACTCACAGCAGGCAGCTGTTTTCAGCAAAAAAGCTGTGTTAAACCCACTGTACACTACCTTTCCAACACCAAACAACAGACAGACAAAGTTAGCTGGTGAAAATAGTGGAGCATTTAGCAGCTAAAGAGCGAGGAATTGGTGGAGACCAAAACTGAGCTTAAAAGAGAGTGAATACTGGGTTTACATTTGTTGGGTGGACATAAATTTGAGTCCAAACAAATGCTAATGTTGCTCTGTGTCTGTTGGATGTGTAAATAGACAACTGTTTGCTGACAAAGTTCGCCATATGAAGTGATAATATATCACTGTTACGTTTACAGCTTGTTCCACTGCCCTCAAGTGGCCAAAAAATCAGCTTCAAGAACAAGAACAACAACTAAATGTAAAAATGTATACAATTAATTGATTATCAAATTTTCTGTCAATTGACAAATCAATTGATTGACTAATTCAGCACTTACAGCTCTATGGCAGTCATTGACCTTTTACACTGGATCTTTTAGAAAGTTGATATTTCACCATGCTACATGACTGCAGTGCTGACTGTGCATTTCTCATAGAGCAGACATGTGGACAAGCGGATGATGGGTTCATTTATTTGGTTACTTTACTGTTGGCAGGCATCTGTGGATTGAAAGGCTGTGAACATCCGTCCTAGTGTGATGATTTTGCAGGTGCATGAGCAGCCAAAACCAGGTTTTCTCAGCTGCTGTCATTTCACGGAATAAAGGTAGCGTCTGTTTGCTGCATGGGAAGTGCAAACATCCGTTATGGGAGCGTCTCCTGCTCTATGCTGCTGCTTGCCCCGTGAGGTCAGAGTACCTCTGTTTGCCTACCTTCGCCTCAGCTCTTCCGCTCTAACCCCACCTAATCAGACAAACAAGTCACAGTGGTTCAATCTGACATGTTGAACAAAATATATCTCTGTATGATTAATGTTATTCAGATACTCTACTGTAACTCCAACTCTCTCCTCCTCAGGTTAACAACAATGGCCTTGTATCTTTCCTGAGGGAGGTGTCTCAGTTCACACCCGTGGCTTTTCCAATCGCCAGGGACAGAAGGGTTGTGGCACCATTCTGGGCCGATGTGGACAACCGTCGGGCAGGGAGAGTCTTCTACAGAGAGAGCCTGGATCCTTCTATTCTGAGGAGGGCCTCGAGTGATGTCAAGACATACTTTTCAGAGTTCCCCAACTTCAACGCAACGTGGGTCCTCATCTCTACATGGCACCGAGTTACGTTCTTTGGAGGCAGTTCTCTCACACCGGTATAAACTCTCATTTAACTTTCCCGCTCTCCTGCTACCAACGACGGCAGGCCTAACAATAGGCCCAGAAAAATCTATTAGGTCTCCAGGCTGACTGTGATTTAGGAATCTGTAGCATCAATATGAGGAGTCTGTCAGATACATGCATTATTACTAAATTTCCTGGAAATCAGGAAATGGTTTAACCGAGCCTGTTCCTCTCTGTGCAGGTAAATACTTTCCAAGTGGTGCTCATTACAGATGGAGAGCTTTCCTTCACTATATTCCAGTACAATAACATCACTTGGACCACAGGCATGCATGCCAGCAGTGGAGGAAACCTGGCTGGGCTGGGAGGGATTGCAGCACAGGTAAGATCACATGGTTATTTGCTTATGGTCGAATTTGGAGTATGCAGTATTATTTGCTTGATGTGAGGATACAAACCCGTTTTCCTGGGTGTCTGAACTGTAATTTAGTGATCCTTTGTGATGTTTGCCTCCTTGTTACTCTCTTCCCAGGCAGGTTTCAATGCTGGTGATGGCAAGCGCTATTTCAACATCCCTGGCTCTCGCACGGCTGACGTGGTGAACGTTGAGGGAACCACCAATGTGGGCTACCCAGGCCGATGGGTCTTCCGTATAGACAATGCTCACGTGGAAGTGGGTGGATGCAATAACTCCGGTGAGAGAGCTGTTCCTCTTTGTTGTCTTGACACTGTTGCTTCCAGGGTTTACTGTTACATTGACCTCTTTCCACAGCGTCGGTGTGCCCACACCTGCGACCGTGTCTGAATGGAGGCCAGTGCATCGATGACTGTATTACAGGAAACCCCTCTTTCACCTGCTCCTGCTTGGCTGGCTTCACTGGTCGACGATGCCAGATCGGTGAGTTATGGTTGACACTGCTACCTGCTCTATTTTCCTTGAGACACTGCACACTGTGAATGAATACCTATCTACCTGACATCCGCCAGTAAAAATAATATCAACTAACTCAAAACTAGATTTCACCTGACTTGCCAAAGGGACACCTGGATATTTCTTTAATACCTGTATCAGCTTCTCGCCAACCTGTCGCATTCTCCTCAGATCGACCTTAGTTGGGCAGATGTTTTATTTCTAATTAAAAAAGTCATACTACCTCCTTTGTATTTCCCCCTTTCTCTGTAGATGTCGATGAGTGTGCTTCAAATCCTTGCCAGAATGGAGGGACTTGTAAAGACGGGATTAATAGTTTCACCTGTCAGTGTCCTCCTGGATACACTGGGATTCAATGTGAAACAGGTACAATAGACACTTCAAAGCTGGTATCTGCTGCAATAAATCATTTTTAGAATAATGTGGAAATGTTGAAATTGCTCAAAAATGTAAATAATTTGTTGATAATTACAAAACCTTAACCCAAAACAGTTGATAAGTTTTTTAAATTTTTTACTGTACATTATAAATTCCACTCTTCTTCCCCTACACTCTGCATGCACTAAATAGGCTGAATACCTGGAAAAACTCTGATTATTTTTTTTGCCTCATTAAGGAGTTTCCACACACACACACACACACACACACACACACACACACACACAAGGATTTTAGAATACCTTGGTCCAGCCTCTCTGGAGCTTCTGCGCCTATTCCCACAGTCCAGCCTGTGGAGATGTATCAAACCTCTTCTAATACCTTTCACAGCCAGCAGCACATACTTGCAGAGTGAGGGGAGCAGTGTGGCGGATATATTAATCAGCTGAGTAAATATTCCATGAGCGTGTCTCTGTGTTTCTGTGTGTGTGTGTTGCAGACATTGACGAATGCAAAGACAGGCCGTGCCTCAACAGCGCGTCATGTGTACAAGGCTCTGGCAGTTTCACCTGTGTGTGTGAACCGGGTTACACTGGTGTCCTGTGTGAGACAGGTGAGCGGGGTTTTTCACAATCCTGGGGGAAAGTAGGCATCTCCCTCCAGAGGAAATATTTTCTGCTGCTTTCTACATCAAACTCAGTCTTTTGGCAGATGTTTTCGTCCAAAGAGTTTCCCAGTCTACCTCGACAAATGGGTCCAAGTTGAGGTTATGGTTGAATTGATTTGCAAACAACGGTCTTTTTTTTTCTTGGGTCACACTGAGCAATGAACCACAGTGAGAAAGTTCACTGAGGTCAGGTCGGTTTCAAAAAAGACCTTTACTAATCTTGCTCCTCTTGTGATTGATTGTTGATGAAACCCGAACCCAATGGGGAATTAAATTATCAGGCCCTGCACAGTTCATGAATCCTTGTTTCTACATGAGACCGGATTACTGTTAATACCAGACACCTGGTCAATGAAACTCTATGCTTTCAGAAGGGAAGTTCAGTGCTCTTAATCCAGCTTGGTGTCTTAAACAACAACTTCTTGCTTTTCCATGTAAAGATTGAACAATCTTAATGTGAAACCGAATCAGCAGAAGATAAACGTCTCCTTTCTGACTAAGTGACTTTTGTGTGTTCTCCAGACATAAACGAATGTGAGTCACAGCCCTGTCTGAATGGAGGAGAGTGCATCAATCAAGTGGCGAACTTCACCTGTATTTGTCCTGCTACTTTCACCGGAGCGCTCTGTGAGACAGGTGACCTCATCAACCTGAAATCTGCCAGAGGAGCATGTTTTTGGAATAATGGTTTTTGAGACAATGTTTACATAGCCTGTAGGTTCTACTTTTGTTCCTCTAAAATAATGATTTTCCAGCTGGGACTCGCACAAAGGGAAAGTGTTTGCTTTAAGTGAGCTGGTATTTTGGTTGAAAGATCTGTTGCTTCCTCAGTGTTGCACCAAATTCTGTGCAAAAAAAATATTTTTATCATACTTTATCACATATATTATTTTGATAGCAGGTCTTGCCGAAAATGGTACCCACAGTATTTAACAGGGTCACAAATTTTGACAACCACAAAGAAAAATAAAACCCTTAATACAGAGAGGGTCACACATTTTGATAACTGTGATTGCAGAAACTGTAGTGCTATGTCTGTCCAATGACCCTTTGTGCAGCTATGAAAATTTATCTAAATTCTATTGAAGCACCATCTTTTATAACAGCTATCAAAGTATCAAGTATGTGATGAAAGTATGTATAAAAATATGATAAAAAAAAACATTTCCAGCGGCAATATTGCTGAAATTCCTAATAAGGTCACAGAATTTGACACCAGTATATTGATGTGATTCCTAACATCAGTCAACATTTTTGATAAGAAGCCCTTACTGTAAATGAAAGAATTTTGACTAAATATGTATGGAGTGGTTGAAAAACAAACAGCCACTGCTCTCTGTCAAACTATGTAATGGCAAAAAAATGTTTCTGAATTACAGCAAAAATATCTTTGGCACTTCTGAACTTCAACTTCTTCTTACATATTGGCATTGATAACACTAAGATGATGATGCATTTGTTATAACCTAATCGCAATTTTATCATATACTTATCATATATTTCTTACATTTCACATATTTCTCTCATGCCTCAAGTTAGTAGTATTTAGTCATGCAGATAGTTTTGAGTTTATTTGCCCAGGTTTTGAAATTTCCATCTCTGTGATTTCTGCTACACCACAACACAGTTTTCATGGGGACTATTTCTTTGGTAGAAAGTAGTAGCAGTAACATAAACTGTTAGTCAGCTGTGTGGATTAGAAAACGGGCACAATTTTCCTGGAAAGACACTTTGTTTTGGAATTTTTAAGTGTAATTTTTCAATGCTGTCAGCACCTACTGTAAACTAAATACCATTCACCTCCATTGTGTTGGGGTACCAGCATGTGTCTGGGATACATTCATGGGCATCCTGGAATAACCTGGACAAATAAAACCAAGACCTATCTGCATTGCTAGATAACTCCAGTAGTAAGTGAGGAAATGTTGTAATTTGGGTGAACCAAGCCTTTGAGCCTCATTCTTATCTTCCTCTCTCAGAGCTGCTTCAGGTCAATTCAACTGAGGCAGAAAACCAAACAGGTAAAAACAAATACAACTACAACTAAAGCTTTGCCAAAAATTTTTCAAGGCAATTTGGTTCTTACAACGCAGCCTGTCATTCTTTTCCATCTGCAGCCTCGTGTGAAGAGGAAGATTGCAAGAAGCAGCAGATTTGTGAATACAGCAGCTCTGGAATCTACAACTGTACATGCGCTCCAGGATACTATGGCGACAAGTGTGAAGGTATTGTACACTTGGCTGGCTGAGGCTTACTGCAGGCAGCTGGGCAGGTAGAGAGCAGCAGACTCGGGTATTTGAAGAGGAGCTGTGCTATCCCACAGGAATTTGGAGCGCTGCCCTGGAAGAGGCTGCTGTGATGATGGATTATTGTAATTATCAAAACTGACACGGCCTCGCCCAGTTTACTACGGGAACCTGGGAACGCCAGTCGCTTGATGTTGTGAATAATTGTTTTATAGCGCATTTTATTAGTTTACCAACAAGAGGAAGTGCTTTGTCTAGACTTAAGAAGGCCTCTTTATGAGTCAAAGCTAGTCTTTGGTATTCAGGTCATTTCTTCAGACAGAGCTGTTGAAATATGCATGCTTCCACACCGCTACTTGCTTCTCTGGAAGTTGGCCATTGCACCACACTATAGTTTTAAGCACAGCTGCTGCTTGCATAACCATAGGGCAATTTGAACACAAAATATATAAAATGCCATTATCCTCACCTTCCTTTCATGAATGCATATTAAGTCATTTTGTATTATCTTTAATGTCTGTATCATATTCTTTTTGATTTAGGGAATAACTAGTCTGCCCTTTAAAGCTAATTCAGTCTCCCATGAGAGGTTACCGTCACTCTCTGATAGCAGTTGCTGCAAGGTTTTTTCTTTTTTCTCTCCCCCCCCACCAAAAGCTCTTTAATAGTATTTGAGCTATTGCAAATGCATGCTACTTCTCACCCTTGAGCTGAAATAACTATCAGTGCTTATATAGGCTCTCTTAAATCTCCCAAATACTTTCCTGCCTGGCTCACTTGGAAGGCACAGTGGAAAAAGGAGCATGATCCTCCAAGGAAGAGAAAGTGAGCGGGACTCAGAAGTGCCTAATCAGGGCTCTCAGATCAAAGGGCCCGGGCCGCACAGGTGGCCAATGAAAGTGGCTCTTGCAAATTAACAATCCATTAATTGCCCTCGGGGCCATACATTTTGGTCACAAAATATGCTGCATATCATCGGAAAAATAATACCCTCCACCGAGCTCCTGGGACTTCAAAGGGGAGCCGTTTAGCTGCGATATGGCCACTTCCTTTGATCCACTGCTGCAATTAGGCAGGAGAGGAAAATAAAAACATTCTTACAATTTGTATGGAGCAGATGTGCAGCGTGCTGACTGGTAATCGTCTGGTCCTGTGAACTTTGTTGGAAAAGATTAGGGAAAGAGAAATGACAGTGAATCAATACATAGTTTACAGTATAGCAGATGAAAGACACTCAGCATATGGTACACATGTTGACCATTTATACCCTCTGCCTATGTTTACACTGAGGCCAATACTGAAAACTTAACAGAATCTAAGTACTTGCTTTCAAGTAACTCGAGCAAACTTTCCAGCTTAGAGCCTCTCTCTCTCTCTCTCTCTCTCTGTCTCTCTCACACACACACACACACACACACACACACACACACACACACACACACACACACACACTTTTTACTCTCTCTCTCCTTGTGTCTGCAGAGGAATGTCTTTGCCAAAATGGGGGTGTCTGTGTGGACATCAATGGGACTTGTGAATGCCCCACAGGCTACACAGGGCTCTACTGTCAGTTTGGTAGGTATGATATCGCATACACACAATCCTACTCACCTTATCAGTTGTCTCACAAGACCTTTTGATGTCACTGGAAGACCACTAATTCTCCATCAAAAGCCATTGCTCCAAAATTTGTGAACATGTCTTTCACATTCCTCTCAGAAGTAACCCAGACACCATGCAGTAACAGCAGGCCGTGCCCTGATGGAGGTCCGTGTTTGGAGTATGGAGGAACCTACCTATGTACATGTCAGACTGGTGGAGCAGAGCAAGAAAATAAAGACTTCTACCCTTATGGTAAGAGCCTGCGGCACCAACCCCAACAGCAGGGCACTTTGCAGCTATGTGTCACTGCATGAACAGCTGGTTACTATAGCGACAAACATATTTTTATACACACTGGTCTCGACAAGTGTCACTCTCTATTTTAAAAGCAATGGTCACATTTGCAGTTTACATTTATGAAGTGGAGAGAAATTTAAGAGTGATTTATGTTTTTGCTGAATGCGGTTGGAAGATTTTACATTTGAACCAATCATAAAATGACAAATAATCTGTGATTTTTAAAGGTTGGACTGAGCCCACGTGCTTGAATAAAATGTAGGCGGTTTACCCAGTTCAATGGAACACAGTCAAGTCTCGGTGTGTGTTTTTCAGTACAGCCCCAATCGGTCTGCGACTCCTCTCCGTGTCTGAATGGGGGCTACTGCTACGAGCGGGATGGAGGCTACACCTGCGAATGCAAATACGGATACTGGGGGAAGCACTGTGAGAAAGGTAGCATAATTGATACAAAGCTAAAAGGAATGCTTGCACATGAACTCATGCAGTGTCATTATCAAAACATCCCTCAGACTTGTGGGTTATTACTCAAACCCAACTACAGCTTTAATGCACCAGGAGACGTGCCATTACTCGTAATGCTGCTTGAAATATTACAATGCTGAGAGGCTTATGATAATTTGTACTTACGACTGAGTTACGAGCTATTTTCCTGAATTATGACTTGAATGGCAATGTACTGGAACAGATTTATTTTGCGTGGTTAAAACCTCGAGTGGTCTACACTTCAAGGATTCCCTGCTCCCTGTCTCTTTCCAGTTAGACTCAATACCTGTGCCTCCGCTCCCTGCCGCAACGGAGGCTCCTGTAAGGAAGAGGCAGGGAGCTACCGATGTGTGTGTCCGTACAGATTCACCGGAAAACACTGCGAAGTGGGTGAGTACCTACTCCACCTACTACTAGAAAGATTCTCCCCTCCATGCTTGAACTTTCTCTTACAAATTAACATCAGATTACATGTGCAGAAACATACAATACAATCTGAAAAATAACTCTCAGTGTGGATGTTTTCTTCCAGGGAAGCCAGACCCTTGTGCCTCCAGCCCTTGTCTAAATGGGGGAACATGTTTTCACTACATAGGAAAGTACAAATGTGAATGCACTGAAGCCTTCAGTGGCAGGCACTGTGAAATAAGCAGGAGCTCAACGCATACCTCCGCAGGTAAGCAGACCAAGCATGTCCAAGTCTCTTTCCGATGCTGTATGAGTAATAGATTGCACAAACAGGGGATAACGTGAGCTGTTAAGGGTAGAGGTACTGGCTTTCCATCTGAAGATAATCTTAGCAGTGTTGCTGCACTAGAGGCACACATTTACAGATATAGAGCGGAAATAAGCTATATAAAGTAAGACCTGATGTTTCATGTCTGAACACTGTTCTCAATGGCACGCTGGATGTAATTTTAGGAGGACGAAAACAGAAAGTCCGGATGGAAAACAAACACCTCTGTTACCGTTAGTCTCTCCTGGATGAGCTACAGGGTTTGTGATCTCTTGTTACCATGTGGCCATGCTGACATTATCAACATCATATTTCAGAGCTGGGCTGTGGGCCGCCTCCACAAGTGAAGCATGCCGAGGTTAAGTTCTCCTCTACAACACCGGGCTCCGTTGCTGCGTACATATGTCACTCAGGCTTCACGTCTGTGCCCAGAGCCACCCAGAGCATCTGTGGTATTCAGGGGGACTGGAGCCAGCCACCCATCTGTGAGGGTCTGTTACATACACCAACACATGGACACACACTCAGAGCACAAACAACTTCTAATGACCCCCAAAACCACTTTTTAATTAAGATTAGAGTGCGGTTGATGTTGATTCCTTTGTTATCCGTCATTACAGAGATCAATGAGTGCCTATCACAGCCTTGTCTCAATGGGGGTACATGTCGAGACCAGTTAGCATCCTACCTGTGTGAGTGTAGCGATGGCTTCAGTGGAAACCATTGTCAGACAGGTACAGCAAATCATGCCTGATCAAATGCTTCTAATATTAAATGCAGAAATACCTTTTAGTAAATCCACATACTGCACATGTGTATATCTGCATTTCTTCTCCCTCAAGACATAAATGAATGCCTGTCGGAGCCCTGCAAGAATGGGGGAACGTGTGAGAACCAGCCTGGCTCCTACTTGTGTCATTGTCCACAAGGCTTCAAAGGCCAGAGCTGTGAAATAAGTGCCGTGTTGGTTCAAGGTGTTGCATTATTTTAAATAACTTATAAATGATAACATACTGTACATATTATACAGATCTACAAAAGAATTCTACATTTGTGTTTGTAAATGTGTGTGTGCAGAGCAGGACGGGTGTGAATCCAACCCCTGCCTTAATGGAGGTGTGTGCCGGAGTTACAGACGGAATTATCTGTGTGTGTGCAAAGACGGCTTCTTCGGTGACCAGTGCCAGATGTGTAAGTGGCTTTGCACTTCCTCGCAGCTCAGTCTCGCTGATGCTGTGAGCCAATTCACAGAACCTTTCCAAAGTGAACACATGAACCATATTGTAGCAAGTGCTTGTCTTTGTCGCCCCCAAGTGGAGGACCCATGTGTACTGAAACCTTGTGGAAACCGAGGCGTCTGCAGGAGTGACAGGAGAGGGAACTACAACTGTGATTGCAAAGTAGGACACACAGGCAAAGACTGCGAGAAAGGTCAGTCAGAGTCATCAGTGTCCTGCTCAATCAGTCATTTGTCATCCCATATTCTGTAGCTCATCCTCTGTATTGCAAAGACAACTTTTTAATTATTCAATGTATGGATTAGACATGTGAGGTTGCCACTGTTCCCAGACCTGTTGCCTCCCTCCGGTCTCCACGTGCTCCGTGTGGAGGAGAACGAGGTGGAGCTGCGCTGGGATGAGCCGGAGCCCTCCCAAAGCCTGGTCAGCGGATTTGCTGTCACCTATGCTCCCCTGGGCCGGACCAATCGCAAAACCGACTACCTGGACAGGCAGCAGTCCACCCATGTCATGCGAGGCCTGGTGCCCGGTCAGCTGTACAACATCTCCACCATCTCCATCAAAAGCAACGACATGAGCCAGCCTGCCACCGCACTTATACGCACCAGTGAGCATGCTCTTTAATGCAGGAGTAGAAGGCTCCTGGAGAAGTTTTTCTACCTCATGAGTTTGAATGCATGCTTGTGTGAATTTCCATGTAAGTGCGTGTTTCTGTGCTAGGACCACGGCGGGTGGAGCAGCTGCAGGTGGTGAATGTGTCTTCCTCTCAGGTTTGGCTGCGTTGGTTGGTTCAGGCAGCTCGCCACGCAGCAGTCAGCCGGGTACACGTGTCTCTTTTGCCTTCAGATGGGAGCGAGGCTCAAACCGCCGTGCTCAACACGAGCACCACCGAGTACACCTTCAGGTCAGGTTCTGCACTTTGCTACAAAAGACTAAAAAAGATAACCCAGAATTTACATTTACAGACATGCAGCATCCTTTGTGTCCACTGAATGGTGCTGTTGAAGTGCTTTGGGTAGTATACCTTTCAACCACCAGAGGACAGTATTTCATCACTCTTACAAGGCTCCAAACATTATATAAGGATGATGAGGTCAGGTGTCGTGCTCTGTTTACTGTTGTGAAATTTTCGTGTTCCTCTTTCTGCTCCCCAGTTCTTTACTTCCAGCTCATATGTACACAGTGGATGTTTTGACTCAGAGTGGAATCAGACCTGACGAGTTTCCCTCTACAAGCCACTCAGCTGGACCGCTGCAGTTCTGGACAAGTAGGTTGCACTATTCAACGGTCACTTCAACTGTATGTATAACGTTTGAGAGCCTGCAACAATACTAACCGTGGATGCCCATTTAGATGCTAGTATATTAACATTTCTTTTAACATATGATCATATTAGTTATCTTCAAAAATCTTCTCTGGACATCACCATTGAATTTGTATGTATTTGATGTAAAGAATTAACTTTAACTTTTGACTGTTTATTCAATTAACACAGTTTAGTGGCTTCTAGTCAACTGAGATTTTACTTAAAACCTTAAAGTTTTAGTTGGAGTAACAATCCATGAAAGGCTGAATACCAACACATTTAAATGTAGTTGTAAGTACATTAAAAATACCTTGCATGTGTCATTGATACATTTAGAAACAATTGTAACCCAAATACAAAGCATTTATAGTTGATGTGTATATGAGTAAACGAAAAAAAAAGAGTGGAAAGTTATTCTTCAATGTGGTCATGTGGTATTGAAATCTGAATATTAGCAATATATTGAAATAGCAGAGAATTGTAAATGTGCAACTAAGAAATATGAATTAAATATAAAGAGTAAAGCTTCCTCAGTTTGAGTTTCATAGCCCTCGATAAGGTGCTACAGACAAATAAGAGCACAAAAATGTTTACAGGAAGTCATTCTTGGCATCTGCAGTTAGGATCCTCAATGTATAGCCTACTTCAAATTTCACAAAAATCCAAAATTGTATTTTATCACACTTTATTTTTATTTGTACTGTATTTATGTATTTTAAATCATGTTGTTTGTTGATACTGTGTCTCTGCTGGTCGTCCTCATCATTGTCCTGTATTGTTTTTAACACTATGTGGTGAAGCCAAAGACAATTTTTCGCAGCATGAACAATAAAGTCTCCAACTAACCAACAAAAAAATATATTGTCAATGCAATAGTTCAGGTTTTTCTATATTAAGTTTTTGTTTTTTTGTTAGTAGTTTTTGTTCAGATGAGGCAGTCCTGTGATTGGAGATCTAGTGAATTGGCAGCATTCAAGTCCAGCCAACAAAGATATTTTAGGCCATAGCACAACAATATGACATAATGTTTAAAGAATCTATGCAGATAAAGTTAGGAAAGAAATGCTTTATTCTGAGACAGCTCCAATTTAAGGCAAATCAAATCAAAGCAGAAATAATATCTCTATGCTACTCATGCAACAATCTGTGAGAATCTACATGTGTTTCCCCCAGGGCCTCTTCCCCCGCAGAACCTATCTCTGTCACATGTGACCACTAACTCAGCACTGATCACCTGGAGCCGCCACCCTAGAAACATCCCAGATGGCTTTGTGGTCAACGTGACCCGAGGGCTGAATACCAGGAGTCGCTTCCTGCCCAACGGGAAATTAGGATCATACACCCTCCGTGAACTGACGCCAGGACAGCACTACTATGTGGCTCTCACATCTGTCAAGAACGCAGGGAAGGAACAGATCCACAGCACGCCTCAACACTTGGCCTTTAGTACCTGTGAGTGTCTGTGTTCCTTAAGGTGGAACACAAAACAAGCATATTAAGGTAGAATTTTGGGGGACACAAAAAAAATACTATTTTTAAAACACATTCTTAATACATTTCCTTTGACCCAGTGCCAATGGAGGCCAGATCAGCGAGAAGAGAGAGGCCAACAGTGACGGGACAGGGGAGTCAGGTCAGACGCATTCCTACTCCGTCTCAGACATCTCAGGACCTGGGAGGTACAGCAGAAACAGAGAATTCAGAGGAACTGCCCAGGTACTAGTAGGAGCTTGACGATTATTAAGCAGTCATAAAAAACATACAGTAATAGGAGTTTGTTGATGCTAAGCAGATAGCAATGTTTTCTATGTTGCAGATACACAGAACTAATTGACAGGAGGGGAAAGATAACAGCTAAGTTCACTCACTTGCCAAGAAAAGTCATTCGACATCGTACTAGTAAGTACAAGTGGAAACAACCATGTGATAAACATTTAGTGCCGAGACAGTATAACATAATAACTGTTTCATCTCGAAATGTAACACTGGCATGTTATTATTTAACATAACTACCTAATAAAGCAATTTATTCTGCTTCTAAGGTCAGATGAATTCAGCAGGATGATATTGTATTACTCTGACATCTATTAAACTAACATGCTACACCAACACATTGAAACAGTCCTGATTTGCTCAAGATGTCCAAACATCTTTTTTGCTTAATTGCTTACCTTAATGCAGATGGAATAACTTAGGCCATGGTCCTGGAAGCATGTGGTCCTAACCATAGCCTGTCTAGATGAAATATAGGGGGTCTTCTAATGTAAACTGGACTCTGCCATCGCACAAACAGACCAACTTTATCTGACACACGTTGTCCACTTTATCTAGCAGCTGTTGATAAAGCGAGACAAGTCTTTTAATTTTTATATTATCTTTTTTTGTACTGTATTGCTGTAACATAATGCATTCCAGTGCAGAGGTTTATAGCCTATAGCCTAAACAGAAAAACAGTTTTGCAGATGTTATCTTGCCCTCTAGAGAGTAAGCTTCCTTTCTGTAGGATTGTTCTGCCCATTACGCCCATGATGTCATGTGATGTGATTTTAATCATACTGTCATATCAGTAATGTTGTGTTTCATTGTTTCAGGCTGAAGAACGTGCACAAAACCTTTTCTTGTTTAGTACCACATCCCAGTTTCGCTGGAGTCACCCTGCCGTCTGTCATTCATTTTGTATTTTTATGCTGATTTATGAGAGGAAATGTTTTGCCTTGCAGAACCTGAGCCACCAATTAGATTAGAGAGGATGGAAGAGACAACAAACAAAATCAGCCTCGCACTAGAGATTCAAGAGGAAGGTTTAAGAACGAAGCCTGGTAGGTGTTTTGCATTGAAGATACAAACCTTGAAAGAAAAAGACATAACATTCAGGAAAGCAGAGTGGTATAACAAGGGGAAGTGAAAGAGCTAGAGGCTATCAACACATGATATCAGCTGTAGATAATGTGGAGTTGTGGGCCTGAAACCTGAGACCCAGACTCACTCTGTACTGTGGATGTTGATGGCAGCTGTTGTCTTTCAGAGTTGCCCCAGGACTGCCGCAGTCTGCCCTGCCAGAACGGGGGTACATGTGTGAACGGAGGCAACTCCTTCGTCTGCGACTGCGCAGTGGGGTTCAAAGGCAGACAGTGTGAACTGGGTAAGTTAATGTGCCTCCTATCCACACATACACATACACACAGGGAGGCCTCAGTGAAAATGGGCTGCTTTTTGAACAAATATACTTGATAGTCATGCATCCTGTTGATGTTTTTAGAATGTGTGAAGGAGGATTTTAAACACAAGGTTTCTCTTGGGAGATTTTTGTCTAAAACGCCAGCTCTACAAGTGAAGTCAGTAACATCCATGTAAATCCATCTGTCCACTATTTATACCTGCTCATCCTTAGCAGTGTCATGAGCGCTAGGGCTTATCCCATCTGGTATTGAGTGAGAGGCGGGGTACACGCATGAAGGGCTGCCAACTCTCACACATTGACCGTGAGACTCACGCAGTTGACACTTATCACACGTTCTCACGCCACACATCCATTTTCTCATGCAGTGAAAAACAAATTCATAAGTGATAACGTCACGGCATGAAAAGAAGACACTGACAGCACACGGACAGACAAGACAGAGCAGCACAGCGCAACAGCAGTACCGTGCAGGAAAGCAAGAAATATACATAAATCTATTATATTGTGATGTATTCTCATGCATGCTGGTCAGAGTAATCTCAGTCAGCAGCTCTTCTGGCAGCAGCAGTGTCTCTCCCTCTCCTCTCACGCCGTGCACACACAAGCAGGAGTGAGAGTGAGTTACTATGGTTACGAGGACGCTCTGTGTCTCTGTCACTCTGAAACTTTCTCTTGATTCCCAACAGGCTAACAGGTTTTTAGGTAACTTGCTACCATTTTAGGCTACATAATGCTTTATCAATATAATTTCAAATATGAAATAGACATACTTCTAATAATCATTTCCTGTCCTGATCCACCCAATTATACACTTTTCTTGATGCATTCTTGATTTTCATAGCACCATCAATCTAACTTATCTAGACTAGTGCAGATGGCTGTTTCTTGACTGAATCCAAGAGGTTAGGTGGTGTAGAAATTTGTTTTAAATTACAATTTTTTCCTGGGGGAGGACATAAATCTTTCTTATCCTATATTTTGAAGAAAAATATGTGTAATATGTGGAGTGTATATCAAACATGCAAAAAAAAATCCGGAACAAATCTCACTCCAAACTGAAGTCAAAACTTGGCAGCCCTGCGCATGTAAATGTTAACAATAAAGCCTTGTGTGTCTTAACAAGAGTCTATAGCAATGGTAGAAGCTTTGTCTTTAAAGTAAATGCTAACATCAGCTTGCTAACATGCTTACAATGACAATGCTGACATGCTGATGTGTAGCAAGTACAATGTTCACCATCTGAGATCAGTGTGTTAGCATGCTAGCAACTGCTAATTAGCACTGAAAACAAAGTACAGGCTGATGGGTATTCCTATAGTTTTGCTGGTATTTGGTCATAAACCGAATTATTGGACAAATCACTTAGATTTATCCTGAGGGGAACATGAATATGTGCACAAAATTTCATAATTCACCCAATTGTTGTATATTTCACTCAAAACCTCATTTGTCAACCTCATGGTGGCGCTAGGGGAAGAGTCAGGGGATCATTAAGTTTCACTGTCTGGAAACCATGAATGTCTATACAAAATTTCATAGCAATCCATCCAATAAATGCTCAGATATTTTAGTCTGGAGCAGAGTGGTGGACCGACCAACAGATCCACATGGCCATTAGAACACCACTGATACTGTCCTTAGTATTTTATCAATGGCCCAATCCTATGATAGAAATTTTAATGTTTGATGGCACAATGGCTCAGTGATTAGCATTGTCTCCTCTCAGAAAGAAGTTCCTTTGTTTTCATGTGGAGTTTGCATGTTCTCTCCAACTCTATGAGGCATTTCTCCCAGAGTCCAAAGACATGTGGGTAATTAGTAAATCCTAAAATACATACTGGAATAGCATAAATGGTATAGAAAATGGATGGATAATTTAATGCTTGATGTCAAGTGAAAACCTTTTTAAAAGCCATAAATTGAATGGCAGCATTCATGCCCACTCAGTGTTTCCCTGCTTCTCCAAAGAGATTTTGGTGAAAGATTGGCAGCTGGACGTCATGTCAGCGCAGGATTAGCACTCCTGTTTGTGTGTTCCCGAGGGTTTTAACATTGCTTTCTCTCAATGTAACTTTAGCATCTCAGGGTGTGAATTTATGCTACAATCTATATGTTAGATTTGCTTTTCGTAATGTAACCTGACAGAGCGAGAGCACTGAGCTATGTATAGACCCCCTGGTTTCTTGAAAGCAGGAAACATGCTCCACTGACAGTTGACCCCTTTGACATTTATGAATGGACTTGTTTAACTTATAGGCTTCAGGGCATGAATGTACGACATGAATACAGTGACACTGAAGGCACAAAGCACCATATTATTTGCACTGCACCACTCTCCTTCCTTTTTTTTCAGGGGCCCAGTGTCACATTTATAACTCAGTGTTTCTTTTTAATGTTCTGGGGCGCATATTAAAGAACATCCTGCATTCTGTATGAGGCAGCAATATTGTATCAGACAATGTC
The DNA here is from genome assembly GCF_914725855.1 of Thunnus albacares. NCBI lineage: Eukaryota > Metazoa > Chordata > Actinopteri > Scombriformes > Scombridae > Thunnus > Thunnus albacares. The sequence goes on along the minus strand of NC_058114.1, from coordinate 28,790,886 downwards.
TTTGTTTGTTGTAAGTTTTTCCACTTGAAAATGATATTTACTTTAAAAGTAGCAAAGTTAAAATAGCTCATGAGGTCATAAAATGAATTCACAGTCAAATCCCTCAACAGTTGTGACTCAAGCTCTTGTAATGACAGGCTGAAATGGGAAAAACTACTGAATCCTATGGAGGACAGCGAGAAGGAATGCATTATCTACAGTCTACAGTGCTTTATTGAAGTTAATGAACATGGAAGCACATGTTTACATTATCAAAGTAATTGATTATATGCTATTAATATGAGTGCATGGACACATCCTTAAATTAGAAGCATTACTAAAACATAATTTCTTCTTGGCCAGCAAGAATGTATTCATATAGATCATTATAGATGATATTAGATCATCATGTTTTTCTCAGTTCAGTAAACAGGTCATCCAGCATCTCATGTAAAACAACCTAACCAACTATTATTACACCCTCTCTGAGTCTCACTGTAGTGGTGATATATCTGCTGCAGCAAGCAATTTCCATAAAGGAAAGATATTTTCAAACAGTTATAGACCTCCCAGTCCGTATGAAAAACAACAACAAAATTAATATATTATCAGACAAATTAGAAAAACAGTTATTGCTTTGTGCATTGATGCCAATTGAAATGATTTTTGGATGACTTTATAATCATATGAAAACATTTTGAGGCTGGCTGTGTTATGGATGCAATGTGAGTGAGTGCATCAAGCCATTTAACTTTATGTATGTCATCATAATATGCTTATATATAGTGGATCAGTCTGCAATACTGAGCATTTTGAAATATCCGTGGAGTTTGCACTGTATACACAATACAATACAATGGAGGTGTATAGAGTTGTTTTTAAAACTTAATAAGGGTCCTAACTTAAAAAGGTGTAACACCCATCTACAAAGAATAATACACAATTTGACTTTGAATTTAATGTCTTGTTGGAATTAAAATTATAGGAGATGTGTAACACAAGTGTCTTTAAATATCAAGTTTTCAGGAATAGCTTAATCATAAAAGGCCCTGAGGAATAATTAAAAGAAGTTTGCAGGACAACATTGTGATTGCTGTGCAGCAACAGTCACATTCACTAGGGAATACATTCTATGGCATTCAGCCTAAAACCCAACCCCACCACCCCCACCCCCCCTCCTCCCAAACTCAGTAAAACACTGAAAAGCACAGTGAAACACAGCACTTTCACTAATAACTAGATGTTGATGAAGCTGCATATACATGAGAGGACACTGGACATACCCTTGTTCCTCTCGAGTCCTTTTCTTCACCTAAACATCCAGCGTCAGATTGTTTAAACATTCCTTTCCTAAAACCATCCATCAGCCAGAGACAAGAGCCCAGTTCCATCCCACGTGACTCCTAAACCATCCAGCAGACTTTTCCTTGCTGACGATACTTAAAACATTCATACTGCATGTTGTGTGACTGCTCTTTGCAGTGTGCCAGCGAGTGCCACATCCATGTACCCGTCTCTTATCCGAAACAAAAAGCGTGCCTGTCTGGGAGGGTGGAGTGTACCATTATCTGTAAGTCTTATCAAGCTTTGCATGCTGATACTGATCGTGACTTATAACCTAATGGCTCAAACAGATGAGGATGTTTTATTCTTTACAGGTACAAAAGGACATATAGAGTGCAACAGGATGTTTGTTATCGAGAGGTTTGTGAACTGCCGCTTCCCAAGAAAAGTCAGAGTAAGTTCATAAAGTTGTCTGGACAAAGATCACGGGTTTTTTGGGGGTTTTTTTAGCAAATAAACCAATGCAATTCTTCTCACACACTGATATTAACTTTCTTAACAGTCAGAAGAACAAACAAAGAACAATAAAGGTTTGTTTTCTTTAACACAGTCAATTAACACAGTTAATTTTTGTAGTAAAATGTTTCCTCATCACACTTAACTGATTCTAACCATTTATTTAGGTTGTTACTGTAGTGGATCACAAGATTTTCAACAATTATCCTAAAACTGAGTAATTTCTTCTTCTTCTTCTTTTTTCTAGAGCACTTGGAAACTGATTAAAGGACTGTCGTCGCTGTCATGTGAAAAAACCTCCTAACTTCAATTTTGGTGTTTATAATGTACTTGAAGTAACTAATTATGGTCATTTTGTGCTGAGAAACCCTGTCACAACGCACTGTAACATTACAGAAACAGATCATCACACAACTGAAAATAAGGTTACATGTAGTTTATTTCTGGGAGCTGTGTTTGTAGCTCCATGCTCTATGAAAGGACTTCAATCAATCAAATGAAAAATGTCCCAAATCATTTATCATTTACGATGTTTGATGACTGATTTGTAATAAAAACACATACAAACAAAAATATTAACGATAAGCAGTCCATTGCACTGCATCAGAGACCTTATATACCTCATTTCCATGTCCACGCTGACACATTAGGAGAGGTTTTTATTTGTGATTCAGCTGCAGGTTTGTCCCTCAGGGAAATAACTGTAGATTGTTCCAAGTCCCGATCTTTTATCCCTTTGACAATCACCATGATCTCCTTATAAAGAAAATGGGAAATTAATATTTTCACCCCACCCCATAAATTCATCTCTTCCTCTGACAATGGTACACAGTGTTTTCTGTGTAAAATATCTTTCTTTGTGTCTTAGCAGGCATCACTGCTCGCTATTCTGTAAATAGTGTTTATAGGCCATTTTTGTAGGTGAATATTTTAATAATAAAAATGTTAAAATGTTTTCTGTTTCTGGTGTCTTTTTTGGGTTGATATTTGCAATAGAAATATGTCATCTCAGGGTACTTTTTCAAAAAGTAGGCAAGTTGTTTTTTTTATAATCCATTTCTCATTGCACAGATATGTTTAGGAACCTGCTAAATGTTTCCATTCAAACAAATATATTCCTTTAAGATACAGTATTACCATCACACAGACATCGTCACCAATTTCATTTTCAACTAGTTACTACTGTCTGTAAGTTATATTGAATTGTGGGTAACAGTAGCACACAGTGGTGAGCACAGTCTCTAACAGTCACTGTAAGTGTAACCCAAATGAGGCAAATAGGGACATGCCCCTGTGGTAGAAAAGAATCACTGGGGCAGGTCTGTGTTACTGAACATCAATGATCTCACTCATCCACCCAAGTAACCACAGGTCCCTGAAAATCCCCTCAGAAAACATACTGTTCTGTTAGAACCAGCACTACATCTCAAACCCTTCCTCACCACTGCAGTCTCTCTGCTCAACAGCTATCCAAAAGTGATAGTGACAAGTCCCATAAACATCTCAAACTTATATACACAGACAGGTGACATATTAAAGGAAAACATAATGAATCCAGATGCTACAGGGCACGAGAGGCCACTGAATTGTTTGATGAGTGTGAAAATGACGTCTTTTGGAAGAAAAGTGCTCATCCCCCCAGGAGAGTTTCAGAGACTCGATGCCAAAGAGTGTTTAAGCTGTTCTGGAGGCCAACATCTCAGTCTACATATCTGCCAAATCTCCACAGTAGTTTTAGACAGCCGATATGCAACTAGTTCAATAAAATCATTTACCATCCTGTATTATTCATGACAATTCAATGTTGTGTACTACTTGGGCTTCTAGAGACCTCTCACTTAAAGCTAAGGCGGTAGTAATACGTTTTGTTTATCAAACGTCCATGTTTGCATATTGCTCATCTTGTTTTCATTCCTTCTGTGGCCTGATGGTACAGCAACATGTAAGGGCAAAAGTCTAGATTTTCCCAGTGAAAAAGGCAATCATTTTACACCTAAGATAAATAGTGCAGGGCTGTTGCCCACTTTGCTCTTCACTTTTGGCACATGACTGAAGACCACTGACTTGACCCCTAAAACCAGCGTGTGCATGATGCACTTGATTGAATTTTATCTTTTAATTTTAAAACTGATGCCATACTGCTCGCTCTGGTGGTCTTTGTGAATGAGCAGATTACTCATTTTTTAGCAATATTTGCATTTTGGTATGTTTGGGACAAATCATCCCACTTGATCCCTATATCGACTTGTGTGTTTTCTGCTGCCTTCAAAGACCCTCGGGAATGTCTCCAATCGTACGAGCCTTTCTTGCTGCACATTGGGGTGCTTTTTAAATGGTTGTTTTTGATAGATCTTTCGTACTGGAATCAAATTTAATGTATTAAATACATAGACTTTCTTCACAGTGTATGATTGAATATGCTGTGGCACTCTGGTGGAGGTAGAGTCATTAGGGACGACTACATTTGAAGTTAAGTAAGTGCAAACTCAAACATAGCTACACAATAATTGTAGACAGGTTTTATTTAATTTTTAAAATGTATTCAGCCCTTGTATTAACAGTGTTACAAAATAATGCATATATACACATGTAAATCATAACAAATCATATCTAACAAACGAAGAAAGACACTTTATTGTTAGAAAAAGTGCAGGCTGAAGCTTAAGCTCATTATGCTTACTCTTTTTGCCTCATACAAAAAACAAACAAACAATACAAAACAATAGTCCCAAAATAGAAAATCAAACATTTCATTCACCATTATGTTCATACCTCAGATTTTTGTTTACTATGTTATCTTTGAACATTTTTTTTAATTCACGAAGTATAGTACACATTTTCAGTGTTTATTTGTTTGGCTTCAGAGTGACACACCCTATCCTATTTGCCTTTAGTTTGTAGAGATATTTCCGATAGCACGTAAAGGCAGCAGTCAGGGCAGTGCGCGCCCCCGCCGCCCCGCCGCGCCCCCGCCGCCCCCCTCCTTGTTCCGAGTGAAAAGTGAGATAGTGAGGAAAAAGCAACGGGAGGAAGCACCATGGAGGGAGAAAGCTGGATGTATTAGCGAGTTTGTAACTTTAGGGCAGGTTTTCCTCCCTCTTTCTTGCGTTTTTGCGTAAACGAATTAAAGTAACTCAATGCGGTGAGATCCGGTGTGTATTTTATGTGCTGGGAAAACGTCGTAAATCTCCCGAACATTCAAACATTCAACTGACCGCGGACGGTTAGCACAGCCCGACTGAAATTAGCCTCTCTCAGCTAGCAAGAAAGGACAAAAAACAGGCTAGTGGAAAAGAAGTTAAAGCTACAAGTGGCGCTGCGGCGTAAAGTAACTCGTAATGTTGCCTCCCGGGATTAACTTCAGATACGGATGAGAAAGAAATTGGAGGCTGGGGAACACCGAGAACAACTGCGAGCCAGACGACCACTGCTATGTCGGGGTTGATTCACGGCTCCGGCAGTCCGTCTGAGTCCCGGGGTTGGCCGCACTCGGTGCTGTGGAGGGTTGGGGGCTTCTTCTTCCTCCTGCTGCTGGAAGGGACCGGCTGCCTCGCCAACCCAAGCAGCGTTTCAGGCGTCAACAACAACCATAGTGTCAACATCTACATGAGTGTGGAGGAAGTGAAGAAGCTTTTGGGTAAGAAGGATTTGAGTACGGCCTACATTGAGATCCAGCTGTCTTCAAACTTTGTGCTCAGTGTTATCTGTGTGTGTTGTGATGCAGTTGTGCCCCCCCACATCTACACTTTTCCTTCTAAAACTGAAGTAGTAAATCATTAACCCCTACTTAAATTGTTTTTTTGTAAACAGCTCTTGTATTACACATAGTGTGAGTCATTTTTGTAATTCGGGGCCATCTAAATGCTCCCTGATCCACAGTAGAGACTTTACCTTGGAGCCAAAGACCATGAGAGTTAGATATTTTTATAATAAATAAATAATTATGAAGATCTTTTCCTCTTATTCTTAAATTCTTATTCTCTGGGTATAAATCAGATGATTGAAGTGCTCATGTGAATAGAAACTAATGTTGGCTGTAAATTGCACCCTATGCCATCACAATAATAGCAGACAGTTGGGCAGTAGTTAACTTTTTTGAGCTGTTATGTAGCTATTATAACTATATTGATAAAAGTGGAATACTTGATATAACTTAACAATAGGATCTTTAACTTCACACACTGCCACTGTTATGTTCAGTGTTGCGTCGGCCCAGCTAAAGATATTACTGAATATTCCTTCAAAACAAGAAAGTCACAAGTTCCATCATTAATCAGCTCCTGCTCAAGCTGTATTAAGAAAGGTATGCAGATGCGTCACCAGAAATAGTGGAAAGGAGGAAGTGACCTAGTCATACATTTAAGAACCAGAGTTGGATATTTGTGGTGGAGGTAAGTTTGGTGGGAACTCTTTGTAGAAGATGCACACAGTTCTGTATCTTATGTATGATAGGGTCCAAGGACATTGTGGTCCATGTAACTGTCCTGACCACATTAGGTCAGCAGGACTTAATCCCTACTGTACACAAAGTTCTAAAAATATAGGTTACCACTTGCCAAAAATGTAGTGATCTTGTTGTAAGAGGTCAGAGAATTTAAACCACATCTCCATGGCCTTCCTAGACCGCAAAATGGACAGATTTGTGCTGTTTTTACTTCATGATTGATTTTTTTTTTTGTAGGTTGGCTGTCATAGTGTTTGTTCAGGAATGGGCTAATAACCGTTATCCTGTCGCCAAGGTCGAGTCAGTCTACGGATTAATACTAAGTTGTTAATTCAGGGTTTACTAAAGATGTGTTGAGGGTGCAGTTTGAAACCAGTCATTTACCATGTGAGTGCCGCTGAACAGTCTAATGAAGGGGTAGAAGTGCTAAGAGCGCGATGTTTTTGTGGAGGGGAGGAAGCTAATGTTGCAGCTTCTCACACTGACTAATGTGCAGCTGTAGATAAGTGCATCATCATCTTGTAATGGCATCAGAGATTTTGCACCAGATTTGAGTTAGTAGGAATCAGCTGAACGACTGTGTTTCTGTTCATTCACCGAGGAGAACGTCTCAGGTGTGTCCAAGCTTTGAACAAGAAGTCACGTTGGCTAACCTCTTCATGCTGTTTACTGTATGCAGAGATGTTCAGAGCTGCCAGCCAGCATACAGAAACGCTGGTTTGCTTGTGACTATGTTTAGGCCCTTTGATGTTTGTACATGAGCATTATATTTATGCAGATTTTGTGGGATATTTCCCAGAATTTGTTGTGGAGTGCTACATGTAGTATAATGATTTTGGTCTCTGTCTTTCTGACACCAGCATCAAAGTATCACCCATCCTGCTGTTTTAAAAAAAAAAACAACATTTCAGCTCCTTTTCTCCTCTCTGTAATCTGACTGGTGTTAGACCGTAGGCTGATTCTGTCCCTTTCGGTTCTTCTTGTTCTCCATCACTCTATAGTTAATCCTCTGTTGCCAGATGAGGGCCTCTCTTGTGGTTTGCCTGAAACCCTCGTCTGGTCGTATGGAGAAATTTCTTAATGTTTGACAACTATGTGTGCGGAGCGAAAAAGTATGTGTGGACAGAAACTTCCATGATGCAGAGGCAAATGTAGGAAAAATGTTGGAGGGAGGTGAAACTGGCATCATCCCCACATTGGCAATAGGCTGCTGGGGAGTCTCATTGCAGATTCATGTAGAAGACCCAAAGATTACTTCTTGTGTTTTTTAAACCAGCTGGTACAGGATGGGTGTTGCTGTAACAGTAAGATATAAACCTCAGACTCTCCAGATGACTGAATGAACATAATGAATGAAAATACATCATATATATTGTGCGTTCCTATTTTTCCTGGATGAAAACCAATTGACAGATTTTGTGAAAATCTATTTGACATGTGTAACAACACCACTTGGCAAAGCCTTTAAAAGATTTATTGTTGCTATGAGGGATGTCAACGGTTAACAGTTAATTGGTTAACCGCTGAGAATATTTTTGACTGGTTACGCATGTCGGTCCAAAGGTTAAATTGCATACACACTCCGCTAATGGCTAGTCAGTTGTTCACAACATCAGATATGTAAAACTGACCTCTACACGGAGTGTTGCATTATGGGTTGTTTGTAACGAGTCTGTTTATAGTGAGTTTGTCATAGTCAGTCAGCACTAAAAGTGTTTGGTTAGTTCAGTTTAACCTGCAGGAGTCTCTGAAGGCTCGTGTAATGTGTTCTTCTGCCAAGGAGGAAATAAATTCATGATGAGTGCAAACGAGTCCAAAGCGTCTTCCGACGTCTCTACTGCAGAAGTGTAATTTGTCAAGCTGCCAAATACCACTGTGACAGATGATGAGGAGCTCAACACAACAGGCAGTCTTATAAATGCTAACTGCCGGAGAAAATAATTTCTGACTGCTTCCAAGAGCCTGTTAGGAGAGTGTGTGAGTATTTAACTATACTATGGTGTAAGTTATACTCAAAAAGTAATGTTATTTTTCCAAAAACAGCTGTTGGAAAAGTGGGGGTCGTCTCATAATCAGGGTTGCCTTATATTCGTATTATTTATATTTCTAACCCGAGCCCAAGTACATTGTGCCATTGAGAGCTACTGTGACTAAACACATTGAAAAACAACTTGAGGAGAAGGATGAGCTAAAAGTCAAGCTAACATTAGCTCTGACCACCGACTGCTGGACAGCTCTCACAAACGAAAGCTACATCACAACTTTTCTGTCGACCTGTCGAAAGCTGTCGAAAGTTGGTCCCCAATTAGGATGCATTAAAAAGTGTGTATTAAGATTTATCTCATTGCTGAGCAGCTAGCAGCCCTGTACGCACACATGCTTTAATATACAGGATATACCTGCAACTTCCTGTTGATAAAAAATAAATGCAATCTTCTAAAACTGTTTTCCAAACCACAAAGGGCTTGAGTTAGCTCGCACAATAGGCTTTTTCTTTCACAGTAAGAAAAGCACAGGTGTAAATATTTGAAATTAATGACGGTGGGATGCTGGCTCACTGTCACACTGTCATGGCTTACTGGGACACCTGAATAGAAGGGAGCCATGGTTTATGTTATTAGTAACACCTGTGCTTTTCCTTCTACAACAAGTCAAAATGTTTGCTGTGAAGAAGGTTGATAGCAGGTCCTGGAAGTGCCACAACAATGTGGAGTGGAGCAGTTATTCATTTTATTAGTTACGCCTGTGTGTTTTCTGCTATGACATGTCTGCCTTTTGCCAACACAAAGGTAGGGCTGAATGATTCAGTCACAATAAAAAATTTTGACTTGAACAAGTGCAATTTTCAAATTGCAAGAGTCGCGTTATAATTCAGCTATAACACAAGTTATTAGCAATGTTTTAACAAGCTGGAAGAGCTGCTGTCACAGGCAGGTTAGTTCAGTATAGCCAGTGAATTTTATATTCTGCAGGTAACCGAACTACTAAACAAAACTGTTGGTGGTTGTCTCGTGTGGTTAATATGTTCTCAGCATGCTGTTGTCTGCACTATTGATCATCCAGAAGTGGTTTTAGTCATTTTTTCGCAAAAATGTCAAACATTTGCTGTGCGCAGCTTCTGAAATGTGAGCTTTTCTGTGTCATACATGATTATAAACTGAATATCTTTGGATTTCGGACTGTTTATATGACAAAACAAGACATTCGAGGTTGTCACGATTGACTGTAAGAAGTTATAATGGCAGTTAAAATAGCATTTTCTCTATTTTCTGCCATTTTATAGATGAAATGAGTAACTCAGAAAATAATTTGTTGCAGCCCTAAAATCATTGTTTCAAGCTTATCACCTGAAAAGCTCTGAAATGTGACTTGTGGGATTTGGTATTATGAAGCAACTTGTCCAGAGAGTCTGTGAAGGGAATGTTAGTTCATATCAAAACTTGTAGTTATGTTGTCAGCAGTTTGTCATTATTTCCACAAACAGACAACAACATAGTTGTTAACAATGAATAAAACACCACATTTAAATGTCATGATTGAACCCTGAATGAAAGTTAAAATGAGTATTCTCTGGTGTACTACTGACGTATCATTCATTGTTTAATGTTACGCAGACCACAAACACAGGCCTGGAGATTCATTTGTAGATAATAAGAGCAGTTGAAATCACAGTCAGCAACTCTGCTCTGACCATTTTGAGCAGGTTCCTTGTTGGTGACTGTTTGCATTGAAATGCAGCATTCCCATAGCTCCTATCCTGAACAGGATTTATATTCACTGCAATTTTTACAATACGCTAATAAAATTATATTTGTCAATAAAGCATTGAGACATTATTATGATAGGAAAAAGTAACATCAAGTAATGTAGTCTTGCTATGGTCTCTGGTCGCATTTTAAGCAGACTGTCAGTTTATAACTTTGCCAAACAACCTGATTCTCAAGGGGCCAGCAAGGAAAATGCACAGGAAAACGTCACGGCTGAACTGAAACAGAGTTTTGCGTACACAGAATGTTTGTCTATGGATGAAGTGGAGTCCTTGATGGTTTCTGCATATGACTAATGGGGAGTCAACTGTCCGTCTCAAAAACTCTCAGCTCACTCTACGCATGTATCCCTAAACTCAGCTCCCATATCAGCTGTGTCTCAAGACCTGCAGCCCGGGTTTGAATTGTGTTGCAGCTGCCAGCTCGAATTCAATTACTGAAGGATCAGTTTTGGCTGGACGGCAGTTGAAAAATGCTAAAAATCTTTGCAATCTATTCTTTTTTTTTTTACAAAACATGGGAAGTTGTTGTTACACGATGACTCACAGGAGTAAAACAGCTACTTGTGCGTCAGAAAACATTTGCTTTTTAGAACAAAAGCTTTCTGGAATGTATTTTGAAAGTCTGTAAAGGCTTGGTAACATAGATACTTCTTGAATCAGATCTTTAAGAAATTACATTTAATTGTATAGTCTTGAAAGGAAACCACAGGTATAATTCAATCCCAGGAGAGAAGGGAGACTCAATTAGTCGATCGTTTTTTTTAAAGTGACAAAAACTGAAAAATGTCTACCACAGTTTTTTAGACCACAGGGTGAGGTCTTTTAAATGTTATGTTTTGTCTGACTAACCATCTCAAATCCAAAGATATTCAGTTTACAAAGATAGAAAAGCAGCAAATCCTCACGTCGTGGAGAAGCTGTAACCAGAGAACTACTTTCATAAGGCTCATGACCCGGGCTATGACACCGGTTTTACAGGCTTCAATAGCTTTCTGTCTTTCTCTGTTTTCCTGGCATTTTGACCATCCATGTGATCATTCAGAAGATGAAGGATGGAGTGAAAATAAGCTTTTTCTGTACCATCCAGCGTGTGCTCCCTGTCTTCTATAATAATGACCTTTTTGAGCCCAGTTTTCCGTGGTAGAATCACCAGTCGACTTGATCCCTAACACATTACTCTGAGGAATTTGTCTTGGTGGAAAGTAAGCACTAAGAGAGTCTGTTTTCTAGTCCCTGCATGGCATGCTTCCTGTGTCACTGGATCTTGCTGCTTACTGTAGTTGTATTGGGCTTTTTCAGTAAACGCAAAACCATAGCTCCCCAACCAAAATTAGTATTCTGTAGACTAAATAAGCACTTCCATTAAAATCAGTTTTTCCAATACTTTGCTTGTGGTAAGGGCAGCTACAATTGTTGACAGACTCTAATCTGACATCTCTCAGTTGTTCAGTAACACCGCCGTGTACTACAACTACCTTGAATATTATAATCTTTCCAACAGAGAAGCAATGTGGTCATTTTTTCCGTTCGCCCAATCAGGTGAGTAGGCCAGCAGTTGGTGTAATCCCTCTCATGTAGCATGTAAAAATGAAAAAAAAAAAAACAGATCTCATAAAAAAAAAAAAAAAAGTGAGCAAGTGTGTAAAATCTTCGTCGGATTCTGAAGAGCATGGCGGCGAACCAGCCTTCCTCCCCTCCTCCAAAGAGCTGAAAGGCAAGCAGGGGCTTTGAAAAAGAGCCTGTGAACTGTGAGGAGTGATTGGCAGCAGTATTCATTTCCTTCATGCCACTCTCCAAGGAGCCTGTGGTTGAATAGGGGAGCCCCTGCTTTCACATCTTTTGTCTGAGAGCCGCTGCGCTCACAGGACATTCTGTAAAGCTACGACCCGTTCTATAAGTTGTTGCCCTTCTGCTAAAATCCCAATATTTTTTTCTTCTTGTATGTCCGTTTGACAATAAATGTCATAAGACTTTGAACTTTATTCTAATTCTATTCAGGCCAATGTCATACTTGAGTTTTTTTGACTGTGGAGATGAAGAATAATTTAGGAGCTGTACATGTTGAAATTAGATATTTTCAAGCCTACTAGTATCTGTAGAATTTGTAAAATAGAAGATACATTTTGTCAGGAAAAACACTTGCTAGCCTGAAAAAAAAAAAAGATTATATATGTATGTATTTGACCGTGCACACACAGCCCTTGCTTTCAAAGTGATGGCGTACTCACAAAGCCGCCCATGTAAAACAGCATCTAAAAATAGTTGAGTAAGTGGTGTGTGAGACCTCTTAAACGACTCTTTAGTCACCTCAAGATGAAATCATTCTGCCACATACAGCTAATCATTTTTTCAGTAAACCATTTGATATTTGTTTATTTGTTGAGTAAACGAAGGTGCCCCTTTGAGCAACAAATAAGCATCAATGAGGTGCCTATAATGGGATAGCGGCAGACAGTCTTGCTCAGATTCCTTTCCCTGCCTTCATCCTCGTCTGCCCTTGGGGCACTTCATGGAATAAAAGAGGCAAACTGATGTATGGTCTCTTTGAAGTAAATCAAAGAAAACCACAGAGATTGTGACTTAATGTGTGTTTTTCTCCTAGCTGCAAGATACTTTGAAATGTCACTATTTTGCCACCAGTGCTTTTACAACAGCCAAGCTGGTGTCTTTGGTTAGGATGTTTGGTAATGCATTTCAGAGAACGTACTATCCTATATCCTTATTCTAGGTCATCACTGTGCCTTCCTCTTCCTTTTTGATGTCCATCCTTTGGTAATAGAAAGGAGTTTTCTCTTGAGACAAGGCACTAACGCTTGGGCATGCCTAACTTTTTCCTTTGGCAGGAAAGGTGCATGCACTGAGAATGGTAGGTTTATGCTTTGAATGTACCATCAACAATGTGTGTCAAACTTAGACTCTACCAGCTTACACAAGGTGGTCTGTTACTCCATTTCCAGCAAATACTGGCCTAAGGGAACACTTTAGTAGCCTGGGCCATCGAGCAGCATCTCATCACAGCTGCAAACTTACCACCTTTTAGCAAAATTTGCCATTTTGAATGAAAAATATGGGCAAATCACAGATACACCTGCGTTTGATGCAGGACCGTGCTTTACCACATATCTGTGATGTAAACTATTTTTGGTTGCTGTTACTTGAAATGTTGCTACTTAGCTGAGCTACAGAACATTAGTTTCTTCAAACAGAACCAACTTTAGCTTTGTTTTCTATAGCGAAAGCAGCAAACAATTAAAGCGGTGCATGGTGAAGCCTAGTTTATAATCATATTAATTATCTCTGGGGTTCTGGGGGGGGGTGCTGTCACCTTCTTGTACTCACTTGAGTTTGCAGCTGTGGTTAAAGCAAAACACATATCCTCTCTTTTCTGGGAAGTAACTTTGAGCTGCGGTGGGATGTCAGGTGATTTCCTGCTGAAATTGTTGACCCAATGCCTCGTGTTAGAGAGGATGTTATTAAAGTTCGGCGTGGCTATTTAGGGATCCAAAGCCCAAATCAAGTTTTCTTGAACATAACCATCATATATTGTTCTTGTGTTAATGAGTTAATGAGACATGTTTTCATTTTCAGATAAAAAGAAAAATACAGACTGTTTTGGGAGTTTTGTGCATTTTGAACAAAAGCTATTGTCACTATCAAAGTGAATTGTCATCCGGGTTTTTATTAAGTACTGTAAAACTCTAATTAATAGGTTTGGTCACTGTTTGCTTAGATAAGAAGTGAAAGCACGTCCTTCATTAGAGACAGCCTTACTGCTATTGGAGATGGACTTTGATTTCATAAAGCAACTGACTCAGTCCTCCTATCATTTCTGGACACGTTCTGTGTGTTTTCCCCGAGCATGTTGGTTGCTCTCTGTTGGTTCAAGCAGGGACGTCTTGATTACCTTTACTTGGTGAAGTAATAATGACATTGTTCCCTCTCCACCATGTCTTGTTTTTACTTGTCAGCTGACACTTTACGTAATGTCTTTTTCAAGCACAGACCAAAAAAAAAAGGTCTCTTCAGTTTTGAGCTTTTCCAGTGTCTCTGATACCTAAGAGCTTGAGATCCTTCGTACATTACCCCCGCTCTCCTGCCTCATTCATGCCTGTGGATTTGTTTGGAGTTTCCAGTTGATAGAGTTTCACGCAGGCCCTCATTTTCTCCTTCCTTGGTTAATGTGGCCAGTGTCTTCCCAGTGAGAGCCTGGAGGGAGTGTTTATCTCCTGAGCGCTCAGGGATGGAGGCTTTGGGAGGTATAGTGTCGACTGTGCGCACAAGAGGGTCTTTGTTATATCTGTCCTGGACCTTACCACCTGGCCACTGCCACCTTTGTTCTCCTCTTTCAAAGTCTGCAACGTGATCCACGGCTTGCCAGAGAACACTGCATGTCATCTTAAAGCTTTGTAGAGCCCAAAATGTTGAGACAAAGTAAGATTTATTATGCCTGATTTGTCGCTGTAATCTATAGTTTTGTGTTGACATCTATAGATGAAAGGAACGGCCATTTCCAGTATATTTTTAGGGCTGATTCGATATGTGATGTTATGTAAAAGGTTTATGATAACAAGGTATCCATGCCAGTTTGAATCTCTGAACCAGCAAAGAAAATCTGTGTAGGGGAAGTGAGTGATTAATGCTCTCTCCCCTCCCATAGTTGAAAGAAGTTTTGCTGTGCCCTTGAGCAAGGTATGTAAATTTTAGTCCAGTGGAGCCTCTGTGGCCAACAGCAGAGGGCTGATTGTACTGGGCAGCTCTGTGGTATGTTATGTTTATGAATGTCAGTAAGTAAACTAAGCATTGGCATCTCAAACTGTATTTCAAAAAGTCCACATGTATCACAGTTCATTTAACAGTTACAATTTTAGGCACCTTATCTTTACATAGATGTACAGATATGGTGCATGTTTTTCTTATCATGGTCTTGGTCTCACTGGTAGCACTTTATTCTAGGGATGCATGTAATTGGATTTTTTTCCCAATATCTGATATGCCGATATTTTCCACCTCATTTTTGCCAATACTGATATATGCACACATTTTTTTCCACTTGGCTGAGGAGATTATTTCGCATACAATCATAGATCGTACTAAGACAATATATGAAGGAGGAACTTTGGAAGTCTGGAGTTCAGGAGCTCAGCATTAAAACATTACTGCTCGACCCACTTGGCAGGTTTATTAGAGTTTTCTTTGAGTTTATTTGAAAGACAGGATTATGATTTAATCTCTGGTCCACACACTGAAGAAGAAGGTGGCGATAACGCACCTAATACGTTGGTTGCCGACCATCATTGGCAATTAAAAGAAACCAAAGAAGTTTTTTTCAAACAGAGTGGTACATCCTGTCAGCCGAGGTGTTTCCTATCTCTGTAGCCGAGCACAGCAGCTTCTCCCGGCGTTTCCTCCGCAGGCTCCACTTCACACAGCTGCCCAGTAGACCCGCTGCTTCTTCCCACTTTGACGGGAATAACAAACTGGGGCTCGGTGCGCCGGTTGGATCCACACGGAGAGCCGGGGCTAGCGGAGCATTAGCTGCAGCACGGCCGAAGGGAAGCACAGCCAGGCGGCGTAGGAGAAGGCAACGGATCGGCCTGTCATATCAACAGAAATGTTCATTTTAGGCTGATGCCGATATTTCCTTGTAAAGCCTTTATCGTCCAATATCGATGACGTGCCGATATTATTGTGCATCCCCACTTTATTTGTTTCTTCATCTACCCTTTTTCTAGCATGCAGCATGTTTTCAATGGTTTCTTAGTGACGTTACAGTAGTAGCTGCACTGGTTAACAAGCAGTGAGTTGTGCTGATGCTCATGATGCACTTAATGTGATGTTAAAGGATAGCTTTGGATAGGTTTTTGTTAGGTACGTATGTTGAGAGTTATTGGGCACTGTTATCATTCCTCCTGTTCATGGTGTCTGTGAATCAATCCCCTCCTAACCTGACTCTACTGCAAGAGATGGAGGATAAAATCCACTCTTTTTTTCCCCCCCACGGAAATGCATTCTGAAGTTTAGCTGAATATATATCTTCATCTTGGCATGTAGGTTTATTGGTAGTGTTGTGTCCAGGCAGCAAACCTACATTCCACTATAAGGAAGGATCCCTCCACTACAGCTCACAAAGGAAACACAAAGACAGAATTTCGTACTTAACGAAACAAAGACGGTGGATTTTGTTCCCCACTTTTCACAGTGGAGTCTGGGCTTCACAACCAGTGTGTAGAGGAGGAATGATTACAACGACCAAAAACACCCCTAAAGTACAAAATCCATGTGACTTTTTTTATTAAGATAAGCTTGAAAAATATAAAACCTATCCTGTAAAATCCTTTTTATACTGTTCCTTCCTACCTCTGTTCCTTAGAGGCTGGTTTTCTTGCAGACTCCTTTCATGGCCATTTTACAGTACTGCCTACTAGCTTTAATGTTGTCCTTTATTGCTATCTCGGATGTAGGTTTGCTACTACATAGCTGAGTCTCACTGAAAGTAGAGCATATGCCACCCTTTGAGAGTTTAATCTTTTTAATGACTGGTTACAGTGGAATTCACACATTTTTAGGAGTGTGTTTTTCCTTAACATTTTTAACCCTAATAATAGAAGCTGTTAAACCATGAAAAAGTCTCTAAGGGCTCCTCTTCCTCTTTGCACTTGTGCTTTCCCACTTGGCTATGCACAACATACAGTCTCATGCAGAATCACCACTCACTCATTTGCTGAAAAGATTTCAAAAGCTGTATGGAAAGTCACACGGCTATTCCAACCAGCGAGTTGTTCCTGGTCAAAGAAAAGGCCAATGATGTCTTGAGTAACAGAAACTAGCAATGCATTTCTTAGTTTTAAGTGTTTTCAGATCAGTGCGGGGCGATATATTGTAAATCACTTGACACCAGAAGAGTGAGAATGGAAGTGTTCAGCAGGAAATAGTCCCTCAAAACATAACATGCTGCCAAGCTAGTGTGCCGGAATCAAAATGATGTTATTTTCCATCAGCATTTAAAAAGTCTGTTAGCATCTGTAATAGCAAACAGCATGACGATGTAGTGAGTCTCTTTTAAATCTTGTGACCAAACACTAACTAAACAAGGATCTTGTTTACAGGCACACCTTCTAGTAATGCGGTTTTCCCATTCCAGCGAGTAGAGAGTGTGAGTCAGTTTCATGGTTCAGCTTCCTTAACTTCAGCAACCACTTATTCCCTGTCCTCAGTCTCAGTGGAGAAATAAGTTGTGTACACCGACAGGCTCCTGTTGCCAGTACCTTAAATTCCTGTTTTGAAGTTGTCGCTGTTCGGGTGGATGGCTGAGGTGCTGTGGGAGGGACAAACTTGAGCCCGGCTCACACTGGTCCTCTTTGGGCCTCTATGCCTGGTTGCATAGTTTAATTGGTATCAAAGCAGTGTGGCCACATGTTGAGACAAGGGAGGCACACAGAGTTGAGCATGAGAAAGGCAATTATTACAGGACTTAGCTGTGTGGCCGTGTAGGCATTTGTTAAGGCATCTGTTAAGTCCCTGCCTATCTGCACATGAGGGCCTGTGCATACACAAAATATCGCAGTTTTAGATTTTATCACATTTGTGCACATGTTTCACTCCATTTTCCAGTTGCTCATTTAAGGTTTGGCCACAAATAACTACTTGTACTATGTAAAATCACAAGTAC
Organism: Thunnus albacares; assembly: GCF_914725855.1. Classification (NCBI taxonomy): domain Eukaryota; kingdom Metazoa; phylum Chordata; class Actinopteri; order Scombriformes; family Scombridae; genus Thunnus; species Thunnus albacares. Next base: position 28,773,225 of record NC_058114.1, on the reverse strand, counting down.
TAAGTACTGTTAGCAAATTACTTAACTTTTAGCACTTATATTGTAACATAGGTGTAGTTCATGCCAAAATAAATAAATAGACCAATTAACATATACATTTACACACTGTGTTATCTACACATTAAAATACAAATCTGTTTTGAAAAAAAAAGGCAGGCAGGCAAAAGCACAAAAACAAATGATAAAAACAAGCAAATGGAAACAGGCCGAATCATAAAGACAGTGATAATAAAGTGCAAGTTGGTTCTTAATCAGTTATAAAATTGTAGATTGGACCACATAAAATACAGAGCATTACAAAATGTAATTAAATGGCAAACAGGAAAGTCTTTAGCTTGGATTTGAAAGTAGTCAGCAGTCCAGTCTGAGCTCTTTTGGCAATTTGTTCCACATTTGAGCAGCATAGACGCTAAAGGCAGCTTCGCCATGTTCAGTTTGACTCTGGGAACAACCAGTAATCCAGAAACAGCTGACGTGAGAGGTCTTCAGGGTTTGTACTGGCTCAGGAGATTTGATATGTATCTTGGAACTAAACTGTTCAGTGATTTATGGACAAGCAATAGTATTTTGAAGTTAATTCTCTGAGAAAATGGTAGCCAATGTAGTGATCTGAGAATTGGAGTTATATGCTTAGCTTGTTTGGTCCTTGTTACAACCCTGGCAGGAGCCTTCTGGATCAGCTGAATCTGTGTGATCGCTGTCTTACACAGACCTGTGAACAGCCAATTGCAGTAGTCCAGCCTGCTAGAGATAAAGGCATGCACAAGCTTCTCTAGATCTTGTTTTGAGTTGTGAGGTTTATCTCTGATCCTAGCGATACTTTTTAAGGTGGTAGAAGGCTGATTTTGTTATTGATTTAATGTGACTGCTGAACTTTAGGCATGAATCCAAGATAACGCTGAGATCTTAACTTGATTTTTACTCCTCAAGGTTGAGCACAGACATTAAGTTTTTCTTCATTGGCCCCAAAAGCAATGACTTCAGTTTCGGTCCTCATTTAACTGGAGAAAATATGGAGCATCCAGCTACTAACTTGTTTAATGCACTGTCCCAGGGAGTCTATTGAACTGTACTTGTCTGCTGACGCAGCTACATATTATTATATATATTACGTGTCATCTGCGTACGTGTGATATGAAACCTTAAAGTTTAGAATAATTTCAGCTAACAGGAGCATGCATAGACTAAATTAGAGGTCTGAGAATCGACCCTTGTGGAACTCCACATATTGTTGAGAGACGCTGATGCACAATTGATACAAAATAGTATCTGTCTTGAAGGTAGGACTTAAACCAATTCAGGACCATGTTAGAGAACACAGGCCAGTGACACAGGCCAGTGTTCAAGTTTGTCTATTAATATATTGTCATCAACTGTATCAAATGTTGCAGTAAGATCCAATAACACAAGGACAGAGACTTCACCAGAATCTGTGCTGAGTAGGGGTGTAACAGTACACAAAATTCCCGGTTTGGTATGTGCCTCACTTTTGAAAAATGTAAACATCCAACAATGGCTCATTGGTCGTAACTATCACTGAAACAGTTTAGTTGCTGCAGTGAAAAGGAAAATAATTTTTCTGTTTCCTGCAGGGAGTCAGGACAGCTGCTGACAGCTGTTTTATGCTGATGTATGGTCTAACTGTATATAAAGTAGTTCAAACTAGCTTCACCTCCAGCAGCTACAATAGTAGCATGCTGCTCTAACACTGATGCTTCAATATTAATAAAATAATAATGTAATGATGCAACTGCCTTATTTGAGCGGGATTCTCTTCCTTGTGTGTTCGATGTTTGTATTCCCTATGTGTTGTGTTTTATTTCCATTTAAACTGTAACTATTGTGCTCGTCTCTTAATAATAGACGAACAACAGACCCATAGCACTCAGTCAGTGCTATGGGTCTGTCATTTGTCATTCTGACGGCAGTGCCACTACTAGGTAACCAGGGTAACAAGGATACCTTGGCTAAGCCAGCTAGCTTACACCCATGAGCATGCTACAGCTAAGTAGTGTGCTGCCAAAACGTTCTAGGTGGAACACGCGCTCCAAGAATTATTGTTCTGCAAGTCATACCAAGTGGATTATTTAACTATTTTGACTGTAATTTTTTGGGTCACGGAGCATATTCTTCATATGACTATATGCAACAAACTGTAACGTACCCTGACGGTTCAAGATGAATACATGTACCGTTGCACCCCTAACACTGGGGTTAATGTCATTCGGAACCTTGATAAGAGCAGTCTCGGTACTGTAGTTTTGGTCAAAGTATTTATTTACTGCCAGACACTTTCTCAATAATCTTACTAATAATAGGCAGGTTTGATATGGGCCTGTAATTGTTTAGTACTGATGCATCCAGATTAGCTTTTTTTTAAAGTAGAATGATTATTGCAGTTTTCAGGGCTTTGGGGAAGACCCCTGAAAGCAGTGACCTGTTAACTATCTGTAATACATCTGTTGCCAGGCAACTAAAAACCTTTTTAAAAAATTCTGTAGGCAGAGAATCAAAGCAGCACGTGGAGGGTTTGAGACGTAAAACAATTTCTTCAAGAGTTGTGAGGTTTATGACATCAAAATGAGTCATCATTTAGTTCTAGTTGATTTCTGAGGCTTGTTATTTAAATTGATAGTTTGCCTAATTTTGACTAACAAACAACTTAAGATCCACTTACTGGCTTTTTCTGGAGCTTTCATTCAAATGTTATAGTATTCATCAGTTGATAGAGTTTATCATTGTTTGGACACAACTGAACAAACTCAGTTGATATTGAAAGTACCTGAAAAACCTAATATGTGGACCCTGAGTTAGGTCAAACTTTTTTTTTCCAAGTTCCAAGGTCAAGCTTTAACGTTCATGTTCAAATCTGTTATTTAGCTGGTAAATTATAGATTTGTTTGTATGTAATTGTTTATCAATTATACATTTAATTTATAGACCCAAATTGAATTTTCATCTGGCATGTTTGTGAGAATTTTGGAAAAGCCACCAATCTTTTTGTTTGGGCTTGTTAAGATACTAGTTTATGTAACACCCGTCGCCTCCCTGAGCTGGCAAGAATGTTTTTAATTGAGCCAATGTGAGAAAGGTCTATGAGCCAGAGCTCTGTCATAGCCCGGGGGTATTGGGGGAGCCTGGGCACATTCTTCCCCTCTCTTTAAACTAGATACTCAGAGACTGATAGAAAGACCCCACTCTGCCAGACAGACTTTCAAGGACTGATAGCACTGCCCCAGGCCAGGGTTGGGGATTTCACCAGTACACATTTGACTTGTATGACTTTCTAATGCAGCAAGAGTCCAATGAAAAAAATGTTAAAGGCTTCACTTTGTTACAGTGAATGATAAAGAAACACTTAATACAGTACCAAACTAAGCTTTCTGGTCTTCCTAAGCTGTGTGTTCACTAAAAACTGAATGGTTGAACAGATTGTGGATGTTGTAATGCAAGTTTGCATAATTTTATCTAAAGCATTCCACTCCCATCGTCTTAACCCTTCCCCTGCCCAGTTTTGTTTCCTGGACAGAAAATTGCGGTCATATTTTGGATGTTGTCTCACTTGAACGTTTTGAAGTTTTTCACTTGGGCACTAGGAGTTCTCAAGTACTAACAGATGTGTTTAGTCCATCTCTCTTATTGAGGGGGAACCCCCCCCCCCTTGATCCAAGCTGGCAGTTTGAGTGGATATTTTACCATTTTCCTAAGGCCCTCTGTGTATGTGTGTGTGTGTGTGTGTCTAAATCCACTTCTAGATTCAAACATTTGTTTTATGTCCAGTGTAGTGGCTTTTCTTCTTCTTCTTCATTTCCAACATATTCAGTAAATTTATCTAAATATTTCCTAATAAGGCACATTCATGTCTTCTGTCTTCACACAGGCCTTGACGCAGAGCTGTACTATGTGCGAGACGATGTGGTGAATCATTATGCGCTCACCTTCACCCTTCCTGTGCCCAGTGAGACCAACAGCCTTCACTTCACATGGCATTCAAAGACGAAGGTAAGTCTCAACATCTGGAATTATTGACGAATCATCTCAGTACCTGCATATCCATGTACACGTGCAGTACAACCCATTTGTGTGTCACCAACTTGTTTTTCATCATTCCTTGTTCAAAGGTGGATTACCGGCTTGGCTTCCTTGTGGAGAACCCTGTGGCCATGAACCAACCACGGAGCAACATCTCTTCTCAGGGGGAGGTGCCCCGTGTTCCCTCTGGTTTGTCTAATATTCGCCTTCTGTTGTGTCATGCACTCAAATATGCTTCTAGTTTGTAGACTTTGAAAAACCGTGTCAGTAAATCCCACACTCCTAACTTGTTCCATGTCAACCAGAGAGAATGGGGAACGTTTGAAAACATTAAACAATAGACATTATCATTGCTACCGTATCCACACTGATAATGTATTTAATCATTTTTATATTTCTGACTATACTGTAACGTAACTGTAACTTTTTACATTACGCATGTGAAGATTTCAGTATAAAAAGTAGTGAGGAGCATCTAAACAGTAGTGATATAGTTGTATACAACACTGTAGCAATCTTACATTTTTATAGCAAACTTGAATTTACTGCTGTCCATCATCTTTGATACGTTATTAGCATAATTTCTAGCCAGATATTATATATTGCAGAAGGCCAAGCATATCCCTGAATGTGTGTGTGTGTGTGTGTGTGTGTGTGTGTGTGTGTGTGTGTGTGTGTGTGTGTGTGTGTGTGTGTCTACAGTTTTTAGAGTGGACCTCTTCTGTTCTGGCAAGATAGATGGAGAGGCTGTTTTGACGATGCAGCTCAATCTAACCATCCATGCCAACAACTACACAGTGCTCAACTTCAAGAGGAGGAAAATGTGCTATAAAAGTAAATATCTGAACGCATGCATGGTTATAAGTAAGCCTCAAGTAGCGCAGCCTTACTTAATGTTTTTCTCTTTTTAAGTAGATTTCATTATTTATGCACCTATAGACCTTTTTCATAGCAGACATCTTTACATGTCATAGTAGAAAAAGCAGCAGTGCAGTTAATAACGTCAATGATGGCTGTGCCTCCTGCCTGGCCGGGACATCGTAAGCATTATTAATAAGTGCTAATTAGTTCCACCTGTGCTTTTCCTGCTATGACAAGTTAAAATGTCATGTCTACATAGACTGTGGATTGTTTGGGGAATTTGGGGAGTTGCAGTGGGAGTTCAGGTTTTTGTATTCAGTTACTGATAAAACACAAACCTCGCTATTTCTTATCTTTTTTGCATTTTCTTATCAATATCAGGACTAAGGACTGTTAGGATGAGGGATGGAGATTTTTCTTAATTTTATTGACATTTAAATGATCATTTATCTGTTCTGATCTCCTCTGTTCTCTAATGAGAGGGAGAGAGATTCGGCACTTATTTCACTGCTTTTACTCATTAAAGAAGCTGAAAAAATACTCAGCAGATCTTCACTACTTAGGAAACAGGACTTTTTGATTTTCTGGTGTTTTTTTTAATTTCCCTTAAGCCTCCTGCACTTTTTCTTTCCAACATGGATTCAAACATCACAGACATAACTTTAAACTACACAGAACAACATTCATCCCTCAACCACGTTTACTGTGTTGTTGTCATCTTATATGCAAAAATGGCATCTTAATATTTCATATGTCAGATTTTCCTGATCTTTGGAGTTCATGAGAAGTGGTAGGCACGCTGCCTTGTGTGTTTTTTCTGAGGCACCTTAGTTACTGGGTCTATGCTGTCAGAAATGATGGTGAAAAGTTAATTCAACTACAGTGGAAACCGCTCATAGTGATCACGTCTGTCTTGGTCAAATTGATCACTATAAGCAGATGATTATTATAACCAATTTTTTTTCTTTTCTTAATTTCTCATACAGATAACCATCTACTCAACATTTGTACATTTATTAAATGAATATAAAGTAATCAAACAGACAGCTTCGCTATTTACTGAATTTTATTGACTGTTTGAAAATACAGAACAGCTGTTTCAACGCTTCGTTTCGCTGCTGCATCTCATTGGGTTGTTTTTGGCAGTTTGTCATGAGCTTCAAGGAGATTACGTTTTCCATTGAGAGAAAATTACATTTTCCTTTTCTTTTTCCCGTCATGATAACATTAAAAGTAAAGTTCATTTTAGAAAATACGAGAGAGAGAGAGAGAAAGAGAAGCAGCGGTTGAGCGAGCTAGAGAGTGGATGAGGAGAGCGAGCAGTGGTAGCGAGAAAGCCGGTGAATGAGTGGCGGTTACAAATAAACATGCCCACATGTGCTAATTGCTGATTGTATATCATACACGTATCATGGGAGTAAAATAGAATTACTGTAGTTTTAAACATTTTTTCCATATGTTTCCATGTATGAAAGGACCCAAAATGAACACTGTAAGTGGATTAATTATTACTATAAGCAAATTATTTAAACAGCGTTTGTATAGGAATGATTCTATCCCAAGGTTTTTGATCCACATAAGTGGTTGATCACTGTAACTGTGATCACTATAGGTGGTTTCCACTATATCATCACCATTTTCAGTTGGATTAAACACATGAGCAACTGCTGACAGCTGCTGATGTATTTCTTTTTTCTTCTTCTCTGTGAACAGGAATAGATACTGACCCAAAGATTCCCATTCCCCTCAACAATCACACTATTCAACAGCCTGACTGTAAGTATTTTTACCTCCAAATCCAGCTCCACTTATCCCTCTTTACCAGCATCATGTGTTGTCTTTCATAGGTAGCATCAGAAGTCTCTGCATAACAGTGCACGCTGGCCAAACTTTCCATAACAAGGCGTATGATTTCAGAGCCTGAAGAGCAGGATTCATTCCTATTGAAGTACACTCTCAGCCCCCACCCTATGGAGTGGTTGTCCTCTTCCACTGGGATTTATTCAGACTCTTTGTAAGCCCACGGCCCCAGTAACAAAGTACCATTAGTGGGTTGTCTCCCTTCTGCTTGGGTAGGCCCGAGGAACCTGGGGCCCTCTGAGGCTTTTAGAGAGGTGATGAGAAAAGCTCTCAGACACTGGATCCCAGGCACAGCCTCTGCCGTTCCAGCCCTCCATTAAAACTAAGTGAAACCCTCGGTGCACTTATAGAATATCTCTGTCACTCACGTCTCTATCCCATTGCCTTTACCTCATATTTTTGCTCTGCTTCTTTCATAATAGCAGACACTGTTGAAGCTTTCCATAATGATTGTTTTGTGTGCATCGATGCCGTGGTTACCAAATGTCCCTTTTTCTCTCCCAAGTGGCTCCTCTACTGTGTCTGATTATTAACATGTGTTTTGTTTTCATCAGTAACTGGTGTGACCACCCCCACCACCTCCACCCAGGTGTTCTATATAAGTGTGAGCGTCTGCTGCATTGTCATCTTCCTTGTGGCCATCATCCTGGCCATCCTGCACCTGCACAGCATGAAGAGAGTGGAGATGGAGGACAGGTTTGTTTCATTTGTTTGCTGCACCACACAAACTAGTTCTTAAACCTAATAAACACTGGGTGTAACTGACATGTTGAGAGGGAAGATTGTAAGAGGTAAAATGAAACATAGTCACCTTATCTGACCCAGTTTTGGTTTAAATGATGTTTAAAAATGATGTAAACTGGCAAAAATTTCAATTTCATTTCCTGAACCCGTTAGTTATGAGGTTATGAAACACTTAAAAAACAAAACAAAAAAAAACGTAGCAATGAAGTTATGAACAGCTGGTGCCTCTGAATAACGACTGTGTGTTCTTCCTCTCTGCGTCTTTCAGTGTGAGCGACAGTGGAAGCTCACAGGGTCTGTCTCAGCCGTCCACCCAGACCACACAGTACCTGAGGGCTGACACTCCAAACAACGCAGCTCCTGTCACCAGTAAGAGAGTTTACCCCTTCTCACCACCACAACATTTACCAAAGGCTTCTTTTAAGGAAATCAGTAACAAGTTACAACATCAGTTTATGTTTCATTAAAACAAATCCTGTGGAGATATCTTTATTTAAAGAATTACACTCAGAAGGGCCCGACTTCATTCAGTATGATTCAGTCGGCCATTGTTTTATTTCCTCTTCTTTTACTGGCATCCCAAAAGGTGCATGCTTTACCAAATGTGATAATAGACTGTGAATGACCTGATTATCTAAACTGGTATCATAAGTTTGCAATAAACAGCACAGTTGCTGCAGTGATGTTGTCTTACTTACTTTTTCTCGCTGCTAGCCTCGTGACCTATTACTGTCAGTGTGGAGCAACGTGTAGATGTACTCACTGTGCGCTTTGTATCAGTAATTGAAGAATCACGAGTCATCTTTTTTTATATTGGAGGTCAGAAACCAACCTACTCTAAATTGATGTAAATATAAAACATGGTGTAGTACGACTTCATCTCCAGTAGAGGTCTTTCTGTTGTTGGTGTTAGGTGGCAGCGTGATTACTCACCCTGCCCTTGTTTTTCATGGCTGGCATCCATTGTAATTAGTGAGTTTTTACTCTATTAGTGGAGAGCGGAAATAATCAGGCATGTGTTTCACTGAAAACAATGTACTGAGGGATGTATGTTTATCAGTGTGGACGCAGACTTATAATTACAGTGCAAGTAATAAGGCCATGAAATGAGATCCAGGCTGCCATGGTAAAAGCATCATCATGGTTACCATGGCAGCCCCAGATTTCATAAAATGTCTTACTTTTGGACAAAAGGCTATCCTCCTGCTCTCCTCCACTGTAAACCAGTTTTCATGTGTGTTGTGTTTCATGTCAGCAGTAAACAGATTGTAATAGTCAGCTCCATTTTGAAGGACCAAGCACCTCTAAAGGTCATGAATTAACACGTTATATTGTAAGGTGTTAATTATTGTTATTGTTTAATCTGCACATAAAGTCTTAAAATGACAATTCACTGTTTTACGAGGGAATGATGTGTCGGACTGTTTCCTGGCTGGGAGCAGTAACTTCTTGGAGTCCTGCTGCTCCTCAAATAAAAACAAATATTTTTCCTCCACATATAGTTTGGTGGAAAGACAACTCAGATGGAGAGGTATCTGTGGCGACAAAGAGTAGAAACGCCTCATAAAATAATGATGATATTAACCATTCTCACTTTGGTGGGGGACCCCTGGTTCATTTTGGGAACCCATGGAAAAGCACACAGCGGTTTATGTGCCTTATTGTATGATCCATCATCGCCCTCTTGTGGATACAACCCACATCTCACTTCCTGTGCATTGTTTTTGACCCACTTGCTTTTTCCTTATGTCTTATGCTTTGCTGATTGTGATTATTTGCTCCACCATCCACCCATTTTTACCCAACTCCTGATGGGCAGGTTTACCCAACTTGCAAGCATGCCTGGTTTGATGGATGTTTTGTGAAAATGGAGACAACTAGAGCAGACATCCATCCATTCATTCAGGTCATGTTGTAATTTGAGTGAGCTATCCATTAAATCAATGCTTTCTTACTCTCTCCCACCCTCCCTCCACTCCCTCCCCGTCTCCTCCTGTCATCAGACAATCACCCTGGTTCTGCACCCATACTCCAGCTTGCTGCCTCCTCCTTCCAAAATGCTGGTGCTCCCCCTCATGAAACCAAAAGTAAGTTCCAGTGAGAGACAAACTAAGGACTCTTAAACACTATGTTATCGTCATGTGCACCGTAATAATGAACTGTAACCCTTAAACTATATTTTATCTGCAGTTTTTCTCTGAACTTTACACTGCTTAGATAAACACTGTATATGTTTGGATTTCTGTACCCTCATGTCCTGCTTCTAGTTTCGGGCAGTGTGAGTAGAAAGGTAGAAGTAGAAATTAAATTATTGGAAGGTTTCTCTTCCTTTTGGTTACTGGTTTGATCCTCAAAATCCTGGCTCACGCATCTCACCTGCTTTATATACTAACCTTTTCTGTCACCTTTTGTCAACTTTATGTGTTGTGTTTTTAATGTAACTTACACAGATAGGTTTTTAAGCATTTGGAGTCTAAAAGAAGATTCACAAATTTGTGCTATCAAGTGAAGAGTGCTTAAACAATAGGTGATGAATTGACTAGTTGATGAACAGGAAATATCAATTGTTTGGGTCATTACACCAGAACATTCGCTGGTTCCACCTTCTAAACTGTGAGAATTTGCTGTTTTTTCTCTGTTTTACATCTTTGTAAATTGATTATCTTTTGGTTTACACTGCTGGTTGAACAAAACAAGTCAGCTCTGGGAACTTTTTATAGATTAAACAATATATTGATCAATCATTACAATCTACAAATATATTTTTGCGTTGTTTTGTTTTTTAATAGAAAACACTGCTAATGTGATCACATCCTTTATTCTGAAGTGTGTTGTGTAGCTCAAAATGATGAATAAACTCATAATACTCCTCAGCATATCATGTTAGAGAGCCAACAGCAGCCCCTGTATCTCTTTTCGCTTCTCTGCACTTAAGTGCTAGAACATTAGGAATTCACTCAAAATCATCTTCAGATCTACCCCCAGTATACATTTAAACAGACGTAAGCCGTGTCCCAAAGCAGTGCGATATAGTAATTCTAAGCAGGTTTAGAGTGACAAATAAAGTACACTCAAAACATTAAATTTGCACACTAAAATAGCCTTTGACTTTTAAGTGGGAAATTGCCTCGTAAAAATTTTGGAAAAACATTTTGCTTTAATAAGCATTAAAAAGTCACAGACTGGGTGAAGTCCAACTTCACAAGTATGCTGTCATTTCCTGTTGGTATAACATGATTAAATAATTTGATGTCTTGTATACTGCAAAGCTACAAAACAATACACTATAACTATACAGGTATTATGGATTTGGACACAGCACTAGTTATTCTTTGGACCACTCTACAAGCTGAAGAAACTTCCTACATGAGAATGACATTTTGTCCCAGTGGAGAATGTTTTTGCCAAAAAACTGTAACACAGCATTAACAGTACTTAGTATAAAAAGCACAATGCAAATTTGTATTCTACATACTGTATCATTAATCTCTGTAAAAATAATTGACAGGGGCCACTGTACAGTTTTGTACTTGCTGTATTCTGTTTGTACTCACTATTGAAAGTAAATTGTGCTCTTAGTTTGACCCCATGGGGGCAGCAGTGTCCTGTGCTGCAGTACGCCTTTATATACAGTTTACATGCTACAGCAGAGATTTAAACCTTAAATCAAAGAGATTTATAACATTTGTTGCATTGTCTGCACCTTTTTATTTCTCCTTTGTTGTATCGTCTTGAGATTAAAGCTTAATATTGATACAGTATTAGAGATTCCTACATCTCACATCCAGCTCACAACTCACAGTAAGAACATGCCTTCATCATTCAGTCACCGCCTTAAACTCTATCTGGAGATTGTTTGATTGTGAGTTTTTTTTATTGTCACTATTCATTCGCTGGTATATCTACCATCTGTCTAAGCAACTGCTCATAGTGCAGCCTGGCGGAGTCCTCCTCACTAACAGTGATCTGCAGACAGGAGGTTAGAATGTGTTATCTCTCATCACTGACACGTTGTGTCCACATGGAGTGTGTTGATACAAAGGGGTCATGTTTACACTGTTTGTTCATCTGTTTGTATCCAGGCCTATTCCTACCAACAGCTAATGATGGTGCGTATATCGAGTGGTTATGTAATAGAGGTGCTGTAATACAGGACTTCGCATGAGCTTTGATGCAACATGTGTAGATTACTGTACATGCACCGCTGACTATTTTTCTTGTAATATTGCTTCAATTCTTTGAATTCAAATGAGGGATCTTTGTTTTGGAAGAAACTTTTTGTGTCAATATGAAATGACGCTCTGTCGTGTCACAAAAGTGATGTAAAGCAGAAGTTCCCTAGGTTTGTTGTCGAGGTCGTTGTTAAAAGACCTGTCAATCAGTTTAAAAGTGTTTTGTTTACATTTGGATCATGTGCGCCTTTTCTCTCCTCACAGGCTACCCATCTCTCCGCATCGAGAAGAATGACCTGAGGAGTGTTACTCTAATGGAGGCTAAAGCCAAAGTGAAAGACATTGCCATCTCAAGAGAGAGAGTCACATTGCGAGATGTCTTGCATGAAGGTACTTGTCTCGGCCACTCTTTCTCTACAACATGAGCTGCCAGTCTACGTTAGTATTCTTCAGAAGGATGCCAATATTATCTGAAGAATTTCACCAAAAAGTGGAACACAAATGTAGTCTCTAAGAGGTGCTGAACAAAGATTGCGTCATAGCGTGGTTAACGTATCTTCCCCTTGCTTTGCGCTGGAATGTGTGTGTGTATGTAAGATGCTGTTTTGATGGCAGTCTGGACAGTTATAAACCTACACAGACGTCATAATCTAGGTCACCTGGTATCTTTTGCCCCATGTATAACTAGTATTGAAATAAATCTTTGGGTGATCAGGGCCTATATTTATCAAAGATATCAAAATTACCCTTAAGAATGGCCGAAAGATCCAGTTTAGGGGTATAAAATGCTTTTTGGTAAAAATGGAAAAATAGCAAATTTATCATTCAACTCAGTCAGATCTACAGTGAAGTGTAGCAATATTGTAATTTTTTTAATTATTTGCACCAACTGTATACAAAAAGCATGAAAACGAATAAACACAAAGACAATCTAAACAATACAAAATGGCTTAAACATCCAGTGGACCTCACCCAAACAAAAACAATGTAAAGAATATAAATTAATGAGAGCAATAAAACACTAATCACCAATACCAAAACAGAGTGAGAATGATTTCAAAATTATTTTAATAGTTATTAAAAGATGGTGAGAGAGAAAGTGACGAGCATGGATTATTATAGAAACACTCATATCTGATGATTATTTATGTCTTCTGAAAGAATGTTGCATTTTCTGAACAGGGAGGCAGAGGCTTCCTGACAGTCTGAGAACGTCACCAGTCTTCAGCCTTTACGAGAAGTTCTCAAGTGTTAATTCACAACAGCTATCGCTACTACAAACTAGAGACATAGCCAGTGAGTTACAACAATCAAACTAAGTCTAGTGCTATTGATAAGTTTGTTCATTCTTAATATAAACATATATTTAGGGGCATTTTATGCCTTTATTGTATAGTGACAATGTAGAGAGTAGACAGGAAACGGGGGGGGAGAGATGGGGAAGGACATGCAACAAAGGTCCGCACCAAAATCGAATCACAGACGTTGTGGTTATGTGGCATGCTCCTCAACCAGTAGGCTACTGGGGCACGCCGACTTTGTTCATTTTTTTAAGTGAATTCCTTAAACATTCTGATGATTTCAACAAAAGTCAGCTTTCATTGTGTAAATGTTTCATTGTCTCTTGAAGCATATTGATGTGTGAAGTAAATAAGTAGCTGAAGTAGATGAAATTATAGGAAACGTCTTAAAATGGAAACATAATGAAAACCAACCGGAGGTTTGGAGGAAAGCCTGCTGCTGGAAAGGGAGATTATATAGAAATATACACTAAGGGGCAATGGCCACGTTAAACAAAGGTGTGTGTGTTTACATCAACACAACTTTTTTGTGTTTTAAAACTAGTGATGCACCTATCCAACTTTTCCGGCAGCTGATACTGATACCTGGGTTTTGGGTATCTCCCAATACCGAGTACCGATCTGATACCAGTGTTAAAGTAATAAGCTGTATGCCTCACTGTGTGGACAAGACTGGGATGATTCAAGTCATTTGTTTGCAGGAGGAATTGGGTGTGTTCAAGAAAGCAAATACACAGCTGATTCTGGTTTCTAATATTTAGCTGCAGTGATTGAACAACATTGGTCTTGGACAGCAATCCAGTTATATAAAAAATAAACAAAAAATGTATGTTTTGTTGATTGAGTCAAGTGAACCAACCGATTGGTGGTGTTGACTGACCGCAGCAGGTTCTCCTTCAGAAATCTGAACAAATCCAACTTCCTAAGGCAACTGACAGTAACGCCAAGAGTTTATATTTTTTACTGGAAGGCTCAGCAGTGCTGAAGTGACAGCGACGCAACCAAGAGAGGAAAGTAATCCTGGAGGGGAAAGCACCCAAAGTGAGCCTGAGGAGCAGAGCTAATGCTAACTGCCAGCACCGCTAAACAATCAAACAGAAACTCGACTTTTATTAGTCGCCTGCTTTGACATAACCACTGCAGTTATAAAGTAGACAGTCAGGGGATTCTGTTAAGATCTATTGGATTTTATAAGTGGAGGTTTTGCTGTTGTATTTTAGGCCACACACACGACTGGTTTTCTCTTAGCAAGATTAACTACAATAGCTGGTTTTATCGAGGCTACAGAGGCTCCTTGGGACAGCTGATAGTTACTAAAGATAGCATCCAAAACAACCTAAGTTAGCGTACACTTTGTACTGTCTATCAGGGCTTGTGCTTCACAATGCTGAAACAATAGCAGCAACCCGGCTCCTGTGGGAGAAAAGCGTCTAACAGCACTACGGTCCCCGCCGGTGTGTCTTGCTTTATAGGTAATGGGTCAGCTGAGATTGGCCCCATTGTCACCAATACACAATCAAGCTATTTGAGTTAGTATCAAACCGATATCACTATCAGATTGGTGCTTCCTATTTAAGACTCAATAATAACAGTCGTTTTTGACATTGTCAGAATACCTAGATGTGGAATGAGTAAGACAACACCTCTACTGTTAATTTTAGAAGATGATAGTTTTACCTTAGGACAAAGGTTCACGCCATGATGAAGAATGATTGATGAAGAACTTTCTCAGTTATAAGAATCATCAAGATTTTTCCTGATACAGCTGTAAGCACTTGTGAGCTGTGTCAATCTCAATTCTTGAGTCTTAAATGGCAAATACTACACATAAGCCAGACAGTACACAAAGCTGAGGTATAGTACTGTAATGTTATGAATAAAAATGACTTAACTGCAGTACACATATATGCCATTAATTAATCAGTTGTATGTTTGTATCAACATTTTTTTTAATATTGTATTTTTCTTTTCTTGGTGTGAGGATCTTGTGTAAGGACTTGTCACTTTGCTGCACTTATTTCAACACTCATATAAACAGAAACATATTTATACATACTAGCATAATCCTTAAACAGCAGCATTCATGTTCATAGCTCACTGTCTCATTTTACATCACAGAGTATGAGCGTGCCAATCAAAACTTTCCACGAACCTAAAATAGCAAAGCTTTATATATATATTACCTGTTGGCAGCAAACCTTAGATATTAAAGTTTCTAAAGCTTTTTCTTTGGCTTTGTATCAAAGATGAACATAACTATTTGGGCATCAGCTTGGCTCCGTCAGTCTTTCTCACTTTAGATGCTGGCTGACTCTGAAGAAGAGTCAGCATCATCATGGAGTGATGGTATTGAACAAGACTGTACTTCACTCTCTGGAAATTTGCCCACACTGGGGTTTAGTGCGGCTGTGTGAATGATCTAATGGGTGAATACAACACAATGGAGGCGAAAAGTATGGGTGTTCTTTTTTTTTTGTTTTTTCAAATACAGCTTAAACCATAAACCACGGTCCTTGCATCTGTCTGGTAGTTGACACAGGTTGTGCTCAGATATTTATTTTAACTTAAAAAAAACATCTGTTCACCCTATTCAAATATTTGTTTTTTCTAAAACATCCTTAAGCTGGCCCAGTTCTCACATTTTTCTTGGTTAGGATGTTGTAACCCAACTATAACAAATATATCTCATTGTGGAGTCAAACACAACCTCTGCATGACTTCTGTGTTAATCATTTGTTGATGAGCTTTATAGCTTCTGCACTATATGAGATTATTGATCTTGCTCTTTGGTCTGTTGTATCTTCTCATCCTGCTTGCAATGGATGTGTCTAGCTTTAGTGGATGGGTGGGGTGATCAATGTCTTTGAATGGACGGTTGTTGTTGATGTTGTTGACCCTGAGCAACATGAGCCACCTTTTCCAAACTGCTGAATGTTTTCAACTTGATGCTGCTGCTTTTTCATGAGCGTTAAGTCGTTATTATCATGAGTTAATGTTTGGTTTCAGTTAATGATGCAAATGTTGATGCTAGTTAATGCAGTGTAGCCGTAAGGTTCAAAGTACAATAACATTATTATCAGATTGCTCCACAACCAGCTGTAAGTTAGCATACTTGCAAGCAGCAGTCATTCATATCCATCTGACTTGACTTGGTTAACGCCAGTACAGTCAGCTATCCAACATACATCAGATCCAACATAAAAAATGGCAACAGATGCAACATAAATATTAAAAACATGAAAAATAACGACTAAGAAAAAACAAATACAAGCCACAAAAGGCCAATTCTGAGAGAAGGTTGAACTGGGAGTGAGTGGGGTTCTGTTCTCCGGAGCGAGCAGGTCCAGGCAGGTAGGGGCGGGAGGGAGACAGTTAAACACTAACCCTGTTGTTATGCTTCATCTCCTCTCCTGTTGAAACACAAGGCCTAGCTGGCCTTGGGGCGCAGATTTTTTTTTGATTTTTTTTTTTTTTTTTGAGTTTATGTTGATGGTTTATATTCTTAAATGGCATTTTACCTCAGTAAAGTCCTGGAGCAATGCGGTGACAGTTTAGACAAAGGAGATGATGAATATGCTCACTTGGCCTTTCCACCTCCTATGTATGTCTGAATCGTTCTCAGTGATGAAAGGTCCTCCGAGCTCCAGTGAATCACTCTTGTTTTGGCTCATGTCAGTGAGACAACAGCCAAAACTGTCTAATCCCATTAAGAGACAAAGCACATTAAGCAGAAGCCTGTCCACCTCTGTCCACAGATCAGCCAGGAATGGCGAGCAGTGAGTGAAGTGACATTTTGATCTTTGAATGCGATGCCTCTGGCTCTCTCTCCTGCCCTTTTCCTCAAATAAAAAACTCTGCTTTGTCTTCATACAGGCACATTTGGCCGCATCTTTCATGGCGTGCTGCTGGATGAGAAGGACCCCAGTAAGGAAAAACAAGTCTTTGTGAAGACAGTGAAAGGTATGCACTCCATCCTGCTTATAATACACAGTTGAATGCACAGCTGCAACAAACTCAAAATATTGTCAAGTGAAGTGTGTTTTTAGTTCTCCCAGCTCTCATTCTAAAGTGCAGCTCACTGTGATTGTCTCTAAGTGTTGGTTGTGAAAGCAAACTCTGTAATGCCAGTGGACCAGTACGTTTAGAATTCCAAAGGCCTTATATGAACAAGGGTCATTGGATCATAACAAGGCCAACAGTTCAATTGACAGCGTGGGTTGTGAGTCCTGGTGATGAACCAGTAAGCATTGTCCATCAGAGGTAGTATGTACTTTTCTAATGGCTTCAGCAGATGGATGTACATGGGTTCAGTCCAGTAAACTGGCACACAAATTTGACAGTAAATTAATTATTAGTCTTACTCATGCTCCAAGGCTTGTATGCCAGTAAAAGAGCTCATTTATGCGGGACTGTCAGGTTCTTTGTTAGCGGCATGTGTCAGCTTTCTCTGCCAGTTGCCTTCTGACCTCTCCATTCTCTCATGTTTACTCAGGGAGGGGTGGATACCTCTCAGTGAACAATATCCTCATGCCAGTCTTGGCTTTGTTAAACTCTTAACTTCCTCCTCATGGGCCTTTTGGGAAAGGAACAATACTGCTTTCCATAAGTACTAGACGATGGCAAAGCTGCATACACAGATTAAAAAGTTAACCTCAGTGAGCTTGGCACAAGTCTGTTTTCCTCTGAAGTTTCCCACTACAAATGACTGTTGGCAGCGGTGCAGGGAAACAAATGAAATTTAAACACCACATGGGGTCAGAGAGTAAACGAATTGTATCTTTAACTTTTCAGGGGCTGCTGCACACCATGGTTTGGCAGAGATGTTGAGGTCACTGTAGTTTTGCCATATCACTCAGTTTTTAATCCGACTCTGTCTCTGATTGAATCCTTCAGATCATGCGTCTGAGGTGCAGGTGACCATGATGCTGACTGAAAGTTGCAAGCTTCGTGGACTTCATCATAGGTGAGTGGCAGCACACACAAATCCCTCTTCTCGGGTAGTTTTACCTTTTTAGTCATCAATAATCGAAATATGTAAAGGAAAAATGGCACAATACCACACAAAAACCCAACATGGTATGTGTCTCAGACCACTAGGCCACCGTCACACACCCACACTATCAACCTGCACCACAGTTATGGACATGTGTTGATTTCTCCAGCGTCATGGTTGTGCACTTTTGCAACAAGTTTTTTTTTCATACCTTAGCAGTAAAAATTCTGGTTTACTCCTAACCCAACATGTATTCCGTCAGAGCAGTTCCTGTGGTCGTCTCTTTAAATGGCTCGGTTTAAAGCTGATGAAAGAACACCACATATTTACACAGAGAGCTGATACTGTAACATCGACCGTGGAAGAAACAAAACAGAAATAAATGTAACACTGGCACCTTGCACTCTAGCTCCTTCTCGTTCGGCTTTTATAATATAATACAATCATTTATGTTATTCCTCAGAAATCCGTTTTGAAAGTAGGGTCATGCTTTAGAAACTGAGACCCCAAATTAACAGGATTCTTGGATCTCCACTGTACTTTCTTTATGTGTAAAAAAAATTGTCGTCATGCCAGCCCACATCTTCCTCTTTCTTCTCCTTGAAGTCAACAAGTCGACTTCTTCCCCCACAGTTTGGCAATGATTCGGATGACCCTCACCCACCAGTGTACACTTTCATATTTGTATTCCTTTGACTTACAGCTAACTCTTGCAACATTACAGATACTTTCATACACTGTTCCCGTTCCTCACTCGGTCTTTCTCTCACTTTCAGAAATTTGCTGCCTATTAGTCATGTATGCACAGAGGAAGGAGAGAAGCCCATGGTGCTGTTGCCTTTCATGGCTTGGGGGAATCTCAAGCTGTTCTTGCGGCAGTGCAAGCTAGCTGAAGCTAACAACCCACAGGTGAGGCTACAACTCTGCATGCATGGTGGAGCTAAAAATTAAAATAAAACATGAGTCTCTTATTAAACTATTAAGATGAATACCTCAATTCAAGCCATGTATGGCAGCGCATTAAGACATCTATTAAACTATTAAAATAAATTCCCCAAATTGGAAGAAAAGTCAAATTCAATCCCCACTACTGTTTACACTGTTATTAGAGGGACTGTTGATACAGTCATGAAGCCGGTGCTCAGGGCAGACAGATTTTTATTCACTATGTAAAGACAATCAGGCTTTTGTACAGGCTAACCTCAGGGAGTCTTAAATGTACTTGGCAAAAACCACAGTGCAGATCCAACCAATCAATCAGCTCCAAAATACAGATGTAGCAAACGCTTTGCAATCACAAGATGAAGCTTGCCATCCATTTGCATTAATCAAAACCCCCTTTTGTAAAGTTTCAGGTAACACATCAGCACCTTCGGTCTCAGCAATCTCATTATGTACTTTTGGCAGTTGTGGGAGACAAAGACATAGTCATTAAGTTGCGCTGTTGCAATAAACATCAAGCTATAAATCAGAAATGCATCAGTATGGGGGAGATTAAGTTCTCTGTAAAACACAGAGGGAGCACAACACTACACTGTGCCATTCATGTTCAAAGTGAACATCTGGTTTTGAAAGTATAACTGCTATGAGAAAAAAAAAAGTGTTGTGTGGATCTTTTCCACTTAACTCACCGATAGTGAAGTTATTCTGTGTGTTGGATATAGAGGGTTTGACTCTTTGTACCAGCCACACACATCCCAGTTTTGCTTGAGTTGTTGCCTTGAATGTTCTTATCTCTGTTCAGTTGTTGCCAAGACTTTGTTTTCCCATGTTGTGGGTTTTAATGAATTTAGGTTGTAATACATTGCTGTCCACCGTTAGATAAGATTAAGTAGCCAGAAATATCTCTGTGTGCGCCAGAGCTGATTAAGCTGACTGAATTAGATTGGATACAATATGATATATGATACCGTCAACTCAGGACCTCCCTTATAAGTTTTCTTTCAAGCTATAAGCATACAGCATAAGGACCTGCCTCGCTTTGTCAGTTGTTTACCCTGCCCTGCACCAGTCAGAGGCGCACACCTGCTGGCTAACTATTGTCTACAAATCCTTCAGTAGCTCCAAGCACAAAACAAACAACGTTCTTTAATGTCAGTCTGGCTCAAACCTTTGAGTGAGGGACTTTCTGAGTTACATAATACAGACAATTTTCCCTCAGGTGTTCCCTCTACTGCATACTAAATCCCTCCGCACTGATAATAATGTTATTCAAGATTTCAATACCAATATAATTTGTAGCTTTTCAACATTATAATCAGCCTTACATTTACATTTAAAGACTGAAATAGTCTTCCCTTTTTTGACCCAAAGAAGCCTGCGCCCCAACTCAAAGGAAATTTGAGCAATTTGACAGAGAAGAAGAATTTCAGCACAGTAAAATCACATCATGTGTGCTCTCCTGTCCCCACTCCTCCCTTTTTTTGTTTTTCGTGCCTCTCAACTGCACATTGTCTTTCTCTCTCTCCTACTCATTTCCTTTCAGGCGATCTCTCAACAAGACTTGGTTTACATGGCCATCCAGATTGCATGCGGAATGAGCTACCTGGCTCGCAGGGAGGTCATACACAAAGACCTCGCGGCCAGGAACTGCGTGTAAGTGTCCCTGACCCGGCACAAAACTGTCGTCATTTCTCCTTGGTTTCTTCCCCCGTAGCTTTAAGGTGATTTGGTTTGGAATTTAATTACAAAATAAAGAAGCCGAATCTTCTATCTTGTCTCCCCCACAACAGCATTGACGACAACATGCAGGTAAAGATCACAGACAATGCTCTTGCCCGAGACCTGTTTCCCATGGATTACCACTGTCTGGGGGATAATGAGAACCGGCCCGTCCGCTGGATGGCCCTGGAAAGCCTGCTCAACAACGACTTTTCTAGTGCCAGTGACGTGGTAAGATCTGCACTCCCTAATACACAGTTATTTTATCGCAGCATAGCAACCACGCTATCAGTGCAAGGTTTATTCATCATGACTCTGACATGAACCATTCCTGTCTCTCAAGGGTTTTTTATAGATAAAAAGATTTTCAGGAGCCACGATACAGAGAGGGTGATGCCGGATATGGCACCAATTGTATTCAAGCCATTCTTAGACGCTTGGTCAAGGTGTCAGAAGGAAGGGAGGTGCAGTGTGGAGCGCCATGTGTCTCTGGTTCTTCCCTCTTTCCTGTCTCAGGATAGCACAGGGGGGCGCAGCCAAGACAGTCGGGAAGTTTAACGGATCCTCAAGAGACACCGCTCAGACAGGCAGTGTGGCTCAGCCAGACATGCCCCCACCCCTCTGCATTCCTCTTATGATCACACCGCCTCATGGCAACCCCCCACAACCCCCCTCCCCTGTACTTAGAGTTAACAGAGGCCTGGCATTAACAGCCACCTAAGATTTAGGGGAAAGTCCAGACAAGTACCTGGAGCTGTGTAGCATCATCACAGCATCACACATGCCAGCGTAGCGCATGGAAGCACTCTACCCTTATGTCAATGGTTACGCACATTGAATGCAGAGCTGGACTAAACAAGAAACCGACTATTGATATGTTTCTGCCTTATTGGGGAATCTTGGCAGAGGCGTGTACACTTTCGTGGAAATGGGGACGATTACTGTACGGCACGTCTTTCCTCTGAGAAGCCCTCCCATCATCGTACCCTCTGGCCTCAATCACTCCCTTCACTTCCTTTAAAGGCATTGTGTCCCTCATTAAATGTTACGAAACACTTAACACAGTGGAATATTACAGAAGCCTCTTTCCGAGTATCATTTGTATTATTTGGTCCATAAGTCATTGCCGGGTTAGTAAACGCCAGCCAATTTTATTTTAGATAAGGATTAGCGTGACTCCTGAAATTCCATTAAAAACAAGCATGGGGTCAACACCTACTGTAAGCACTTCCATCTTTGAGAGTGACCTCAAATATGTATTAATAACAAGAGTATCACTTGTTAACACGAATAGGGAAATGCCTCTTTTCCTAGTTTCCTCCAGTGAGGTCAACTCAACAACACATGCAGGGCGGGACCTCACTGACACGGGAGCTTGAACCAAAACCTTCAACAGTTCCTCTAAACAGAACGGCCACCCTACTGTTTACTCTCAGTCTCTTAACACAAACTTGCAACGATGATTTATATTACTTATAAATTTTTCAGCATTATTTCCTTGCATTGTTCATGTGGAACATTTTGTATTTGAATGCACGCGGGCAGCGCTGGCTTTCCGCACTCTGGATAGAAATGGTTGCTCTATTTATCCAGCGATGATAACACGTTCTTGGCTTTTGTTAAACTTGTCGTGTTGATAATATGTAGGAAATTTGGTAAATAAATGTTCATTACTGGTCTCGGTGTTAATCACGTGTTGTGTTTTTCACAGTGGGCTTTCGGAGTGACGCTGTGGGAACTGATGACTCTGGGTCAGACGCCATATGTCGACATCGACCCTTTTGAGATGTCCGCCTACCTGAAGGATGGGTACAGAATAGCACAGCCAATCAACTGTCCAGATGAACTGTACGTGGATTGACAGAGCACACACACACACACACACACACACACACACACACACATACACACACACACACACACACACACACACACACACACACACACACACACACACATACACATACACTCATTACATTTTCTAAGATCTGGTTCTTATTTGTTGGCAATTGCTGAGAATTTGACAAAAGCCTCAAAGTTCTCATGTCTACTGCTTACAAAGATTTAAATTTTGTGATCTGCAGCTAGTATAAGTTCATCGATCAGTCAGTCCCAAATGTTTTCAAAAACTACACTTGTGTGTAAGAGCTGGAAAGACACTGAGGCTGCTACTGCATCACTCTATACATGCGTCCAGCATACCCCCTCACTGGAAACCCATTACAAATCCCCAAAGTTTTACTGTATGTTTGGTGTTTTTCTACATGTTCTCTCTGGGTTTGAGGACTTTATTTATTAGTAATCAAGATTAAAAAATCTCTTTTACAGGATTAACTTGGCCACGAGTAGAATATACGATACACAAGTCATCATATATAAATACATTCTTGAAGGAAAAACTATAAAAATATTAAGAATAATAACTAATCAACGAACAACAGCACAGATGTAATCTGAAGGATTATTTAAAACTGATGAAATAACAGCAGTCAGTAAAATATTACAAGGAATATGAAAACATAGATTTCATGACTTCACGTTGTATATTACAGTTGCAGTAACTGTAATAGTAACTATCAGCTGACAGCTTACAGTCACCTGAATGTAGCGTTTTTATCAGTGACCTACTGCAGATGCTTCAGTCACTTTGAGGACTACAGAATGTGTTTGTACTTTTGCTTATCATTGTTGTTGTTATTAATGTAAACGCATAACATGCAGCTGCAGCCAGGCTTGTTATTGCAGACTTACCAAAAGGAGTGTTTATACGATACAAGAGCTGAACTAAAGTGAAATATTCAGCAGCTACCAGTCTTCATGTGAAGCTTATCAACATCCTGCAACTGTCGAGAAGAAGGAGCAGAGTGCCCAGAGACGTCATTCCCACTACACACTTATTATTTACAGTCTGTTTCTTCAATATCTAGTTGGCAACAGGCTGTCACCTCCTCACTGCTGGGTAATAACAGGGGTGTTCTGGCTCAGAGCAGGGCTGCAGTGGTGGACCACCCGAGTGGTTTAGTCTGTGACGCATGAATGACTGGAATCAACGAGTGTTCAAGATGCTGGGTGGCAATGGTAAAATCCGTACAGGTGTTGTGCATCTGTCTGAACACTGACAGCCTTTACTTTATACTGAAGACCCTAAATTATTCATTATTATCATTATCCACAGTTTGGACATTTCAATATTTATTTGCTCGATTAAGCTGACGACTCTGAGACAGAGTGTTAAAAATAAAGCTAATATATTTATTTCATGCTGATGGCAGACAGCTGTCTGTGCTCACTTCCTTTTTCCAACAACACTCAACCTCTTATCAAAAATGTAAGTGTTCTGTTTGACCTTACTTCTGAACTGTTCGTTAGCAAGGTTAAACAACTGTGTTTTTACTTTTTTAGGAGTGTGGCTCAAGTCTTTCTATTGCTGAGCTTCAGAGAAACAGAATACATCATACACACACGCATATTTCCTCATGTTCGGATTATTGCAAAAGTTTCCTAATTGAGCGTAAATCAGACAACACAAACTACAAATTGTGAAAGTCATCACGCTACTCTTTTCCTCTTTATTCACTACTATTTTTAGCTACTAATTGCCTGATAGCATTTCAAATGAAGGGACACAGTATCATGATACTAGGATGAAAAATCATGTGTGCTCACTTATTTTGACAGGTCTTCATTAGAATCCCCACCCTTCCCCCCACCCAAAGAATAAAAATATCTGTGATGGGAAAAACCTAAATACAATAGGTGGTGAAGTAAAGGCTTCCTTTCCCAAAATATTAGAGCTTGTAAAGTAAAACATTTAAGGTCATGCATTGATTAAGAAATGATTATATCTCATACATTTATATCAGCGCTGCACAGGCAGCTCCTGTTTCAGGACAATACAGCTTGTACTGTAGGTGTAAGCGTGTAATGGCCTGAGCCTGAAGCCAGATCTAGATTTCAGTTGCATGTCACCCTCCTCCTCTCTCACACTGCACTTTGTTTTACACACAATACAACCAGAATTGTACATGGACAAACCCAGGGGTTAAAGTTCTGAGGGGCTTTTTTTTTTTTTTTTTCAGGCACAGAGCACTTTTAAATTCATATATAATAATACTTTGTTCAATACGTTGTACACATTTCCTCCTGGACAACTTTTCAGGCTCACAATTTTTTTCTCGCTTTAATCCCTGCAAACATGTAATTTGAGTCATCTCTTGTGTTTCCCGCTGTGTTGCAGGTTTGCAGTAATGGCCTGTTGCTGGGCTCTGGACCCAGAGGAGAGGCCTAAGTTTCAGCAGCTTGTTCAGTGTCTCACAGAGTTCCACGCAGCTTTGGGAGCTTATGTGTGAAAACAAGCTCTTTTTTTTTTTTCTTTTTTTTTTCTTTTTTTTTTTCCTCAAGAACATCAACACTAGAAGCAGGCGGACACTATTCACAAGGAATACATGTATGAAACTGTGCCTTATCAGATGAAAGAGCAGACTTGAGCACGATGATTTTATTTTGTACAGTTGTTTGGAGTTTTTATATAGTTGAATTACCTTTTTACAGCATAGCAAAGTAAAATGGTTTGTTGTCAAAGTTGTATATGGACTTTTTTGTTAAATATTGTTTCATATGCTTTGAAAGCATATAGAAATGGCAATTAAGGTGCTCTCTCTTTGCCAAGAGGACCGAAATGATGGAAATATGTAGTCACCTGTACAACACATGAACATTTACAGACATTTATGTGCCATCGAACATTTTTTTTTAAAAAGGCTCTGACAACCTGGTTTTAAAGACAGTATTTTCCTGCAGTTTTGTAACTTAGTGAAACCGTGTAAATTGTAGTCTTGGATGAACAGCAGAATGATTTAGGTACCAAAGTAGATTTAAGGGCTTCATTTGTATATGTAACCATATTCTCAAACATGCTGCTTGACTCCAAAAAGCTCAAGCTTGGTACGAGAAGAAAGCAGACGTGTGTTTGTGGAGCGGCAACTGAGAAGCTTTCTTCAAACGGTACTCTGTTTGATTTGGATAAGATTAATACTTGTACCACAGATTAGTTTTCTTTTCTCCTGATCAACTGTGCCAACGCTCGCCGGAGATGACACAGCGGTGGATCACACTTAAGCACGCCACAGCTCGTACAAGATCAGCACCTGCAAAGCTACAGTAAATATATGAACTTAATTTTTTTTTTTTTTTTTTTTTTTTTTAATGACAACCGGAGTGATTTTTGGACCCTGATCTCAGTTATTGGAATGCCACCACCCTCTTCCTCTTTTGTACCTTGTGTTCTCACTATCACACCCTCCAACCTGGGGTATCATGACTTTTTCTATTTTATAAGCTTGATTGTTCTGCGTCAGAACACAACCCTTCACAGGATTTTTTTTTTTTTTTTTTTTTTTAGACAGATTTTTTGTGAATAACTAGAACATTAATAATCACTGTGAACACACACAAAACTGCCTACCAGCTTGGTCTAATCTTATTCTCACACCTTTAACATCTTTGTGATGTGTTTTTTTACGATCACTGCATGTTGAATTAAGGTTGTAAACTTCCTGAATTCGTATCCACAAATTAAATGTCATCTTTTAAATATAGAATGTCTACTTTATTTATTTTGGTCTCATACGGTGTATCACTATCACTTGTTCTTCTCATTTAGGCAGAATACCTGATAACACATTAACGCTTGATTTGTACCACAAAAGGCACAGTGAAAACCAAGTGTTTGAGTACTTTGTTTTTCTGTTTAGCCTGCAGTTTCAAACCACAGCGACACCTTTTGCAGTTCAACTATGTCACACGTCCACGTTGATAGAAGAAACAAAGAGCTCGATGAGTTAAAGCCATTTATCTGAGTATTTGAATCACCAAATAAGCATCCATGTGTACGTAATACAAGAGCACTGTTATGGATTCTTCTTTTTTAGTTTCATTGTTGAACCTGAGTTGCTTTTGTTTTGCCTCTGTAGCTTTAGGCTGAGGTTGATGTTGATGTCACATGAACAGCACTTCTTCATGATGGTGAAATGGAAAGTTATGTGAAATCAAATTTATGCATAATTCCTAAATCTGCTTGATCGAAAGTCCTCATCCTTACTAGCAATTACTCATATCTGTGTACTATCAGTAAATATTATTGCAACATCTGTTCCTCTTTTTTTTACATTATGCGTCACTATGTTTCACTGACAAATGTTGACAGTCTTCCCCGAATTCCATGATTCAATTTTTCTTGTGTGGTTGTTTTTATTGTTGTTGTTTTGTTTCCCAGTGTTCTTAGTTCTTGGAATAACCAGCGAAATGTCAGCGGTGAGTAAAGTCACGTTGACATATTTCCACACATATACAGCAGCAGTCAAGACAACATCCTTTCAAAATATCATCTGTCATCGTCGGGTTTCTGCTCTGCAGTTCTACAATTTCCTCATCAACAGCAGTCATAATAGACCATAATGCAATGCAGCCGCAGAACATGTTGAGTAAGTGAGACATTCTCATTACCAGACTGTCGTTTGTGTCACAATACTGTAACTTTTAAACAAGCATGACATGAGTGGAACACAGTGGAAACCCTGTAAGGTCCGCTGAAATAATAAAATATTGTGTTTGGCACCTGTTACGCTCAACTTCTTCATCAACTGTTAGTTTTGGCCATGTAGTCAAAATATTTGAATTAACGATTTTCTCTTGTTTTCAGGGACCTGTTCCAACAAGCAGGTTAACTGAGTTATCTGGATAATTTTGCTGAGACCAGTACATATTCCACATTTGAGGATTTTTTTTTAATCATTATTATTCTGCAAACTTACAGTATTCAGATAACTGTGAATCTACTAATATGAACAGACCCACTGTTTATACTTGAAGCCACATATTAAAGGGATATATTTTCTCCTTTAGAGTTTTCAGCCTGTATTTGGCTCATGTATTTGAGTTTGGACCTGCCCTTGTCATTGTGACTTAATTTCCTTTCAAATCTAAATACTTTTCATGTGGTGTTTCTATTATTTTGTCCACCCATCTACCAGTATTTAATCTTGAACTGTGAAAATGACTCCCCTTACCATGATTGGTTAAGTCCTGTTTGCTATTGTACAATACCTTAACACACACACACAGTTATCTAGATGTTGTCCTACCAAAGATCAGCTCTCATATCTGTGTTGCTTAGCAACACATTTATTATCCCACTGATCATGAATTATATTGAGGTTATTCATGGGCAACCCTGTATGAAACCCAGGTCCAAATTGTATTGTAGATAGTGGCATGATGCAACATAACATATAATGTATGATAAAAGCTGCTATAATCATTTATAATGCATTATGTATCAGAACAACAGTCATAAGATATTTCAATATACTGTGAACAAGCTCTGGCATCACATTTGCTCATAATCACTTGATCCGTTTTGCATGAAAGTGTATAAAGTCTGTACATCATGACACTTTCTGTAACCATACTGGAGGGAGAGAGTGTTATAACAGCTTCATAAGAGTTCATACACATGTATTGTTATTGTTCAGACGTACTGAAGGCTTTGACAGACATTCAGAGTTGAAGAGACACACGGCCTTGTTGAGGGACTAAACTCCAGTTTTACATATAATAACATCAGAAGTTCAGTATTTCACTGACTTTCTCCTGCTTGTTGTATTTTCTGTTACCTGCTTGCTGTCTACCTCTCTGCTCCACTCACATCGGTTCTTTATTAACTTAATGGCTTTCATACTTGTGATGGTGTTGATGTGGTACATCCTGTGCTTTTAACTCCATTGTTAAAAAAAAGAACAACAAATTTTCTATAATTGTTAACATGAATCCAACTGAATCATCAATGTCAATACATGCTAATGTTACTTGAAGAATACAATGAGATGTCATGTAAACCTCAACACATTTCAGAAAACATGTTGTACTGTGTATTTCCATACATTCAAAGAAAGAAAGAAGTCTTTGTTATTTTTGACCATAAATAGCATTAGATTATATTTGCAATCAGGGCCGTAGCTACCTCTGAGGAAACGTGTCATGTTTGGGGTATTTTTTCTGAGAATATGGTGATTTATGAAACCTGGGGTGAGTTTACATTCCTCAATTACAAACCTTCATATGGTAGATTTTTAATTAGATGATGTCAGTAGTTTGAGGCTTTTTAAATTTTGCCACTTTTATATAGAAAAATATGTCAAATCTAACCTCAAAATGTCAAAATAAGAAATGACCGACAAAAAGCAACATGTACATCGTCAATTAAATATTTACAAAAAATATTAAAAAGCCAAACATCAAAAAATTAATATCCACATCTAATAATGAAAACAAAAGAATTAGCCAGTAATAAAAAAGGAGTAAAGGATTGTTTTTCCACCACAACTCTATTCTTGGCAGTTTTTGAAACAGCAGTTGGAGCTTCATGTTTCGACATAATAATGTACAGAAAACATAACAGTTAATAAATAAAATTATACATTAGGGGAGGGGGGATGCCTGGGTGGACTTGTGACCTCGGTATTCTTAAGATCCTGGCTACGGCCCTGCTAGCAGTGACTGTTATTTGTCCATTAAGGCTTATTGTAGATATATATTTATCTTTAGCAGCTTTAGTTTTGGTTCGCCTTTTAGTTCCTCTACCTGTAAGTAAAATATCTCAACCCCGCTCACCTGGAATAATTTAACACCTAGTTAAACGGTGGTAGAGAAATAATAAACCCTCGATAGCTACACTGAAACTCTGCTTATACAGGTTGACTCATTAGCAGTAGCTTCTCTCTCTCAGTGGGCCCACCACTCATTAGCTTCAGGCGGGAACAGATCCGGAGTGCCGCATTCCACAATTAATGAAACAGTGAGCCTGTTTGAGCTGCTGGAGAACAAAGTAGGGCTTTAATGAGAGGATGACTACACATAACATTCCTTCAAACTATTCTTTATCAAGTGTACGTCAAATAGTTTGTGAGTAACGGTGACGAGTCATTTTTAATGTCAGAATTAACAGGCTCGGACACGCACGCGCTCACAGGTGAGTATCACACGGGCTAGCGGGTGACGCAGCCAATCAGCGCGAGACTGTCTGTTACCAATTCACAACTTTCAAAACATTTGCGCGTGGGGCCGTGTGGGCTGAGTCCAATTACATCACCGGCAGTCATAAAAAAGCAGTCCAGCTCACCGGGGGGAAAACAAAGACATCAACCTCTGACACAAACCTCGAGAGGCACATTTCTGCACGAGCTCAACTAATGGACTTACGTTCCGCCAAAGACATGAGACCAAGGACGCTGTGCCGCAGCATAAAGGTAGGCATCAGTGCTGCTAGCGCGTTTACACACTGTGAAATGTCTTGTTTTCACCTGTAGCACTTGTTCTTTCATTGTTCATATAACCACCTGAGCTAGATTTATGTTTAGAGGATGATAATACTGGAGTGATTTCATAGAATTTCTTTTCTCGGAAAAACTTGGGCATATTGTGTCCCGTGTAGTGTTGCCTAAGAGTCAACAGAGCTGCACCTTAGATCAACAAGTTCTCTGCCATAGAGTCGAGATGTTTTTACTCATATCTCAAAAAAAATAGTTCCTCCGATACAAATTTAAATCAAAAATAATGTCAGTTTGTGATCGTTAATAGTGCACATAAATTGACATAAGTTAGAGCGAAAAATAATGAAGAAGAAGAAATTAAATAAAATAAAATGTTATTTTTTTAAAGTCATATACGTGACCAAGAGCGATGACTTATCTTTGCTTTTTGGGTGAATAAATGTTGCTGTTACCCCCGAACCAGTCAGGGCTGCTACTCACTAACTATTAACTAATTATTTTCATTAGTAATTAATCTGCCGAAATAATAAAAAAAGTCCGTTATAATTTCTCAGAGCCAACAATATGAAACCCAAAGATATTCAGTTTGCTGTCAAACAATATGAGAAAGAAAAGTAGCAAGACGTCAAATATGAGGAGCTGGAATCAGAGAATATGAAGGTTTCTTGCTTGAAAGTTGATTTCTGAATTGATTAACGGATTATCAGTTGACTGATTAATCAACTAGTCCTTTCAGCTCTAGTTCAGAGCAATGTATTTGTTTGATTATTTTTCTACTTTATGATTGAAGGTGTTTCACTGACTAATTGAAAACTTAAATTTATTAAAAGTTGTTTTTTTAAAAAAAAAAGAAAGAAAGAAAATTTCATTCTCCTCCAGATGGAGTTTTTCGCAGGGGAAAGTGGTGCTTGTATCTGAGTTTCCATCTTTAAATACATCCCTCAGTTCATTTTTTTATGTTTTCATGTGTTTCGTAACTATTTCCAGTTCAAATATTGATA
This sequence comes from Thunnus albacares, assembly GCF_914725855.1. Taxonomy (NCBI): domain Eukaryota; kingdom Metazoa; phylum Chordata; class Actinopteri; order Scombriformes; family Scombridae; genus Thunnus; species Thunnus albacares. Next base: position 28,742,271 of record NC_058114.1, on the reverse strand, counting down.
CATTTTCTGCACTGTTGGCTCTAATGTTAATAGTATCACTCAACACTGACTAGTGGAAGAAATGTAACCCCACTGAGTGCCAAAAGGAGCAGTTGTACTTCACTGTATGGCAATAATGGGAGAGAAACAGTTTGTTCCAGGGCTGTGAGTAATAATGAGGCAAAACTGCATGTTGCACTTTGGTGGTTGCTTTCAAAACTACTACAACGAGAAATGACTTGTCTTCTTCATCTGAATTGTGTCGTTAGTGAAATGTGACTAATAGACGTATATTCTGTAAGTTTAGAGGAGACGGTGAAAGAAGTTAGTTAAGCGACTTGTAAACTCCCAGAAGGTGAAGGTTTATTTGAAAAATCCTCAACGTGTTTACCTTCAGCATTCCCACACAGACTGTGGTAGGTCCAGTTGCTACGAGTCTTCTTCTGTTTATCATTTTAAGTCTTCACTTTAAAGCCCCCCAACCCCCCCTCTCCCCCCTTGTGTTGAAACCGAGATGTACAAATATAAGGAGGGTGGAGGACAGTGAAACAGTATGGCTCACCCTACAGGCGTTATCATTCTGTTCAAAGTTCACAGTGAACCTTCGCCCATCCTGCAGAGTACAGTTCAAAGCTATGTCAAGGCATGTTTGGATCATGGGAGTAGCTCAGAATAAGCAGATTTAGTAATGTGTCATTAAGCTACTTCTGTAAGCCAGTCCTACAGCAGTAAGTAGACGAAGTGAAGGAGTATCTTTTTAAGTTCTGTTCACGCCAGAACTCTTGATTACTGTTGGCCTCCTGCGTAACGAAGAAAAGAAAATTGGCCGAGTCGCTTTTCACATGAAACCAGATCACTTTGCACTCAGTAAGGCCAAGCAGGTCAACAATGGTTTCACAGGGAGCAATCAAATCCATCCATCTTCTCTTGACACCAGTACATGGTGTACAGTGCTTTGCTCTCTTATTTACTCAGTTTCATCTGGACATTGTGTTTGGTTTTTTTCACAACTTTGAACTTATCTACCGTAGGCTGCACCTAGTCTCCACAACAGTTACACCATCAAACTCTCTTAAAGGATACCTCTGTCAACATCCGAGCCAAGTGTCTGCTCGGGGGCACAGGATGCTTACGTGATGCTTACCTCCTGTTCTACCTCTCCCTCTCCACACCTCAGTGCGCACTCACGTTTGAGGATGTGTCAAACTTAAAGCGGTAGTACTTCATTTTGGTAAAATTCACTCATTCGCTTTGTTATCGAGAGTTGGATGAGAAAATCGACACCACTCTCGTGCCTGTCTGTGAAAAAGGAAGCTACAGCCAGAAGATGGTTAGCAAAGTTTAGCACAAAGACTGGAAACAGGAGCAGCTAGCCTGGCTCTGTCCAAAGGTGACTAAATCTCCCTACTAGCATCCTTGATTAACATATTATATCTTGTTTGTTAAATCATAACCTAAAAGAAACTGTAAACACAGAAGATTGTTGTTTTATGGGGTTTTATGAGGGGTTATGTGCTGGACTATTTCTAGGCCAAGCTCGGTCACTTCCTGTTGTCTCTGCTGCCAGGCAACCTCACAGTGACTCTAGAGTCACTACGCGCAGCAAAGAAATAGTCCGACGCATAACCTCCTGTATAACGATGGCCTGTTGTTTTTACACTGCAGATTAAACATATGAGTATAAGATATAACATATTAATTAGTGAGCTTTAGAGGTGCTGGTAAGTTTTGTTTTTTTATCTTTGGACAGAGCCAGCTAGCTGTTTCCAGTCTTTAGGCTAAGAAAAGTTTACTGTGTCCCGGCTGTAGCTTCATATTTGATAGACAATTATAAAAGTGGTCTCAACCTTCTCATCTATTTTTTTTGCAATTATTATTTAATTTTAATATTTATTTTAAGATTTAATTAATTATATCATTTTCAAAAACTGTTGCTTTAAATCAGAGAAAATGCTCCTTTGACAATGATGCTATTGTGCAGCAAAACTGTTTTATGTTTGTTTCACAATGAAGGGAGGTGATTCTGTGGCTGTAGTTTCTTTCATGTGTCATGGGAGACTTCATACACACAGCTTTTCCTTTATTTCATTTCTTGACCAAGTAGGTCAGGCATTTTTTAATGACAAAAAAAGATTTCCTCATGGAAATCCATGGATACCCAGCAGCACAGCTACAGCACGTGTCCCTGAAATAAAAGCATTTGAAATTCAAGTGTGAACTTCCCCCAATTCTTCCACTCGCAGCAGGGTTGCAGGCTGGGACAATAACATCCAAACAGAAGGGGCCGAGAGTGTTCAAAAAGGATAAATATGTACAAAATCTGTGGAGAATCCAAACACTTTCCTGCATACAAGAATCAAATAGGCATAAATCACTTGTATGAACAGTGTGGATAAACAGTAAATCCTGCTTTGTTCACAATGTGACATAACTGATCCATTTTTAGCGTTCAGCACCAACTGTATTTCTCCTGCTCTATTCCACAGTTAATGCAGTATTCCTTCAACAAGAATAATTAACCTGCTGTATTTTATTATTGATTGGGTGCAAGAAAACACAGTTTCTCCATCAAAAGAGGAAATTTTTGATTTAAATGGATTATGTGTAATCAAAAACAACTTAGACTTTTTAGTGTGAGAGCCAAATTGTCAGAAGGCCAGAGAGTTATCTTTGAAACATGATAGTTGCATCAGACTTTATCTCAATAAAAATATTAATCAGACAAGATCAAATAAGAACTCAGGCAGAAGTCGTGTGAACCTATAACTTTTTGTTCTAATCTAAAAAAACCTCTTTGCCTGCCTATGCAAATAGGTCCTGTCAAATCATTTAGATAATTCAAGCACATTTGATACAGAATGAGGATGAAATATTAACAACAGTGTAAAAGCGTCTATTGTGTGTGCTAACAAACCGTTAAGCCAAGCTTTAATAGGTGCATTAACTGTTCTGGGTTGAATGCAGAGTTTATTCTCCCTCAGCTGGTCTGGCAGCTGGTAAACAAACTGAAAGCTTGGATTTATCAGTGTTTTCATAGCAAATTCACTCCTAATCTCGACACATATCTTTAGCATCATTCGTGCATTCATGGCCCCCCGAATGACTAAACCCATGTACAGAGACTCATACGAGTGTCTGTGAACACCACCTCACACACAGACAGAATGAGCAGCTCTTCCAGATCACTGGGAGCTCGTCCAGTGGACAACTTTGATCTTTCCACATCTCTGGGTGTGAAGAGAAAAGTCCAGGAGACAAAATCATGCAATGAATTGGAGACCCATACAGAATCACTTGAAGCTAAGTAATTGGCTGACGATGATTCCAAGACCTCATCACACATTTCATTACTCCTTTGGCACCGTGCTGTTTAGCTTCTTGGGAAAGCAGATGAATTACTGCTTTGCCATAAGACACAACTATGTACTTGACTTCAGTACAACTTGGAGATACTTGTACCCGACAAAGGTATTTCCAATTTGCTACTTGATACTCCACTTCATTTCAGCAAAAAATATTGGACTCGAGTCACATGACTTGGACTCGAGTCAGACTTCAGTCATGAATCTGATTACTTTACACTTGACTTCGACAAAATAAAAAAAGGACCTGTGACTCAACTTTGACTTTTAAAGGAAGGGTACATTTTGGGAAATATGCACAGTGGCTGCATATGAAGGCCAAAAAATGCTTAGATTAGCCTATCACAAAGACGGAAACGGGGAAACAGCTGGGCTGGCTCTCTCCAAAGGTAATAAAATCCGCCTACCAGCACCCAGAAAGCTCACTAATTAATTAATTACATGTCGTTAGATTAGTACGTATAAACCCCAAGTGTAAAAATAAGTTGTGGTTTCAGGGTGGGGCCTTTTCTTTGTGCAGTAACTTCCTGGTGAGCATTAGAGTTGCTGGTATTGTTTTCCTTTGGACGGAGCCAGGCTAGCTGTTTCCAAATTTATATGCTAAGCTAAGCTAATTGACTCTAGCTACCTACTGACAGAGTGTAGACCATAGACACCCCAAAAACATACTGATACTCTTTTAGGTCATGTTTCGATTGAACAGGGATCTTTGTTGGGATCTTCACCTGATCCCGAGTCGGTCCAGACTTGACTCAGAGCTAAGACCTGAAACTTTCTTGTGACTTGCTAAGTAATGATTTTTTTCCAATCTTTGACTCACAGCTACATTTGTCAGGCAGCTCTAGTTAGTTAGTTGGCGGTTTAAGATTTTACATACAAAACATAAGACGAGCTTATAAATATGATGCATTGTTATAGATAAAACCGGCCAATAAGATACCATATAAAACAGTCAAATATATTAACAAATTTGGCAAAATTAACTTCACTTTAACCAGCTATTATTATTTGGTGATAATACTTAAAATAAAAATAAATCTTCCTCCACTGTCCACTGAGATGTTCTTGGAACAATGTCAAGTCACAATGAAATAGTCCACTGGACTGAAGTTGCTGTGTTGAGGATGTTTTCGACATTCATCCGACAGGCTTCCTCAGTGTCTGCTGGGGAGTCCCAGTTGTTCACACCATGAGGTCACATGGATCAAGGTGTGAATTGATGTGAAACCACTTTGGAAAGATTTTCAGGATGGCGTTGCGGGTAGATACTGTAACAGCTTAAAAGATTTCAGAAGGGTTTCTGTTCAGAATTTTCTGAATGTTATGTCCCTTTCCCAGATGACTTCCCCTCATCATCACCTCATTTTACACCTCATTCAATCCTTCTGTCCTCCCTGTCTAAATATGCACTCCACTGACTGAACTAATCGTCACTTCAGCATGTTGCCGGAGGTTCAAAAACAATGGAAAGTTGTGTTTAACTCAAATCCTCCGGTACTTTTCCGAGACACTGGCCACATATGGGATGACAATGTGGCTCCTCTGAATTGGTCTCTGTTCCTTGGAACAATTTAGGCCTCTCAGGAAGAATATGTTTTATGCTTTGTGTCTATTCTGCTGCTATTTGAGTGGAGCCAAAATGTCTTTTGCAGCTGAAAATAGCATAAAAGACAGATGACATTTATGACTATAACCTTGGCTCCACCACTACTGAAAGCTTTTGTCAGAGCATACTGGACATTTGTGAGAGGTATTAATGATAGAAACGGATGGCAGTTCATATTAAAACACTGGAAGCATTTCTGTGGATCACAAATTTTACTAGGTTTCTGTGGGATCAAACTAGCAGTTCTAGGTCCAAGGTCAATTCATTTCCAGGAAAATGAATTGATTTCCAGAAAATCTGTAAAATTTTACATTTCTGTCCTGCCTTTGTTTATCTTTTTGCTTGCCAGTACATCTGTTATCACGTACATAATTCTTGGACACTGAAGTACCACTCTCTATTTGTCCTAGCTGTTCGTCCTGTGCCACGGAATGCTGCAGTTCTCTCAGCTGCTGTACAGTGCCTACTTCAAGAGCACCATCACCACGATCGAGAGACGCTATGGCCTCAGCAGCTACTCCTCGGGAACCATTTCCTCTCTCAACGAGGTAGGAGCCAACAATAACATACCCGCACACAGTTTGAGATTATGATAGCTTTATTTCAAGGATACCGATGACAAAGGAGGAATTGGAGAACAAGAAACATATCAAAATCACACTTCCTGACAATTCAAGCGGGATTCAAGCATTTTGGAACAGTTTTATTATGGGGGTCAAGAATAATGAAAGAATGTACTGTACATGCTCGTCCCGGAGGGCGCTGGATTTCCATACTCAAGTGGAAGTTAAATGAATCACACGGATAAATGTCCTACTAACGACTACAGGTCACTATTCACAAATGAAATACTGTTTTGACATTTGCCACCTTTTTGCCTTTTATTAATTACTTTTCAGCTCAAATCTCAGGATTTGGCGGCACTTGGACAATGTGATCAAGCACATCTGATTCGAAGTGTTAACATTTTATGAAAACACAGACCAAACAAGGCCTGGGAATTTCAGTTTCAGCATCTCCTGTTAGTGTGATGCTTTAAAGCTGCTAAAATAAATATTTTTATATTATATATATTATTATATATATTATATATAATTATCTTTTATATTATTTATATAACAATTGACTCAGCAGTTTCTCTCAGCTCTATGGAGCGTCTTAGCATCTTTCAGCACATTGTTTTGTTTTTCTATGGTCCATAGCTTTACTGTTTTGGTTGACTCTCACTGCGCCCACCCGTGTCATTTCCAGCCACAACAGGTAGCTTTTTGTTTTCAGCAAAAAAGCTTCGATAAACACAGTGTATACTACCTTCCCACCACCAAACAGACAAATTTAGCTGCTAACAGGTGAACATAGTGGAGCATTTAGCAGTTAAAGGGCCGGATATTTCCTTCAGCAGTGAGTGGAGAGCCAACAGAAGCTAAAAGGAGAGTGAATCAGGTGGCCAGAAACACGACTCTAAATGAATGCTAACTTTGCTCCATGTTGGCTAAATGGGTGAATAAACAACCGTTTAACATGTTTGCCATATCAACTGATGAGGTGACATGTCAGTGTATTGTTTACAGATTGTTTTCACTGCCACCAAGAGACCAAAAAGATCTGTCAATGCATGTTTAAATCTTTGAAATTGTTATCGCCTCTACATTGTGTTATTTTTCTTGCATATGACATTTGAATTGTGCCTGGGTTGTGTGCGGACACCGCTTCATTCCCAGCAACTTCCATATTTGGTTTTGAAAGTTCATTGGCAATGTTAGATAACTGTGAGAGAATGCACTCAGTGTGAATGGACTCATTTGAAAAATGTGACTGTCCTCTGTAGGGAAAATGCTCCCTCTGGATCCTCTTTGAAACGTGTGTCTGTGTGTCTTTTTCTCAGATCAGTAACAGTGTGCTGATCGTGTTCGTGAGCTACTTCGGAAATCGGGTTCACCGTCCTCGTGTCATTGGAATCGGTGGACTGATGATGTCTGTCAGTGCCATGATCCTGACCATACCTCACTTCGTATCCCAGCGATACAGCTACGATTCTGTTTTACACAGTAAGACAAGCCCACACTGCTTCACTGTGACAGATAATGTGACTCAGTCCAGAGCAGGGAACTCATGAATGTACAAATATGTCAATGCAATTTATGAGGCTTTACTTAAGAGTTCGTCCAGAACGCTGCAGCACGGCGGCTCCCTCCTCAGCAAAGGCTCCATAACACCCAGCAGGAGTCAAACAAGTGTCTGCTGTTCGGCTCACTGTGCTCTGTAGCAAATGGTGTATTCAGAAAGCCTGCTGGTGCTCTCCAGCTGAACTTTTGCATAAATCAGAGGAAAATTCATAATCTTTATGCACTCGCTGAAAGCTTAAGGAGATTAGAATCACCTCCAGGGCATTTAATTTGTAATGACAATCTCCCTCTTCCTTCTTTCGTTTTGCCCCCAGCCAACGTACCTTGGCGTTGTTCAGCGTGTCAGGGAAGGGTCAGAGAAGCTTCAGGAAATTAAAATAGTTGCACATCTGTATCCCCTGGCTTGTCATTAACTATCTTTTTTTTTTCCCGCCCCTCTCCTTTCCGTCTCGTGTGTGACTACCTGCTGTGATTCAGACCGCCATGATATTTGCAACCTGCAGGGGAACTCGAGCAACTTGGAGTCTTGTGGCCGTGACGAGAGCAGGCGTCTGGTCGACTCCAACAACCTATGGCTGCTCATGGCCAGCGCTCAGCTGCTCTTCGGTGTGGGCTCGGTGCCCATCCAGCCCTTTGGGATTTCCTACATAGATGATTTTGCTAGACCTGGCAACTCCCCTCTTTACATAGGTGAATGGCCTGTTGTTCACAGATAGATTGATTTGCTTTGATAAAGAGCACACAATCTGAGGGTCATGGTGGGACACTGGGTGATTCTGCAGGCTTGCATGTAGAAAAGCTCTTTAATATACAACTGTGAAGATTGATAACATCAGTATTTGGCAAGAAAATGACAGAACAACTCAACAGTACTTCAGAAACTCACAGCCGCTCTCTGTCATTTGCAGCTATCCTGTTTGCAGTATCTGTATTTGGACCTGCCATTGGCTACCTGCTGGGCTCAGTCTTTCTGCGAATCTATGTGGACGTGGACAAACTTGGTTTTGGTAATGATTTGGTCTTTTAAGGCATCCAGAAGTAATTTTACAGGCATGTTAAAGCAGGAAAGTTGGTCCACTGTTCTATCTGATGACTCATTGTTCGCTGCTGTGTCTTGCAGGAGCTGAACAAGAGCTCAGACAAGGTGATCCCCGCTGGGTTGGAGCCTGGTGGATGGGCCTGCTCGTTACTGCAGGCTTCCTGTTTCTCACCTCCATCCCCTACTTCTTCTTCCCTCGAACAATGCCTTCAGAGGAAAATGTAAGTCACACTCTTACTCACTTACAGCCCTGTTTTATGGCTAAACATGTTATCTTGTGCCGATTGTGTAAGGATATTTCACATTTCAAGGGAGTATGAAAACAGTACATGTAAGATTCAGTGTAATAATACTCCTAAGCTGCTGGACATCTCTCATGTTTTACTGACATCTACTGGCTGACATCAGCATTGCAAGTGTACTTGTCCTCCTTTGTTTTTTTCACCATCTAGAAGCTACAAAAACTTTTACATAATGTAAAACTCAACATTATAACTAACATATTACGTTGCTGAACACATTTTGATACCAAAAAACTGATTTGTATTGTACTTGTGAAATATTTATGCTTGTATCTAATCTTTGAAATAATTTGCCGAAAACATTAATTACAGAGATGATAAAGCCAATCCCCCTCATGGTTGTGAAGCCACATTTTGGCCCTTCCAGCTTATAGATTTAGTGATACAGTTCATTCTGATCAAGTGCAGTGAAAAGCAATATAAAGTTATATTACTTCTGGCTTAAGTTCATCATTTTCGGAAAGGGAAAATCATGTTATTATTAGCATTAAGACACATTTCTTGACTAGTGAATATATATATTATATATATATTTTGATATAAAACATGAAAGTCTTTTAGTTCATTTCAAAAAGACACACAATGGAAGATTGTGGCTGATTAATGCATTGCAATAGTGCAAACACAAGGAAACACAGTTTAATTCAATGTTAATTTAATGAAGAAAGTGTTGAAATTGACTAAAATACCTATGTTTATATCAATTTTTAACACCTAAACAAATTTTTATGGTTTTAAAATGTTTTTTTTTTCCCCCTGTGAAACCCAAATTCTCACATTTAAACTAAGAACATGCATTTCAGTATGAAAAAGCCACAAAAATCTCATTAGAGACGAAAAGTCTACAGAAATCCTCCATTATGGTGTTTGACAGCTTCAGATGATTTTGAATGCACTGAACACTGTGGAGCTTTTTGCACAGAGCTGTCATTTCTGTCTAATGTTCCCACATCACATGAATACAGTGTGGAGAGAGACAGACTTGTTGAGGAACAAAGTGATATGGAGGGAAACAAAGATGTGGGAGAAGACGAATCAGGTCTTCCTGGTCAAAACAGGCCTGATTTGATTTACTGTACAAGTGATCCTCCACGTTTTACACTGTCCTGTATGTTTGAATCAGTGTAGCCTAAGAACACAGATACTCCTGCATTCATGACACACCTAATAACTCATAAATTTCTTATTTTGACAAAAAGGAAGCTTTAATTATGCCCTCACAGATACTCCTTATAACACTTTAAACTGCATATCATTTTTCAGATGATTGGAGATGAAACTGACATGAGTGATGACTTCAAGAAGCCAGATGTCTCTTTACTTGATTTCCTGAAGAGTATGTTTACTACATTCAGACCACAATTGTTCAAACTTATTCATTAACTGACTCCATATGCTTTTATAATGTTTTGTAACAGATAAATAAGAGAGGGAGTCATTTAAAGTATCAGTGCTATAATCAGTGTGTCTGTATGTCTGATCAGTGTTTCCCAGGATGTTTGTCCACCTCCTGCTGAGCCCGCTCTTTCTGATGCTGGTCCTGGCCCAGTGCTGCTTCTCTTCGGTGATAGCAGGTCTCTCCACGTTCCTGAACAAGTTTCTGGAGCGACAGTACAGTGCTTCACTCGCCTACAGCAGCATGTTAGTAGGTAGGTCCTGCAGGAGTGCTACTATAAAGGAGGAGCTTCAAGAAAAGATCCTATAATAGATTACTACTGCCTTTGGAGGCAACTGATTGTGATCGATGTCAGCTGTTAAATAATTCAAGTTATAATGTACAGAATGGCATGTTTTAAATCATTTTATTGAACACTGTGGAAGTGAAGGCAAGTGAAATGAAACAGTCTGTTAAAATCATTTAATGGACACTCTGGACTCTGGACTCTGGTTAGCACACTTGCACCATGGCAGCTTTCCAAAGAGTGAATTAGGTTTGTACTGTCTTACTTTTTTATTTGGGTTTGTGCTTACTTTATGGAAGTCAGCCCCTTTACAACATTGCACAGCTTTCAGGCTTCACCTGTCTTTTCAGGGGGGGCAATAGGCTGGTGACCTGATGTCAGTGTGAATAATGCATAATGGGCAACCTCATCTGAATAAATATGTGCAGCTACACACACAGTCATGTTTTATAATTGGTTTGTCTTCTTGTAAAGGATGTCTATGAGTAGTTTTGGCAGTTTTTGGCAGCATCTGGTCTGACAATTGCACAGAAGTATCAAGATTGGAGTAGTTTTGTTTCTGAGCAAATCAATGGTATAAATGCCTAAATCCATCCATACCAAGGCTGGATTATCAACCAAGCAAGCTGGGAAAGTGCGCCAGAGCCCCAGACTATCAGAGCAGCTAGGCCCAGGTTCACTGTGTCTCATTTGGTGTGTAGTAGATTAATTAATTGCAAAATGGTATGTAAATTGGGGCCACATGACAAGACCTGTACCATTCCCTCATTCTGAGACTCTGACTTCTGATATGTCTTTAAATGGTGCATATTCTTTGACAAAATTGTTTTTTTTTTTCTAAATTTAAATCTCCAAAAACCGAAAGGCATAAAACAAATACCGGGGCTGGTAATACTGGATGCTTACTGGGTCTTTAGGTGAAATATTGTGTTTTCATGTGTAGTCTGCAGTGTGCACTTAACAAGTAGGTGGTTTGTTGGTTATTGGGAGGAGACGGGTCACAAACCCAACTCACAGAGAGAGCAGGAGGATTGGGGGCAGTGGGGGCATAAATGGGGTTAATCTGGCCCTTGTCTTTACCATAATGGAGGCATTTTAAATAAGCTGAAAAAAAATAGTCATTTGAGTTTGTGTCATTCTACAGTTCATGTCTATGTCAGCTAACAAAGGACAGCACACAGTGTTGAAGAAACCTCTTTGGACATCCTAAGTAGACCATAAATGCTGTGCTTACTTGGTGATGATTAAATCATCTGTGGTTCCCAGGTGCTCTGAATCTACCAGCAGTAGCAGTGGGGATGCTGGTGGGCGGGATCATCATGAAGAGGACAGGTCTCTCTCTGAAGACCATCCCGCGCTTCTCAGTGGTCATGCTGACCATCTCCACCCTCCTCTGCATCCCGCTCTTCTTTATGGGCTGCCCCACCCAGAAAGTCTCAGAAATCAATTACTCCCAAAACGGACAGCAGGGGTGAGTGAGAGGAGCAGCAGTTGCAGAGTTTTATTATGATGTGGTGGAGTTTTCATGTGTACAGCATTATTTTTTTCAAAGCGACATTTAATTGTTGTAGTAATATTGTAGCCACACATCCAGCTGATCTTATGTGAAATGCTCGTGTAACAGATGTGGGTAGGGAATGTAACGAGATGACTCAAAGGATTAGTTTCCAGCCTTTATTTGCTCCTGCATAAGACAATGTCGTACACATGAATTGCCTTCTGGTCTCTCCTGCACATCTGCTCCTAAACATGTAAAATAACAGAATTTACACTAGGAAATGGATGCTAAAATCACATTGGCTACATGACGCAGGGCGGCCTGCTGTTATACAAATGGCGCCAAGAAAGTTAAATGAAAACATCTACAAAACCTATATTAACGATCAAAACAACACAAAACAAGTGGGTTATATAATAGTATTGACAGTAAACAATATGCGTTAAAGATTACAACATAAACGGTTCAATTTACAGAGAAAACAATAAAATAGCACAGCAGCATTTTTTATTGTTTTCTTGAAATTGAACTGTTTATGTTGTAACCTTTTAATGCATATTGTTAACTGTCGATACTATAATGTTACCCAGCTGTTTTGTGTTGTTTTGACCGTTAATATAAGTTTTGTAGATGTTTTCATTTAACTTTCTTGGCGCCATTTTAATTACGGCAGGCCGCCCTGTGTCATGTAGCCAACGAAACGCTGCAGAGATTTTAGCACACAACTTATTCTCAGCAATACAAAAAGGCACTGTGAGGGACAGAAGAGGAGCTACGGGAACTCAGGAGGTACGGGGGGGCGATGTGCAGCAAGGTAATTTCCACAGGAAACATTAAAGAAAATAACGGTAAATAGAAATTGCTCATTGAGATAAAATTCACAAATACTCAGCAGAATCATTAAATGATAAATAAAATTTACAAATACAAATTGGAAATAAGAATTATCAAAGTGCCTTTTTAAGTCTGTTACACTTGCTCAAATATAATGAAATCAAGTCCCAAAATTTCCTCACAGCTTACAGATGTTTTGAAAGTGAATTCAGATAACATTTGGAGGGATGTGATTGGATGCTATTGTTAACTATAACTAAATTAGGGAGTGTTCAGTTCTTACAAATCCATACAAATTTCTAACAATTACACATCATTTGGAGCTTTTGTTTCTGAAATACTTGTACCATATTCATAATCATTCATCTAATATGTGAGATACAGAGAGTAGACAGGACGCTTGATATAGTATTCCTTTGTTAGCTTCTGACTTCATGAATATGTAAATTACAGGTTACACCCAAGACTCGGGCTAAACTTGGCCAATCTTACCTTTCAACTTTGCTTCAAACTGCATGCAAAACCATAAAAAGACATCCATGTTTGTGTTGCTTGGGGTTTTTGTTTTGTTTTTGTTTTTTTTACAGAGGAACAGAATTTCCTCAAACACAATTTCCCCCTTTAAACTTCCCCCCAATTGTGTTTACTGAGGTGAACAAATAGGCAGTTCCAAAGAAAAAGGAGAACAAGTTGAAATTTTTTCAGAGCAGTGGTACACTGGCTAAATTGATTGTTAGCTGTAACCAGTTCTCAGTGATACTGTACTGTATTCTTAAGTCTCTTTCATGCATAGTTCCTGGTAAATTACTGGGATAGCCTTTCAGGCACCGCTAGTGATTTTCACTATTCACACATGCAGCTACATTCAGGAACATTTCCGTCTTGCACCTTTTCACACACCACATTGCAATGCCAGAATAGACAGTCCAGCAGATGGCAGTAATGCAAGACTTATGGATGCCAACCACCATAAAACTCAACAGAAGAAGAGGGCGAACCTCATGAAACATGGATCAAACTTTCAAACTAGGCAGTCCTGATCAAATATGAATGAAGCTTAAGTTACTGTATTGCCTATTTCTCACCTCAAATGTTTTCAGAAACATATTTTAGTGTACTGTTCAGCTGTAATATGAGAAAGTTTGTGACGCAGCTTCCATGTTGAAAACAGATGAGCCAAAACCAAGCACTGCCCAACACGCAGTACGTCACCCACACGTCAAGTCTCGTAATTGGTTCGCTCGCACCACATGAAAGTGTCTTTTGTCAGATGGATGTAACCTTTTACTTGTTTGTGCCTGCAACGTTACTGCTGTTATTCAGAAGACAGCCGTACCGTCATTTTCCCTGAAATGTTGTCTTGAGGTGGTACAAATTTCCCTGAATATCCATCCCTGCTCCCATTCACACATGACTCCATTCAGGAAATGTTCCAGAACATTTCAGGAATAGACTGCATGTGTGAAAGGGGCAATAGATTAAAGGTACCCTGTAGAATTTTGTTGACAAATTTGTGTTTACATTCAGTGATTTTTATCAAAACGTGTCTATCATTCCTTCCTTATAGAAGTATTTGCAAAAACAAGCATTTGAAACCATATTCTTTTTACAGTCATGTTTGCTAGCTAGCAGTCTTCTTCTTCCTTTTCTTTTATTGACAATTTGCTACATGTGCAGTGTTGACATATTACTTTGCCACCACAAGTGTAGATCAGTGGAATAATCTGAAACTGGAGGAAGGAGGAGGATTGTTTGTGCGTGTGCATTGTAAAACTAATTGGGGGCCCGCTTATAAAGTTCAAAAACTCCACAGGGTACCTTTAATGACCTGGCAGCAGTTTACACAAAATGCTAGTAGGTCACTAACATGTTGGAGCTCTGATTGTTTTCATCTATAAAATTAGATAGTAAGGAGTTATTTTGCCCCACAACCAAACTTCTGGCACCTACATAAAACTCATAACCATGTAGTGTAGTGTTACATTCTACTCTATTTGCTCAGTTTTCTTTAGAATTGAATATTTATGTATATATAATTTGAATTACATATATTTAAAACAAACTATTTGAACCTCTGTAACTTTATCAGGACCTGTCAGCAAATACATGCTAATGAAACACTAATCTCAAACATTATCTATCTATGACAGTCCCACTTACTTGTTTTTGTTTGACTCTTTGTCTCTGCCCTCCACAGCTTGTGTTACTCCAACTGCTCCTGTCCTGGCAGTGCCTTCAACCCTGTATGTGGCTCGGATGGTATCGAGTACATTTCTCCTTGTCATGCAGGCTGCACCAATTTCACCAAAGACTCCAACAACACCAATAGGGTTCAGGTCAGTGTCTCCTCTAAGCACCTCTTTATGGTTTCCTCCCTCAGCCCAAAGCCCTGCAGATTACGCAGCTGTATATTGACACATGTAACATTAGTATACAGTGAGTCTTTATATAAAATGTATATGATATAAGCCATTAAGATATGCTTGTCATAGAGAGATATAAAAATAAAACTGAACTGAACTGAACTGAACTTTAAACTTTAAGCTGCCTTTTCTAGGGGAAAATGTGTGCAAAATTAGAATGATGAGAGTGAAATTACCTGATGTAGAGTAATCATGTAAAACACGAATGCTTGATAAGTTTATTGAAAAGAAAAAAGGGAATAAATAAGATCAGATGTTTTTAGAGCAGGGAAAAGTGTTCAAAATGTCTTCTGTAACCATCTATAATTTTCTCAGTGTGGGATGAAGGAATGAGTTTGGTTCCTGTTCTAGTGCAGGATCTGGAAATTAGGCTGCAAGGGTTTAATTAACCTTTAACTGTGTACTGCAGAGTACTGCAGGGAATGCATACCGCTAATAAAATGCCATTGACATGCATTGAGAGTCTGTGTTTAAGTCTCCTCTTCAGGGGGTAGACATTTTCTTAAACCTGTCTTTTTCAAGTTTTCAGTAGAGACTTAGAACAGGAAGCAACTTTGGCCTTAGATGCTTCTTCTTTCCCTCTTTTTTTTTTTTTTTTTTTTTTTTTTTTTTACAGCATATTGGTTCAGCGTCCCAGTATTTAGACTATGTGATATATCTACCATATGGTCCTTGAAATATCACACGTTTCATGCTGGAGCACTGATATGAAATCCCAGTCCTACATAATTTGTCTTTGTATTTTCAGTCACAGTAGACAAAGACCCTGCTCTGCTCCTAAAAGGACACTAGTGGCTCACAGCCAATGTCCAATCAATGCTTATTAGTCACAGAGCAGATAGGAGGTGTTTTAAGAGGGTAAAAATGTCAGTGTTTAAACGTCACAGCTTGTGAATCATCTATCTGTGGGTGGATTGTGTGACTGCTGATAGAGTATTTGTCGGTTTGACTCAGCATGTAAACCTGCTGTGTAATACTGCAGCACAGCTTTAGAAAGTGATGGCTACAGCTAGCTTAATGGATTAATCCCCAGAAATCACAGACTAATTCTTTTCTCTTTCTTGTGGACATCTGAAAGGCTGAAAGTGCATTTCAATCAAGTGTTAGACAAGAAGTCTGAATACATTTTAGGGAACTGTTTCTAGTATTGTTTGAAGGAGAAAAATATATTTTATGCATAAAAATAAAAGGTGAAGAAGACTGAAAGCTGTCTGAAATCTAACCTTTCCACTCCAAGTGTTAGGATGACAGTGCAGTGTATACAGTAGCCATAAATACAAACGTTTTCAAGTCCCATTTTACTATAAATAACAAACTATATATGGTTTCTACTTTTCTTACTTTTGTCATCTAAAGTTTTAATTTTATATCTTTGGTAAATATTATCACCTATTGATGTTATGGGCTAATTGTTTCAACATGTGCTGTATATTTCACATTTTGACAGAAAAGTGCAATTCATTTTAATTAGCTTTCTTCGTCTTTTTTAAAATGAGCTACCTGTTTTTAAAGGAATAGTTTGACTTTTTGGGAAATATGCTTATTTGCAGAGAGTTAGATGAGAAAATTGATACCACTCATGTCTGTAAGCTAAATATGAAGTTAGAGCCAAGAGAGTGGATTAGCTTAGCTTAGTTTAGCATAAAGACTGGAGGAAGAGGAAAACAGCTGGCCAGGCTCTGTCGAAAGGACAAAAAAAAATCTGCCTGCTAGCACCTCTGAAAACTACTAATTAAGATGTTATATTGTGGAATATTTTTCGAGTCAGTAACCATGACAATGGATCAATAAAGGTCAATAATCATGACAGATAATCATCATGAGCCATTTATTTTATTTTTACTTTAAGGAGGATCCAGAAGTAATGGTGACTCAAAAGGACTATATTGAATCACTGGCAACATATTGAAGGTCATCGTATGATGTCATTATGGGAAGAGCGACTGTATCGCTAATAGTGTATAAAATAGCTCATATTACAAAAGACTTGTAACAAATGGTGACATACCAAGAATTGTGAAAACAAGGAGGAGTGTGGATGATTAGAATAAACTCCACAGAAGGAAAAGTTGAATTGGGTGTAATAGTCAGTGCTTTCATGACTATGATTCAGTGTCTGCTCCATGAACCAGCCTAGGTTTACTTGTATTTTGCTTAATACACAGTAAATCTATTATTGCTTTGAACTCTGTCTGATTCAGTGTATTTCATGATTGTTGGAATACTTAGATTTTTGGAATAAATGTGTTGTGGAAAACCTGAAGACTTATTGGTCCAGCTGAAGGATTTTTTCCACGACGATGTCTTGCTTGTTAAATCTGTAGATTTCTTTATAGATGTTAGGTGCTAGAACATGTTCTTGGCTTGGTGCAGTAACTTCTTGGAGTCTTGTTGTCAACGTGAGACTCCCGCTGCCAGTCTTTATGCTAAACTAAGAATACCGGCTTCATATTTCCAGACATGAGAGTGGTATTGATCTTCTCATCTAGCATTCAGCAACAAAGCGAATAAGTGTATTTCCCAAGCAGAAACCCTTTATTCATCCCTAGTGGTGGAAATAAGACTCACAGCAGATGTAGTATAACATAACAAACTAAAAAGTTGAAATAAAACAACAACCTTAATATCTCCCTTGCTTTTCTTTCCTTATACAGCTTTACACCAACTGCAGGTGTATATCTGGGGGCCAGGGTCATGCCAAACCAGCTCCCTGTCCAAACAACTGCAAACATTTACTTCTCCCCGTCATACTTGTCATCTCACTGGCATCACTGGTCGCCTGCCTCACTCACAACCCCATGTACATGATGGTGCTCAGGTAAGGAAGGATGACAATATATTACAGTATATACACACTTTCCCCCCAACCACTGTGGTCCTCTGTCATGTTTTATACTCTAATTCTCAACAGGTTTTCAGAGGCTTTCATGGCTTTCTTGTTCCCAGAAACTGCCACAGTCAAACACTGAGCTGCTCTTGTTTTTAATAGGCTCTCCTTGACTCTGCAGTCCTTAAAAAGTCAAACATACAAGTACATAAAAGTTAATAAATGAGTGCACTCAGCCCGCAATATGGGAGAGTTAAGAATCAATGAGAGGCAAATAGACCACAACACATCAGTGATCTCATACACATGAAGTGAATAGTTGTGTGTTTTTAATGCAAGAATGTTTGCAAATAAAGCAAATGTACTGATTCATGGCTGCCACAGTTGTCCAGTGTATGTTATTGTGTTGTGAGAAGTATTGCATTCAAGAATGACACTGTACAACATGACAGGATTTGACCCTATCATTTTTTTTTCTTGCTCATTTCAGAAGCGTTCCCTCTGAAGAGAAGTCGTTTGCTATAGGGATTCAGTTTTTACTCATGAGAGTATTGGGTAAGTCAGTACACAAATAGTATGTAGCACTATGCTCAAATTAATAATTAATTATTGTATTAATGATGCATTTCTCATTTGTTAGTGCACAGTAGAACCCCCAAAATCCCCAAATGTCCTCATAAGTAAATAAATAAATAAAAAAGATCATTGGGAAGTAACTTAAGAAATGATGTAAAATGAACTAATTAATATGAAATATCTCAGCAGAATTATTCATTCTTATTTTTATAATAAGTTTTATTGGAGTGCATTTTTATTTCATTATTTTAAAAAAATTATATGAAATAAAAAGTGACATTTATTATTTAAAAATGATTTCATTATTGTTGTTTTATTGTACACAATTTACTCAGGTGATTATTAATTTCATATATATATTTTTTTAATCTAATATTGAACACTTTGAGGTTCTGCGCAGTTAAATTTCAAATTTTCTTCAACCAAATCAGTGAATGTAATTAATTCTAATTATTTCATAAATTTTACATGAATTTCTTTAAAGGAAATGTGGGATTGCCCTCTAGTGGTTCTAGTTCAACCATATGGGGATAGAAATGTGTTTATACTGAGCTCTCTGTCACTCTTCCTCCCTCTCAGCCTGGCTACCAGCACCTGCTCTCTTCGGGATGGCCATTGATACGTCATGTATCTGGTGGAAGCGTGTGTGCGGAAAGAAGTTTAGCTGTGGTTACTATGACAACAACATCTTGAGGAACCGGTTAGAAAACTTACCACTCAGAGCACATAACACAGAAACACGCACACAGTACACCCGCATCACTGCTAACAATCATTTGTCTGACCCTTGCAGGTACTTGGGCTTACAGGTGGGCTATAAGGTCATGGGCGTCTTCCTGCTGGCGATGCTGGGGTGGAAGGTGCAGCGGACCCAGGAGTACAGTCTGGAGAAGAGGTCCGAAAGTCTACTGTGACCCCGCTGAGACTCCCTGTTGATCCAAGCCTCTGTTTCTGAAAGCTTTGCTGTGGTGTTAAACATTTTGAAGAACTATGTGCTGCACAAAGCTGTGTAAGTGTGAGAAAGCCACCATGAAGATGACGTGCCTACACTGACCTCAATTTCTTCCCTACCTGGGGCCTCACTGGTTGGAGTTAGGATATACATTTTCCAAATGGGAAAATTTCTGCTGCTTTTGGATGCATTTAATGGCATGATTTAAAGATTATAATTGGAATTACTCTGACAATATGACCAACTCATTACAAGTTAAGACAGGACAGCTAAAACACGTCTTGTGTGGTACCTCACAACATTTACATGCATCTGAGACCAGTGACGAGAGTCTGACTGATGATCAAATAACAGATATTGGAAATATCTTTGTTTATTACTTGTTCCTGTAAGGTAGGAATCTATTCAGGTTTCTATTTGCAATGGGAACATACTCTGTAACTAATTAACTGTATAGCTTAATATTTAAGTTTATTTTTTATAGATGTTTGTCTCATACGCAGAGACATCTGTGATAACTGCAATACTCATTTCATATATAATCATGTAACACTTGATTTATTGCAATGCTAATACATTTTTGAATATTTAGTACATACATGCACATACATACACTGTTACTCATAAATGGAATTAATCACACACATTATGTGGAGTGCATACATGTGTAATGAATTACTGGTTAATAAAAATATACAGTACAATTAATCAAATCTCTAATATGCAGCCTGAAGTCTGTTTTCATTTCTGTCTTTATCTATGTCTCCAACATTGACAACTTGGCAAAGTAAGCAACCCAGATGTCCCAGGTTCACTACATGTCAGTTGGTTTTGGTATTTTAATTAAGTTCTAGTTTGTCTGGGAATTTTCATGACTATTGTACAATATCAACTAAGGAGGATGCTGCAGTTTTCGATAATCTTGTGGCCCTGTATTGTAGAGGGGCCCCCTGTCAAACCCATGCAACCTCATGGTTAGTATACTGTATATCATATGATATATATGGTGAATTCATATTATAGGAATATGTGTAAATATATATTTTGCCAACATTCATGTTTCAAACCATCGATTTTACACATAAAGATCAGTTTATGTGTCTAGGGTAGTATTAGTGGGGATGTGGATTTTCTTTTGTTTATATGTTTTTAACACTGTAGCACTTTAAGATTCACTGCAAATGAAAAGTGCAGTACAAATTAAATGGATAATAACAATAATAATGATTATTGCTATTATAATTTCAGGTGGGGTGTAATGAAAGCTGCATTATGGGAACTGTAGGATCCAGTGTTTTTGGAGGTTAATCTCATCCACATTATGGACCAAAAGTCAAGAAATCTTAACACTTGCTGCTTCAACTCTGACCATTTGCTCTTTAAAATCTGTGAATCAAAAATCCACCAACTTCGTAGGAGTGCAAAGCAAATCACTTTTTTAGTATAAAATGTTAGCTTCATTGTTTTTTGCCACACACACACACACACACACACACACACACACACACACACCTGTATCTCTGCTGATGTCTTTATAATTTGCATGGAACAAGAGAAGTTCATCCATACAAATAAAACTGGAGCCCAGCAGCATATTTTACATGTCTACCTCCACCCGACTCACATGACGTCATTTTATATCACGGCTGTCAGTTCATCGGGGAAACGAGGAGAGGCCGCGCATGCGCAGAAGCCGAATGAAAAAGAAAACGTCACGGGCCGGTGCAGCAGTAGCAGCAGTGTGTTCCCATCACGAAGAGAGAGAGAGAGAGAGAAGCAACATCACCGCCTTTTTCCGACCAGCATCTTAACCACCCAACACCGAGCTCGAGTGGGAAAACACACAAGTAAACCCAGACTGTCCTCCGGTGTCCAGAGTCCCTCCTCCTCCTCAAACATGTCCGTGGGCAGCGACTTTGGAAACCCTTTAAGAAAATTCAAACTCGTCTTTCTGGGGGAGCAAAGTGGTAAGACGTGTTTCATTCTCCCTGGGAAAGTTCATTTGTCGGTTGCACCTGCCAGCCCGTCAGCAAGTTCACGTTGTGAGTTGTGTTTCCAGTCAGTGGGAGTGAGGGCGGAGAGGGGAGGGCATTATTTTAATCAAATTACCAGCCTGTAAAGCTTCACATAATGGACCGGAGTGTGAGAACTGTAGCCTGCAGTCCTCCAAGTTTAACTGTGAAATCACTGAGGCTCTTCTAATGTTAACATCCGCCCTGTAAAGCGTTCAGGTTGGCTATGAGTTTAAAGCATCCCAGGCTTACTGTGTTTTTTTTTTTTTTTACATTTTTTTTTTATAGTTATCAGGATTTATGCAGCATCATTTCGGTAAATGTGCAGCGTCAGGTCTGATGCTGTGGATGAAACAAGTTGGTAAATATCTGTGTGTGTTGAGACACACCCAGGTTGTCAGAGGCGATGAGATAACTTGTGTGGCTGCAGTCTCTGCCCTGGTATTGTTCCAGTCTGCCTGCTGAGGCTGACCAAGTTTGGTGTTTTTGAATGCTGACTTGTTCCATGAATAAATGTATAAAATCTCAGCACGGTGCACAAAACAACAGACATGAGTGCAGCACATTGTGTGAACTCATCTTTGATTTATCTGCTTTTTAAAATGTATTTATTTATTTTTTTTATTATCTCTGCCTCCATCCCAAGCTTTACTCGCCCACACCCTCAGACAGTGAAAAGCTTCTCCTTTTTCTGAGGCTTCAATGTGGCAACAAAATTGTTTTCCACAAGATTACACTGAGCCGGCTGAGACATGATGCGAATCCTTAGGCTTACTTGGTTGTTCCTTCCATGCCGATGATCAGGTCAGGTGTGTTTATGGTCTTATTCGAAGATCTTTAGCAGCCGAAGGAACCACATTAGTCATGGTTCAGTCCTCCAGTAGCTCATATTGATCATCCAGTATAGTGGGGTCATGCATTACACAGTATATTGTTCATTTGCAACACTGTGCCGTAGTTACTATTCAGATAATAGTGGATCTGTGTTGGTTTATAGCTATGCACCAAAGCATCTACTGGATATCAGATGAGGGATTATCACTGAACATTCAGATGCTTTAACTGAACTTAAACAATTGATGATGCCCTGCAGTACTGCTGGATAAGACTACAGGGCTGAAACAATTAGTTGAGAAACCGATTTGTTGATTGACAGAAAATCAGTCGCTAACTATTTTGGCCATTGATTAATCGTCTGAGTCGAAAAATTATTGTGTGGTTCCAGCTTCTCAATTACATTTGCTGCCTTTGTCTGTTTATATCATTTATAAATTGAATATTTTTGGTTTTTGGGACTGTTGGTCAAACAAAATGACATTTGAAGACATGAAATTGGGCTCTGGGAACCAACATTTTATAGATAAAACAATTTATTGACAAATAAAATAACACATTGTATCAATTATAAAAAAAAATAATGATTAGTTGCAGACCTAGTTTCAGGTCATTGAGGGTTTTTTTAAATGTGATGCTTCAGATTACTCTTAAAACTTGACATGTGCCCTTCTATCTTTGCCACACAGGGCTTTCATCTCCATATGAGAGTGCAGAAGACACACGATATATATAATGTATTTATACAAACCCCAGAAAGGGCATGGATCTGTTGTTTGGCTTTACTCTTGGGCAATTTTATGATATTAAGTGCCAAGCAACAAGCCAAAGGGGATTTGGCCGCATAAACATAATATCAGGGTGTGTGCTGTATTCACCAGACCACTGAGCCGCCTGTTTTGACATCATAAATAACGGTCAAGAGATAAAGAGAAATCCTTTCTTATTACTGAAACGTTAACTATGAAATGGATTTATGTTTTTGTGTGTGTTTGCACTATAGAAAGCTTTATTGCAAACCTCCATTGATTCATACTTCAAGATTAAAGTCTCTTTATTATCATTTAAAAGCAGAATGAACAATAAAGGCTTCAGGTGTCGACACAGGACACAGAGCTACATCTATCCGGCTATTGGATGCAGACAAAGGTCTGGTTGCTTTTATGGTTTGCTGCAGCAGCTCACTTTCTTTCCTTCCTCTTAGTGAAAATATTTTACTCGTTCATCACTTTTACTCTGTAGTATGGTTTTGGTGCACCGAGAGTTTGTCAGCAATACAGGAAGTGTCTTGCCTCTGTGGTCTTAATAGTCTAGAAGAATTAGAGAGTTTTGTGTGTTGTTTATGAACATACATTGGCTGTAACTGACAGGGGGCCTGAATTATTGATGAGGAACATTTCTCATCAATGAATCATTTCTCATTATAAGCTATGTGGGCCACTTGGTAATTAAATTCCATAATGGTGCAACTTCCTTTTATCTTTGTTACAGCTTGCACTTTTGCTCATTAACATGTGGGCTTAAAAGATTCCTTTGTAGGGTGTGTTATTCCACTTGCAAATACATTTTGATAGGAGGGCATGTATCAGTGTGTCTGTCCTAATATTGCAATAAGACATCACTGCTAATATCACAGAAGTATTTCCTGCAACGCATACTATAGCGTTACAGTGTCTTTAGATAGGTCAGACAGGATCATAAAAGCAGCATTTACCATAATTACTGCTGACGCTGCGTGGTGATTCTGGTCACTGCTGTAAAGTTTTATCAGCGAGATAAACCTTTGACCTCCATATAATCCTGGAGGTTTGTCGGGTTTTAGAGAGTGAGATGCTGTGGTAGGCCTCATGCTGTAGCACCCTTTTGGTAAAACGGTCTGGCTCGTTGAACCCTTAAGCCTCTTGAGACCCCGCAGGTCTGCAGTGAGGGGTCCCAGCCGGTCTGGCGGAGTGAGAGTCTGTGCCTGTTATCAGTGCAAGGGGACTTTATTTGTCAACTAGTGCTCATTCAGACAGCACCAGCCTCGTGTTTGATTGGGTTGTCTCCGGTGGAACTGTGTCTCTCTGACATGTCTGCTATAATTGCAGCTGGTGCCCAGGCGGGCGTGAATCCCGTCAGCTCTGCCACTATCATTTATTAATGTACCCGACTGGACTCAAGTATGTCAGGAACAGGGGCATCAGTACAGAGGCTGCTGTGAAAAGACCACTCGTTCTTTCTGCCTTGATAGTTCTTGTGTAAAGGCCCATAATGGTAAAAGATGTGTTATAAAGGGAAAGTTGGCGTGATGTTCTGTTTTTCATAAAAGATTCGGTTAACGTCAGAAAGGTGGGGGCTCCAGATTAAGTGGGTGGAAGCAGGCAGAATGTTAAATGAGCTGTCAGGAAGTCTCTCCTCCTGCATACTTCTTTGGGTGTTTTCTACACTGCCGGTACAATGGGGGCTGGCTAAAGATTTCCTTGACAAAGCTGAAGGATTTTCAGCTGGCCAATCAGCTGTTTCCAAGTCTGTGTGCCCACGCTCCTGGTGGAAGCAGTATTTTGCCAGTTCTAGCCTCAGAGCAATCAACAAGGCCATTGTTAGAAACACCTCAGATTACTGCTCTGCATTTATTGGGTCATAGATGTTTGGCCATAGGCGGGTTTTCAGAGAAGCAGTCCTGCACGGTACTTTGTAAAAGCCAATTGTTTGGATGTAATCCCCTGCTGCATGCTTCATTTCACCTCAGACAAACAGATGGGAATACATTTGCTAGATGCATCCGCATGGCTGCGATGAGATTTTGCTCACTGAATCAAAATGTCATCTTCCATCTTTCAGTGCATAGAGATTGCCATCGTGCAAACTAGCGCTGGCTTCAAAATACTGCTGAATCACTGGACCAATATGCTTCAAAGTAGGGTTCAGTTGGTTGTCTAATGCATCAATCACTGTGTTTCCAGGAAACAGCTTTTCTGAGCAAATGAAACAAGGTTTTGGCTTGCCCGGGCAGGGAGCAGCAGACACATTTCCTCATAGAGACTGTGAAACCACAGATGCAGATAGACACTACATATTTACAGTTTTACAGGTTTTATATAGAAATTGTACAGTAATAAGCAGAGGGATGTGCAGAAATCCTGTAGCAAACAGAAGGCACATGATAATTCTGTTTTGATTGGTAACTATACACCACAGAGGACTGTAATGTAATTTCCAACCTTTTTGCATACTGTAGGTAGTGCAGGGCTTTTAGATTACCATCTGTTATTATTATGTAAGACAGTGGCTCATTGTAGGCAAACACTTGCCAAGTATGATTTGAAACTAACATCTAGAAACTGCTTCCTGTACTTGATGTGTGGATAATGTATGTGTTGCCTGTATGTGCAACCGTTTCCTTATAGAAACTGAGAGAAATATTCAATGATGAGAATGACTTGCTGGTTTGAAGGTGTGTAGGTTGGAGAACACAGGTTGGTTTGTTTTATTTGCTTTGTCTCATCTGTTTGAGCTCCTTGAAACTTTACATAATAACATTGTGATATTAAACTTTTATGTAAAACACACATCTGGAAAATGTCTTAAAGGGACAATATTTCACAACTCGTAGAAGTCAGTGTCACATGTCACATGATGGGTTTGTGTATGGTAGAAGGTGGTGGTGGTGATACAGTACTGAGCATTTAGTATTGATACACAACAACAATAGCTTGAGAAACAAAATGATATGAGCCATTTAAACTTTGTAACTAAATTATTTTATTAGAAAGCTTTTTATTAGGCCAATTACCAAATGAAGATTAAAATCTAGCTGTTTGGAATGATATATTAGAATTTAGTAACAAACTTAATAAAAATGAACAAATAAGCTTGTGATGTATTTCACAATATCACAGCTATTATCTCTGTAAGTGATCTCTGCAGAAAAGCCTGAAACTCACTTGATGTTGACACAAAACACTTGCATTTTCTTCAGTGTTGCACTGTTGAACCACAATATCAACCACAATTTTAGCTGAATCATAATTTGTAGATTGCCTGATTGATTTTTGTGTAAAAAAAAAAAAAGTATTTTAAAATAAGTCTGTAAAGTGGCAGTTCATTTAATATATGTTAGATACAGTCTACTGGATATATTACTGTATATAAACGATGCACAGTTACAGTGCTACCGTGTGATGATGACTAACACAGTGGGTTTTTTCATTATTATCTTGGAGCTTTTTATGGCTTTATTGGACAGTGACAAAAAATTGGTGACAGGAAATGATGGTAGAGACAGATGGGGAATGACATGCAACAAAGGTCCCGGGCTGGACACGAACCACGGATGTTTCAGTTCATGGATATGCCCCATGCTATTTTTAACGTAATCATTTTTCATATATGTTTGCCAACTTTAATGTGTTAGGTTAGTTTGGCTAATCATAAAGATACTGAACAAAATGTCATATTTATTTGGCAATATGAGGATTAAAGCAAATGAGTGGCTGCAGTAAGTTTAGGAAACAATCAACAAATGATTGACATGAGCTTTTTTTGGTGCTTTGTGGTAAATGAACCATGGTAATATAATGCCACTAGTAAACATCAAAACCACAAGATCCTGAAAATTAGTCAAAACAAAATATTTCCTTGTTGTGCAAGAGCATGTAATGTTCTGTAGACAGCATCAAGTGCTTGAAAGATGGAACAGGTGACTTCATATTGGTAAGATTTGCAGCTTAGAGCAGAGTGGAGCTGTTGTGGTTCAGACAACAAGCTGTGGAGTAAATAGAGTTAACAGACCTTCAGCTTCAGGATTTTCCTTGAATGAGGGATTGAAGATAGGTTGTCGATATTGACTGGACAGAAGGCCTGATGTTCCAGCAGGAAGATTGAAGTCAGGTTTACGCTCCCTGAGCTGCATCGCTGCTGCTGTGACATTTGATAATCCCGTTGAATCTGAAGATAACTGCTCTTCTCTTTCATTTTATATGTCATGGCATCTTGCCAATGTGTGTTGGGCTGGGGGAAACAACTCCCTGACAGCTTTGATCTGCTATTGATCGACCCAGCTGCCCGCTAATGGGGGTAATTGATCAAAAGGCATCAATCCCAGCAACTTGCCTGCCTACTCCTACCATCCTTTGAGCAAGACGACCTAGCATCAACCTAGTATTCTGGAAAATTTATATATACCTGTTAAACCATTGAGTTATACTTTCCTCCACAAAAATGCTCTTATATAAAATCCATCATTCATATCTGACAAGGTGCATGTTTCTGCTGTGAAACATTTCAAAGTGCACATCCCTGAAGGTCAAATTGCAGGTAGACAAATTGAGGGGTGTAAAAATAAAATTAATGACTGTAAGTTTGTTCTTTAAAAAAAAAAAAAAACAACTAACATTTTCTGACTTATTAAGTGGTGTTTTCAGTCCTGCAGGAGCTGGTCTGCAGCCAAGGAATACCAAGCAGAGCGACGATAGCTCTGTACATATGCTGCACAGCTGAGTGGGCATGTTCCCCTAGGCCCATGGGAAAGCACAGCCTCTCTTATACACTCTGACCAGAATAAAACAGGATTGCAAATCTGTCTGCTGCCCATGCAGAGATGCCCATGCATGTAGAGAACTGTCTTATTCAGTTCTTCCCGCCTGTGTGCCAGTGAAAAAGATTTTGGAGGCAATATCTGACTACACAGTTTTACAACGAGCAATGATAAAATAGCAAAAGTGGGTGTTGGTCTTACTGCAAATGTTCCTCATGCTTTCTTAGAATAAATGTTAAAGAACAACTTAAACAAGCAGTTAGGAACTTTAAAGGTACCTCACATCATTAAGATGGATAGATAATTTGCAGACCTTTCGCTCTTCAATTAATCAATCAGTCAATCAATCAATCAATAAAGCTTATTTTTCATATACAAGGATAAGGATATTTACAGATATTTACAGCGCCTGGTGTAAATATCCTTAGCAGGGTAAAGCAGTGCTTATTGTACCACTCTTTGCAGGGCCTTGCAGTCCTGTTCAGTGCTGTTTCCGTACCAGGCAGTGAGGTTCCCTGTCAGGATGCTCTTGATGGTGCAGTTGTAGAAATTCCTCAGTATTTGAGGGGATACCAAGAACTTCCTGAAGCGTATGAGGTTAAACAGTCTCTGCCTTGCCTTTCTCACCACTGAGTCAGTATGCAGGTACTTGAAGCTGTCCAACCTCTCCACAGATGACCTGTTGATATTAAGGGAGGTGTAGTTCCTTCCCTGCTTCTCCTTTATCAGCTCCTTAGTCTCGCTGATGTTCAGGAGTAGGTTGTTGTCCTGACACCAGCAGGTCAGGTCCCTTTCTTCCTTTAGGTAGGACTTTTCATTGTTATCTGTGATTGGGACCACTACAGCTGTGTCATCAGCAAACTTGATGATGGTGTTGGAGCTGAAAGTGGCTACACAGTTATGTGTCTACAAGGAGTATAGCAGGGGGCTCAGAACACAGCCCTGGGGAGCTCCGGTGTTAAGGATGAGGGTTGCCCATCAGGAAGTTAAGCATCCACATGCACAGTGAGGTGTTTAATCCCAGGTCCTTGAGCTTTGTGATGATCCTGGAGGGAACTATGGTGTTAAATGCTGAGCTGTAGCTGTAGAGCAGGTAGAGAGTGGGAGAGTTTCTGCCGAAAACAAGCACTGAGACCTGGGGAGACATGAGAGCAGCTGCTCACCAACAGCTATGTGTGTTTACAGCAGAGAGCAGGAGGGAGGACAGATGTCTCACTCTGCTACTCTGTGCTGCAACTCTGCTGCAGCTGTGGACACTCACGGAGCAGACACTTTCAGTTTATAATTTTAGCATCTGTTGTTCGACTAATTATTAATAACGCGTTTATAGTATTATAGAAAGTAGAGTTCTTTTATTTGATAAACGTGGGCGCTGATATGTGAAACTGATCTAAATGGGATTTATGTCTGTTACCAGTCTATAAGCAGTTAAAGTCTTTGCAAAGATCTGACAGGGCAGCCTCCGTACTCGCCTATGGTGGAATGTAGACTGCTGTGATAATGACCAATGTAAATTCACTTAGTAGAAAGTACGTTCTGCATTTGATTGACAATAACTCCAGATCAGGTGAGCAGGAATGGGATAGTCCCACTGTCACAGGTCATCCAGTTTATTATCCAACGCCTGTATATTGGCTAGCAGGATGCTTGGCAGAGAAGATTCATGTGGCTGGGATCACAGCCGGTGTTTAATCTCTCCACGTTTATCCCAGTGTTTTCTCCGATGTTGAGATGGATGCAGAGATCAACACAGAGATGGTCTTGCTTGTCTATGTGGTCGGGATTGTAGCTGGTGTTTATCCCCTCCACCTTTTCCTCAATGTTCATTCCGATGAGTTGGCAGGAGGAGAGTTTACAAAGTGGTGAGTTGACCATTTCCCTATCCCGATGAGTGACTCATAGTCATATCGTATTCGTATTACCATCTGTTTGTGTCACCACTGGACAGCGAACTGCGGGGCTGTTTGAAAACACACTTTTAAATGTTTAGCTCATGTCAAGCTCAGCATTTTTGTCCTGTCATTATTATTTCAGACACAATGTCTCTGCCTTCATGCGTTCCAAATGCTTTTCATAGTTTTGACAGGGTTACTGAAATGTAATTCCTTGTTGATGCAGTTATAATTAGTTAGAGGCTGAAACTAATTTTTAAAACAATCCTAAATGAATCCCCCTTTTGCCCAGATTCCCGTTATAGAAGAGGACACTGCTGGCAGCAATGAATAACTCCCTTCATTTATACACCATTCATTTACTGATCCAATATGTGCCTAATTTTATAACTATAACTATATAACTTCACTGTTGCACGTATTACAATGAATAAATTGTAAAGATCATAAATTTAACTGAGCTAACGGAGAGGCGACTGGGTAGGTCCGCGCCTTCTAGAATTAATTTTGTCTTTGAAATAGATGAGTCTGTGTCTTAATGTGAGATCTTCCGAGAGAGACAGAGGATCCCATTTAAACATAATCCCAGTTGCTCAAACAGAACGGCTCTGTGAATAAAATCCCCGCTGTGGAGGAAGGCTGTCATTTACCCAGCATGGGATGTGACACTTCACTGGGTTCAGCAGGTCTCCATCAGTGTTTACTCTTTCCCCAGCTCCTCAGATGAGCCCTCATCATGGGCCTGCTTTAGCCCCCATTTCATCTGCTTTAAAATGGTGCATCGTTTAGTGTGTTTTCACGTACTTGCTGGTGCTGTTATTTAAAAAGAAAGGAATATTAGTTAATGTTTTCAGCACACAGTAGAGGTGACTGTGAGAATATACTGTGTCATTGAGATGCCAGCACAAGCACCATGCAGAAGGTCCTGCAGGGATTTATGGAGTGGAGGCAAGCTGATGATTCATCACTCCAGATTAACATAGCAGGGAGTGTTTTATCAAAGAAATGAATCACTACCAGACAACTTACAGAGACACAGGTGGCAGAGATGCCATGGGGCCACAGCAGTTTATGAACACTTTAATTCTTACTCATGATGTCTACGTATTGGGAGACGGTTATTCTTAGAAGTATTACAATAGCATTGCAATATGAGATCATTTCCTCTAATATTAATTTTTCCTGTGGCCTGTTGTTGTGGTGTTTTGTGCTCTGGATATTAGTTATTAACTTCTCACTTGGCCAACAAATGAGAAATTCCTATTAGATATCTATTAAACTGGATTCATCAGAGTCAACTGAGGCTCTGGAAAGCTTCATTGATAGACGATATCAAGCTGTGAGGAAAATGAAGCTGTCTTCAGATATGAGTCATACAGCTCTCCGACCCTAAAAGTCTTGCGATTGGTCGACATCTTCCGATAGTATAAGGGAACAAACCATGGAAGTGGAGATATCCCTGATGCAATCAATAAATGAATGACTTGGCAAGTTTGATATATTGGTTGAGCTGCAGATAGATCTCCGCAACCTGAGGCTAAGTTTGGAATTCAGCCAAGCTCAAATTGATGATCTAAGGAAGGGGAAGGACTCATTGAAAGGTACTGTGGCTACTATACAGAGAACAATGGAGAATGTCACGAAAGAAAACAAACAGCTTAAGGAAACGTTGCTTGATGTGCAGAGTAGATCAATGCAGGAAAATCAAATTTTTTCTGGGATTCCTGAGAGAGACAACGACGACACAGAGCAAACCATGCGGGATTTCAGTCAGTTCGAGCTTTTTAAACAAAAGGAGCTAGTGAAGACCTGAGGCAAGGCTCTTAAGGGTACAAACTTTTGGATGAATGATCAATTCTCAACGGAGATTGAGAGGCAGTGAAAACTAATTCCCATCCTTATAGGGAATATAGTATCAAAAACCATAAAGTTTCCATAGTTGTGGACAAATTATACATTGATGAGCAGTTGTACAGAGACTGAGAGATCCCTCTGTAGCTATTTTAAAGTTTTACTTCCTCGTCTGTCTGTTTTATCTTTTAAAATGAAATGGTACTCTCTCAGCAATTGAATCCAACACAGCCTAGTCACACTCACTCTTAATACTAATACTACTACTACTTAATATTACTACTTGTCAAAAAAAGGTTTACATATCTCTCATGTGAGTGTGAACAGTTTAGTAAATAAGATGGATGAGATACTAAATGTTATCCAGATAAATAATCTGCATATGCTTGCTATTAGAGACTCATCTTGACCAAACCCTGTCAAATTGATTAAAAGGGATACAATATTATAAGGAAGGACAGGAACAGAAGAGGAGAATTCACCTTCCTCTCCAACAACCAACATTGATTGGATGTGTTTATAGGCCCCCAAAATGAAACACATTATACCTGGATTAAATATGTGGGAGTATTGATTTTGCTCTGGATGAAAAGATCAAATTATTTATGCTTAGGGACTACAATATTGACCGGAAAAATAGTCACTCTGATGGGAACAAGACTAAGTTTACTCAATATATAAAGAGTCGTAATTTATTTCAAATGGTACAGAATGGCTCAAGGTCCTCAAGAAACAAATTTGGGCATAGAACTGAAAGTATTATTGATCTGATATTCTGTAATGGTCTGCACAAAGGCTTGAATGCTAAATCTGCCCTGTTATCTTGGACAGATCATAATATTGTGTGCATTACTAAATACACCAAAGTGCCAAAAAGACCTTCTAGAGTGACTATAAGACAGAGTTTTCAAAATTATAACTTAAGAGAGTACCAGAGAGATTTGGCCGCTGTTCCATGGGACCATGTGTATCTTGAGGGTGATTTGGACTGTGCTGTTGATTGTTGTATGAAATTGTTTACAGATATTGTTGAGAACCATGCTCCTATAAGGGAAAGTACAATTAAAGCCAAACCATCCCTCTGGATTGACCAACAAATAAGAATCAATATGGCAGAGAGATGAAGCAAAAGCTACAGCATCCAGGTCAAGATTAGACTCAGATATTGTGCTGTATAGAAAATGCAGAAACTTTGTTGTAAAATTGAATCGTCAGAAAAAAGCTCTGTATAATAAAACAGCTCTTGAGGGATGCAGAAATAATTCAAAACAGATATTGAATACGGTGAATGGTTTGCTTGGTAGGTCAAATAGTGCAGGGAGACATTACCAATTACTTGCTAACATTTTGATTCAAAGGTAAATGATCTTAGGTCCAACATGAATAATAATGCCTCAAATTAATTACTGGTAGGTGAAATAGACAAAAAGATTATGAATGGGAGAAATTATCAATATTAATTAAATTATTTGTTAATTAAAATTATTAATATTGCCAGATATATATCATTAGATGACACTTTCACTTCCTGATAATGAATCCTCGGGGTACGATCTTATTGACAACAAATTTTTGAAATCTGCAGCCCTGTGTTTGCAACAAAGAAAGTTTTCCACAGAATGGAAACATGCAAAAATTTGCCCCATTCCTAAAATTCCAATGCTAAAATAGCTTTTACTGCACCCAACAGTCGCCCAATTAGCTTATTCTCCTCCTTAAGCAAAGTTTTAGAAAGAGTAGTAGATGATCACATTTGGAAATATGTGGACACTAATAACCTCCTAAGTCATGCTCAACATGCATATTGTAAAAATCATTCTACTGAAACTGCTTTGATACATGTGACAGATGAGTGGCTAAATGCCCTTGATCAAGATAAACATGTGTCCCTACTTAGTTCTTAATTCATTGTGGCTTCAGTAAGAATACTGTCAATTGGATGAAATCCTATTTAGATGGTAGAAAGCAATCTATATCTATGTTAATGGCTCCTTTTCTTCCCCATGTATACCTGTGGCAACCCACAAGGGAGTGGGTTGCCACTCCCTTTATATACACAAATGATCTTCCCTTAGTGTTAGTCAATTCAAATGCACATATGTTTGCAGATGATAGAACTATGACTGCAGTAGCAGATTCACAAACTCAGTTGCATGAAAATGTATCAAATGATTTTGAATGTGTCATCAAATGGGAGGAAAACAATAAATTGGTATCAAATGTAAATAAAATAAAAAATATGATCATATGTCCTTCAGGAAAGAGGAAGAAATTGAAGCCGTGGTACTTAACATATAGCAGTTTTCAAATTAAAGAGGTTACAGAAGTCAAATTATTGGCAGTTAAAATACAAAACAGTCTCTCATAGACGGCTCATATTACAGATCTTTCTAAAAGAGTGATGAAAATGGCAGGAATGGTTGGACGAATTGCAAAGTTTCTATCTAAAGACATTCTTAAGGTCATATCTCATAGTCTAATCTACAGTCACATTAATTACTGCTGTGCAGTGTGGGGCAGGGCGGCTCAGAGAGATATGAGGAGACTGCAGATCACACTAAACAAGGCAGCAAGACTGGTCTTAAGGTGTGGGTTTGAAAACGGAGTGAATGAACTGCATATTATTATGGGATGGCCCACAGTAGTAGAGCATGTGAGACAACATTCAAAGTTTAAAAAGCCAATTAGTATTGAGGACAAATGATTATTTGTATGTGATAAATGTCAAGTTAACATAATAAGAGATCAAATCATTATGTGCTACCAAAAATAAAAACTGAAATGGGAAGACAGACTTTCATTTTCTGAACTGTTAAATTATGGAATTCATTACAATAACTCACTCAAAAACAGCAGTCAGGATGTTGATTACAAGATTTTAAGAATAAAAAATGTAGTTATCATCACACTGATGTATTGCATTGTCAGTAGTATTGATATTATATATGAACACATGTAGATGAATATGTGCATATACGTAGGTACATACAGTATATGTGCCAATGTGTATAGGTTATATATGTGTATGTGTGCATGTATGTATATGATATGTGTGTGTGAACATTTATGTGTTTAATTATTTATGAATTATTGTATGCTTAAATGTTTTTTAATGTGGACTCTTGGAAGATTAGCCAATGAGCTAAAAGGGATCCAAATAAATCAAATCAAATTCTTAGAAGTATTACATAGGTTTTTATTCTTTTTCAATCAGATGTGAGTATTTCCGGTCCTTTGTATTGCTCATTCTGTCTGTACACTTTGATGGACAGGAAGGCACCTCTAGGCCCTGTTTTTGTCTTTTTTGTCAGTTTTTTTCCTGGAACCTGAATGATTCTTTAGAGGCCGATGGCTGTTTAAATAAATACTTTGTCCCACACATCCCTGTAGCTGTGGGATAGTTTAGCCTCGGGGCAAAAGCGAGCCTTGATCTCAAACACAATGGTCACTATGCTTCCTTTGTTTCTACTGTGGAACAAAGATGTAAAGGTAGAGACTTGAAAGCTGGAGTTTCATAGTATGAGATCAGCCCTGAGTCAGCATTTCTGTGCTCGACCAATCGTGACTGTTCGATCCAAATATCAAAACTATATTTAGTCCGTGCCAACACACCAATGTGTTGCACCCTTTCTGGAAAACAAGATAAGGATTCAGTACATTCAAATCCCAGCCAATAATGTTTGACCATAGAAATTTCAGGGACATTTACATGTGTTATTGAAGAGTTTGACTTATAAATGAAAAATTAGCATTTTGAAGTGGTCATAATTTGAAATATAGGCCTGTTACATTACAAATGAGCATTAATAAGTAAGGCTGCAACTAATGATCATTGTCATTATTGTTTAATCTGTTGATTATTTTCTCTATTAATCGATTAGTTGTTTGATCAATAAAATGTCAGAAAATGGTGAAAAATGTTGATCACTGTTTCTCAAAGACCAAGGTGTAACCTAAAATGTCTTGTTTTATAAGATTAACAGTCTGTGACCCAAAGATATTCAGTATACTATCATAGAGGACTAAAGAAACCAGAAAATAATCACATTTAAGGAGCTGGAACAAGAGAATTTTATCATTTTGTCTTAGTAAATGACTCAAAATGATCGATTATCGAAATAGATGGTGATAAATTTTCTATTGCAGCTCTATTAATAAGATATATTTGTGGTCAGTATTTGAGTGCCATATGAAGGTGTGGTAACCAGGTACAGTTTTTCAATGCTGGGTGGATCCTTTTGTTAACATGTGGATTATAGACTGTCTCTTTACTGTAGGGTGAAACTTATTCAGACTTATTGAGTGGGTACAAAAAACATTTTTCATGTGCAGTCTGCTGACTACTCACTGAGAAGATGTTTTTTTGGATTAGCTTTTGCTAAAAATAATCCTAAATGCTTCTGCCTATGTGGTGCATATGAGCAAAAGCTGATACCATGCCAGTCTTAACCACTGGTTATCTCAGTGTACTCGAAGGCAAAAATATTTTTCAGTTCTGGCAGTTTGCCAGGGTCAAGAAAAGGGTCTTGACGACTCCAGTGGGATGTCCATGGTGCCCTGTTTCAATTAGCCCTGAGAAGTGGAAGACCTAAAGGCCATGTTGCTGTCTTTGTTTTAGAATCTTTCTCCTTCTTCCTGTTAAAAAATGGTTTACTGCAGTTTAAATGAGTTAGAGAATCAATGACCACATACATTTACTCATAAGATATACACTACAAATTAAAGTGTTTTGTACAAACATCACAAAAAGCAAAGGTTGTCAGCACTCCTACTGGATGATTAAATGGCTTACTGTGCTACACAAAGATTATTTCACTCTAACTATTAATTGGCATAGTCAATGTGGGTTTAAACAAGCTTTATGTGTTAATCAATCAAGCAGAAATGATTCTAGTGCTAAACTGATTAAACAGCCCAAAGGATTAAAGAGGTGTGATTGCATCATCATCATCATCATCATCATAATCAT
Source organism: Thunnus albacares (assembly GCF_914725855.1). Lineage (NCBI taxonomy): Eukaryota > Metazoa > Chordata > Actinopteri > Scombriformes > Scombridae > Thunnus > Thunnus albacares. The sequence continues at coordinate 28,705,992 of NC_058114.1, read as the reverse complement.
CATAACACCAAATTATAGAAACTGAATCTAGCCTCATCATTACTACTACTGCACTTTGGTCAGTATGGCACATGAAATCACACCTTATCATCACCTGGATAATGCAATTATTAACAGCAGACAAAGAGTGTCAGTCATTACAGTAAGTCACATTCATGTTAGCTGAGAACTACAAACTACAGGACATTCAGTGTTCGGCCTGTAGACAATTTACTCCCATTACCAGACATAGCTACAGGGTACCTTTGTTTAAATTGCTCATTGTCTTCTGCTTTGGAGTCTATTTTAGTTGTACCACAGTCTCTTTTGGTCTTAACTGTAACCTTAGTTTTTTCTCATGTATTTATATTTATATTCTCAGACATTTTATAGGGGTCTACATTATTTAATGGCTGCTACAGGTTCAGATTTGTTCACTGAGAAACTTCCATTTTCCTCTTACCATCATGCTGCATGGTGGGCTTATAATACTATTGCAGACGGATCATTGATGCACAATCAATTTGTTTTTTGAATGTACTCTTGTTGAATATGTTGTTACAGCCCAAGTTATTATATGACCTTCATTTATCAGCTTTAATTATCAGAATAGACTTAATGATTTTGTGTGCCAAATAGACTTTTGCATTATTTAGTTTTCTGTGTACCCAAAAGATGGAACGAGTCTGGACTGGAAGTATGATGTCTGGTCCATATGTTTTAATTAAAATTAATGAAGGTAACAGGCTGTATTTATCATATCAATGTTTAATTATGAGGCATAATAACTATGTAAATTGTTATTTTCAATGTTTGGATATTTCTTAACAGTAGTAATCTCCACTGGTATTGTGTTGGCCCACAGCCCAGCTACAGTGTTAAATTTCAGATTGTTGGCCTTGTGTGTGAACAGCATTGTGGGACTGTAAAGCCTCTGCTGGATGTCAGGATGTCGGGATGTCAGGCGGAAGTTTTGTTTTCATTTCAGATGAATCTGCAAACAGTTTGTCTGGGGTGTGGAGAAATAAGGTTGGAAATAATGATCACAGGGTTTCCCCCAGGAAATGAGTCAGCCTGGTGGTAAGCCACACAGATCCTGATGTATCTCATTTTTATCAGAGGACAGTGGCCTAAACAATAAATACGCTTATTAAGTATATGGAATTTGTAGTGTGAAGTAGAACCTCTGCTCTTTTTCACTGAATGTTAAGTCTTCATATCATAAAAATGTAATAATATTTTCGTAAGATAGCCCTTGTTTCAGGCAAGGTGTCCCACCTCCACAGCTGGAAACCGTTGGATCAATTTTGCAGCGATTTTCCATAGTAAATTAAATGTGTCAACCAGCCCGACCTGCATTTGTCTTTTGTTTTATTTTCATTACAGAGACATACAGTAACAAGTATCTATCCACAGCTAAGCTTCCGTCCATATATAGCGCAAAATTTAACCAAATTTCCAGACAGTTTGCAAAAGAAAATGTGAATTAATGCGTGTTTCCATTCACTAATGTTATGCAAATATTCAGAGTTGGGCACATCAAGATAAAACAGTTAATAGCACTAATTCTCCAGTCTGGTGCCAGTAAACCATTGCAAATGAGAGAGGGCAATGAGATGACGTAATTAAAAGTGTCCCAGTCAACCCTCAAACAATGGAAAACCATGAGGAAGACTGGCATTTATGTATGTTGTGTGTGTTCATTTGAGGAGTGTTACAATCTCCTCATTGGTCCACATAGATCTGATGTTTTTCGTCTCTTCAGTGGAGCGGAGTCTTAAGTGACATGAAGTCACATGCTTCATTCATTTATCATTGATCGCTAAGTTTGTTTCCATGGCATTTCATTTTTATGGATGCACCACCAACTTTTCCACAGCCAAGTATAAAAACTTTTTTGCGATATTTCTTTTTTTTTTTATTTCCTCCGTTTCCACTCAGTTTTTTTTTTTAAGCACAAATTGAAAATGCACATAACAAGTGGAAAAGTTACTTTTAGTTGCACTAATCAGCAGGATTTTTCTCAGTTTGCATTATTAACTAGATGCTGTGGTGAACACGTTCTTTTTTTTTTGAGGGGGGGCTGCAGCAGTGTGTGTAGAACATTTTCTGCACTTGTTTTTAATTTCAGTAATGAGATTTACTCTTAGGCACTGGGTATTTGCAGTCAGTTTCATAAATCTGCTTTGTTATCCTCACTACTGCTAATTTAAGCTGAGTGTATATTGTAATTCTGATTGTTCATCTGCTGTATTCAACACTGAGAACATGAGTATGTCTGTTAATATTCTGGGTAGTACAGCATACGTCTGGCAAGACGAAAATCAAAGCAGTTACCTCTTTTTCTAAGAGGATGCTGTTTTCATTTCTCCAGCCTTCCAGCTGTCCTCTTCCTTGTGAGAATGGAATCTAATTTAAACATTAAAACGTAAACTTGGTCTTTCACAAACCCTCTGGCCTCAAACCGCAGACATATGACTATATCTCCTCTCCCAAGGCAGTTGCAAACACCACAAGAGTCTAAGGCTATATTTCAAAACCGGTGTTACACCTTGGTGGATATGTCATTGTGTTCTTAATATGTATGTCTGTCTGTGTGTATGTGTGTGTGTGTGTGTGTGTGCGCTGCTATTTTGCTTTTAGTAACGTCAAATGCCTCATTAGACTGCATAAGAGCTGAAATGGCTTTTTGAGTGCTTTATGTGTGCACGGGAGACTCAGCCTTTGTTGAGTTTGAAAGCATGTTCATACATTATTCAGAGGTATTGGTAAATGGACATGTCCTAGTAAGAGTTCATATTGCAATTTCTCTACAGGTGCAGTCCATATGAAACATATAGTTAAAACAATCAATGCTGCATAGATTCTTAATACCATCATGGACAAGAGGGTGCGTCTGACCCTAACGCTAGCTGCTAGCTTGGTTAACACGGTGCATTTACAGTCTATGGTTAACTGTGATCATGCTAATGCTAGTGCTAATTTTTGCTAGGGAAAAACAGGCCTAGAACCATTAAAACCACATCTATTCACCAGAAAAACTCACCAGAGACCAAAATGTTACAATTAACTTTCATGAACAGAAAACACACTGACATAGTCACAGCTACGCCTATACTCTGTGAATCTGGGGTTATGGCATGGTTATGTTACCTAACCAACAGGGTGTAAAATTAACCTTCTTGATCCACCAGCCAAATGGCTAGTGAATGTTCAAATTTTCCCAGCCACTCAATAGATAATCATTGTTTTTTTGGCTGGTGAGTGAAGAAAATCTACCAGCCACTTACATATTTTACCAGCATTTGGCTGGTGGCTGATGCTAATTTTGTGCCCTGCTAACCAACATTGTCATTGTGGTAGCGACTTGTCAATCACAACGTAGCCACGCTCTAAAGCGTACCCTGCTTTATTGTCTATTTTACTGTAAATGGGACCATAATTTACAAAAATGAATATCATGCAGTATTGAAGAAGACTTGAAACTAGTGATTGAGACCATAAACGCATCAGTAAACTGTTTACTAAGGTAATAAATCAAGTGAGAAGTAGACTCATAGACTATTATTGACATTTCAGCAGACCTATGGTGCTCTCCACAACTGACTGCAGCCCAATGTGGACATCATATGGACTCTTGAGTGTTTGGGAATGTGGTGATACCAGCGGCTGATGGAGTGATCATTGTCGACTACAGGGTAGACTCTAACTAACCAATAATAAATCACAGATGGTTAGGATTTGGACCAGTCTGTACCTTTTTTAAAATTGGGGGTTACTACAAGCACAAACACAATACCACTGGCCTGAATGTTAATGACAAAGTTGATATATTATTAATCTTTTGATACGAAGTGAAATTAAATGAATGACAAGGATCATTATAAAATCTGAAACAAATAAAAACTCCATAGTCTACAAAATGTTTTTACGCCTGGGTCAGAGTTTCCATGCAGATGTGCACACACCCCCATAAAGTGTTTTTTTTTTTTTTATAAATCCCAGCTTTTCCATGGGAAGTGGTACCAAGCATGTTTCAAGCCCTGTTTTTACTGTAGACATCACATCAGTTAGCTCTGCTACAATAATAATGAGATACTTTTGACGTTTGTCTGTTCTAATGCTTATCTACTATACGTAATGCTTTCAGTGTAGTTTTTACTATCGTAAAGACTCACAAGCATTAAGTCAAGGTGCTGTAATAAGGAAGTACATACTGTAGATGAGCAACAGCACCTTTTATCTGCCATTTCTCAGTTTGATTGTTTGAAGTGTAAGTGGTTGGAATCAGCTTTGTCACGTTCATACAATCAGTCACTGTGAACATCACTTTGCAGCCCAGCCATAAGAAAGTAAAATAGAAGCTTCAAGAGCGGCTGTATTATTGATATGATATGATTATTTTGGTCATTTTGATGAAGGAGAGAGAGGCATCTAGGCCTAAACAGACTACATTTTGTTGAGAAGTGAGTTTATGTAGCATAGACACAAGTTACATATCAGTAACTATTTTTCATGTTAGAATTAATGAAGGTGTTTATGTCTTGTTCTAAATGTAAGGTACACTCTCACAGGGATTTTTAGTTATGGGGCTGATTTGATCCCTGCTGAAGTTGAAGGTGGGCGTAGGTGAAGCTATGATAGAAAGTACATCGCCAAACTTTCTTTTCTGATAAGAACAATAGAGGTGCAAGTTGTACTGCTGTAACAGGTGAAGGGAGATGCCAATCAAGCGCAGTCTGTGCACGCCTACACAGTCCTGAGGAGATTTCTAATCAGGCACATTAAGTGAAAACAGCTGTGTGGGTGGAGCATGGCGTCATTTAAATGAGCTATAGCTACTTTTATGAAACTTGACACATGAAAATAAAGGCTGTTGAAACAATGGTTATGATATATTTACTGAAATTTATAGTAAATACAGAGGATTAAAAACTTGACCTTATCAGCCAAATTTGATCTTTTCAGTTACAGCACAAATGACCTTAATAGTGTTTTTTAAAATAGCAGTCACTAGGGTCTGACATGGTGTTAGACTGTCCCAGTTCCATACTACAGAACATACTAATTATATACAATAAAAACCATGTTAATCTTTACAGTAGCAGTTAGTTTATATAAGAAATCAACACACTTTACCTGTTTTATATTAATAGGAATATTTCATGTGATATAAGACATCAGTAAAACAAAAGTTTGGAATGCTGCTGCCTATTAAGTAACAAAGAGAAAGCAAAATTATTGTCTGAAGGTTTTTTATTTTTTTATGTAACAGGGACAATGTACAATACATTTATTGTACCAGATATAGCTAAAAGTTCACTTCCACCTGCGGTCTCTGGGAGGAAGGAAACAGTGATGTGCAAGTCACTGAAGTAAAAGATAACAATCAGTTGTGGTGAATTAACACACACTTTACACTTTGAAAATAGACGTGGCAAAATATCAATAATAAAATTTGAAAGAAAAAATAAACAGACAATACTATACCCCAACTAGGCAGTATACCATCACCAATCTCAATTCAGCTTTAACTATGTTTTCCAACTAGATTTAAAATGTTTAATAGTACGGCACTCTCTGATGCTCAGTGGTAAAGAATTCATTCCCCACATTTAACAGTTTCCTCGTCGATGTCTTCACTAAATTCTTGTGTTTGCTATCAACTGCATTCATTCAGTCATGATGGACTGCAGACTCAGTTTTCAGTCTTTAGCCTTATGTTACTTTACATAAAAGTGATTCCACTGAGTTCCATGCAGTGTGGTTCACAGATTTTAAATTTGTGAAAAAAGAATTGTTATTGAATCAGTATCAGCAGATACTCTGAGTTTAGGTATCGCAATAAGTAGTAGGAAATGAAAAGTGTGATCAGTGCATACCTAGATTCAGTTATTTACTTTTTGTTTTTCATGATCATGACCTCTATTTCCTTTGTGAATTGTACTGCATTGCACACAGGAAATGGAGCACAAGTGTATATGTCATCATGCAATACTGACTTTTTTGTACTGAATTTTGTCACTTTTCAAGTTTAAACACATTATAAACTCAAAAGCTGGTTAGAATCAGCATGTAGCATGGAATTGGAACACATATAGAGTTTTATCACCGAACCAAACCGTCTGGAAACATCTGATTAATGAATAATTAATACGCTTCCAACTGCAAACCCATAGAGCCATTTTTTTGTTTCAGCCACTCCCAACATTTTGGAGGTTAACTCACAGTCACCGGCCACTGAACTTAATCATTAATAGAATTTAGAGTCAGCAACCCTTTAAAGATGGTGTAGGTAAAAGTGGGACATGACGACATTTAGACATTTTGTTGAACTTTTAACCTGGTATAACATCTTTAAATGATGGACTTTTGGTGCTGTAAACTTGGGATTTATGCTGAGTCTCTGGCTGAGCCCTTTAGCATGACACCCTCAGTTTTGTGTGTTTGTATAGCATCCATGTACAGTTATGATTGTAAGTTTTCATTGTAGAAAGATTTTACAGCGCTCTAAGGTTGGCAGCTCCTTTTGATTTGTTAATGTGCGTGTAATTCGTTAACTTAGACTGAAGGAAATTTATTTGGAGGCCATCTGCTGTTTGGCATTCTCCTGTTGGGTTCTGTATGCCAGCTGCTGTGACTATGAATAAACAAGTACACAGACGCAAGAGTCAATATCTCTCCCACTGGTCTGTATCTTCTCAGGATCTCTGAGCTCTCCTTCCTCAGCAAGGACAATCATAAATAAGCACTTACTTTTCTCAGTTCCTTCAGTCATTGATAAATATTAGATATCTGGCTCTCTCCAGTGTGCTGAGCTCTCATCCGGGTGTCGTGCGAAGGCAAGGCATGACACGCACTGTTTTATTTTTATCCATCGCCTTGTGAGTGGGAGTCGGGCCCATGGAGAAAGCACTGCCATGCTCTGATTGGCTGCCAAGTCCTCAAGGGTATTCCATGATGCCTGCTGCCAAGTGACCAGCAGTGGTTTTACCTGGCTGCTTGGCACACAGCTTCAGGCCTGGATGGACTATTTATTGCATTATTCAGCTTTTTAAAGCTCAGAGGAAGTGGTAGTTGGAGTTTATTATACTATTTATTAGTTTATCTATGTGTGTTTGTGTGTGTGTGCATTGTCCCATCCATACATTAATAGCCAGGGTGTTCACATATAACTTGTCAATACTTCAATTGCAATATCTTTTCAAGTCTATGCAAATGCAAAATAGCAAATGTTTGCAGAACTATTTTTTGTAATTTGAAAACTTCCCCTTCTTAAACTTCCCTTCCCTTTAAATACTTAATTTCAGTCTGCTATTAAGCCCACCTCAAGATTTCCACATATCTACACAACATAAATATTCTGTTAATCTTGAAAAAAACCCAGATCATGACAGTGTTGTTTTTATTTTTTATTGTTTTTAAAGGACACTCATTTCAATCACATCCATTCCACACAATTATCTACAGTTGTCATGATATCTCTCTGGTATTTATTGATTTGGCTCCAGCATATTTGTTACACATTTGTTTTTTCTTCCCTGATTGTTTAGGCGTAGAGATGAGAGAATCCTTAACTAACTCATTTTACGGCTGCATAGTTCATAAATTGCAGGAGGTAGCAGAGCCTAATGTGAGCCCAACTGTGTAGGGCCTTTAACGTGCCGTAAAATTGCATTTTGAGCTCTTAAGAGGTGCCTTGATGAGGTGTGTGCTGACTGTGCTCAGCGGAGACCTGGTGGTGAAAGTGCAGGTCCTGCAGCAGCAGGTGCTCGATTCTCTCTGTTAATTGGCCCTCATGTTGCTAACTCACTCGGCAAAGTCTTTGAAGCATCACACCAAGTAGAGACTTCATTAAATCCAAGGCTTTAATTGGAGACCCACTAGGCAGGAATCCCCTCTCTGTCTTACTATTTATTAAGCTGTCTATAAGGTGACTACATAATTGATAGCTTACTCAGTGTGAGTGTATGTCATCACTGGTGATAGGTGTTACATGTTGAATCACTGCACTGTGTAGAGACATGCGGATGAAAACTTTTACTGATTTTACTGTGAGCAGCCATGGAAGTAAGTAAACAGTAGAACAAGTCAATTAAATTTTTTTTTCCCATTTAGCAACATTTTAATCCTGGAAGGTATTAAACTACTTTCCAATACAGCTATGACACAAATAAGAGAAGTCGTCAACATGTGCGGTTGTCCACTCCCGTTCAGTTGCGTGAGAAGGTGCTTTCTATTTCTACACCAGCATGTGGACTTGAGGTTGTCAAGTTCACATACAATGCTGCACTAGGATGTTAAAGATTTAAATGCCTTATGTAACTGTGGTGTATTCATCCTCTCTAACCCCTACTGCAGCTACATCACAGAGAGGAATAACTCCTTTAAAGTTACCACAGCCATTTCAGATTTGAGTAAAACAACAAAATCTATATTTTGCACAGAGGTGAGACAAAGGTACATTTTGTAAGTGTAACCAGAACTGTAAGAAAAACAAGTAAAAGTAAAAATCCACTCACATTCTTAAAGGCAGGGCTCTTAATTGTGAAATTATCAAGAAGAAATCACAACAAACAATGCGGACACTAATTAAGACAACAGTAAAGAAGCATGTTAGCATATTCATTTCGAGGTCACCCTCAGCAGATCAGGTGTTGAATGAGCTGTTCTTAAAACAAGCACACTGGGTCTTTTTTTAACAGGCAAAGGTTAGCTTTGCTGGTGTGCTACATGGAGGTGGTTTGAGTGAATTCAGCTGATGTTGTGTTTGGTACTAGACAGCTTCTCCTGTTATGATTGTGGCCATTCGCACCAGAGGAACCTGTACACTGGATCTGCTTTAATTGGAGTGTGACAGTAATCAGTAGGTGGCAGACACTGAGGAAAAAGCTACCTTGCATAGCTTAAATGTCAAGATGAGACATCTGTAGAATAATGAATAAAACACAAACTGGGTGCTAACAATAAGTGTTGCATCACTGAAGTAAACATGCATAGACTTTTCCTTTCACTGACTGAGAATAAAACTCTTTGCAGTAGTCGTCCTGAATGCCCTTTATGGCACATATCTTAACTCTATGTCAAAACAATCTCATTGAAAAGATCAGTTTCAACACCCCAGGTTTGTTACTGGTCCATAATTGGGTGGTTTGAATTATAGTTGAACTCCCTGTAGTTCAATGTTTCCTTTTTTGAAATGTAAAAAGCGACAGTTTTCTCTGTAAACCCACTGCCCCGTGAGAACACACCTCTATTACAACCTGAATGAAAAGAGGTTATTGCTGTTATCTACCACTGCCTTGGATTTTGCTTATGTCTGACTAAAGCTACTAATCATTTGAATCCCACCATAATCTCTAAAATAGTGTTCAGTGTTAATGGCAAAGAGGATGAAAAGCTTACGAGGGAGGAAATGCTCAGAAATGCAGAGCTAATTCTGAAATGTAATCAAAAATCTGCCATTTTAATCTTTTTTTTTTTTTTGCATAACAAAAAATATACCAAATTATTGCAGCCATGGGCATAACTAAGCTTCCTGCTTCCACCCCAATAATTAAAAATTAAATTCACACAAACAGACCTGCAGTTATTTCTGAAGATATTGACAAAAACTGAGTAACACACTCAGATCAGCTTTTTAAGATAAAAAAGCTACTATAGGTTGGATTAATTTGGGACATATTTTGCGTCGGTGCGTGCGTTGGTGTGAAATCCCAGTTATATAATTAACTGTCCATCATTGCACTGCTTCTCATATACATGCAAGTGAAATCAAAGTGCGCTGTAATACACCTTCCCTCTCTTGGGAAGGAATTTTGATGTCTCCTCAGATTTTGTTGGTGATGTATTCTCCCAGATACTTTGTGAGTTAGAGGAAGAAATAAGGACGTGCTGTCTGTTCCTGACTTTTGAAGCTTTCAGCGGTGACTGAGAGGCACAGAGAGTGCTGTCTCATGTTGCTTAGCGGTCGAGGAGGATGAGTCAGCAGCGAGGATGTTGGATCAGACTCTCTAGCCTAATGTGCTCCCTCATAACCACTGATGTGAAGACATGTTGCCTAACAAATCTTCAGGATGAAAAACAGGAACTGAAACACATAAGCTAAACTCAGCATTGTATTTCATTGTGTAAAGCTGTAACATTTGATGATTGTCATTATTGATTTATCTTTATAAATTGATAACAATTTCCCCATTCAGTTTATAAAACCCCAAGATGACTTGTTCTGTCCTACTAATAGTCCAAAACTCAAAATGGGTTGTGTTACAATTATATGAAACATAGAAAAGCATCCAATCATCACATTTAAGAATCTTGAAACAGGCAAAGTATGGCATCTTTGTTTGATAAATGACTTAAACGATAAACATAGTATCACAATTGACTCTTCGCTAAGCCCCGACATCCTTAGTTACTGTTGCTACGCCTGTCAAACTTATCAGTCTAGGAATGAAATGAAATGAAATGTTTGATGAAATGATTAGATGTAGCTAATAAGCTAACATTAACTCAAAAACTCAGTCTCCAGCTGAGTTTATAATGTTTCTGAGAAACTGCAAAAGAGTTTTAGATGTGTATTTTTACATACATGATACCATACAAAGTCAGTGCTGTGTAGTAATTTAACAGGCCAAGCCAAAGCTTACAGTTTTCAGGCTAAAAGTCAGCATCCTCAGTGGATGAAACATGTAGAAGACATGGACATAACACAGCACAATTGTTCCTGTATTGTTGGGTCGAGTTACTTAGCTTCAGTATTAGAGTACTATTAGTATTTAAAGAAAAAAAAACTAATATCAGACTTTTCATTCTTTCTTACATAACACTGTTAAAATATACACTATAGATATACATCATAAGTTATTTTGGACAAACAACTCAAAAGTTAGATTAATTCTTTAATCTTTGTTAGTATTTCCAAAAACTTATACATGAGATAAAATTTGAGGATGAAGATTAATCAATGAGTTCTGCTGGATCATCTTGGATGAACTTCCCCAAATCCAATACAGAAGAGGACAGAGCTGCTAATGTTACCCTAAACTCTCATACTGCATAGCGTTTAGTAGCATAGTGTTCATCTCAGTCTTGAATGAGTGGTTTATCTAACATAACCTCTAACCAAATATGATAATGTAGTTAGCTAATTATATGCTAATTCTTGGCCTTGGAGGTAACGCTCAAATTCTACTATACTTAACTACTTATCCAGGCTTATGAGCAGCAAACACACTGTTTAATCTATTCCTTACACTTTTGCTCTTGTATTTTGGGTATTGACTATTCAATAGATTGACTAATAAATTAAAAAGTATTAATATCTACAATAGATGATTAGAGAAAAGTATCCTTCTATCATATTAGCCACTTTAATCTTTCAAAAAGATTAAATGTTATATATTTTAATTTGCTGCGCCAAAGACCTGAGCGCCCGCAACTGCAGACATGTGAAATTTGGACTCGACTTAACTCTACTAGACAATTCATGATGATTTTCAATTCCAAACAGACCATTACTGAATTAGTAGAATGTGTTAAATTAGCTGGTGTGTGTCTAAAGTAGGACAGTTCTGTAGCTAAATAAGCTAGATGATGTATTGATAAATTAGCGTAAGATCATTAGCATAATCAGTAGCTACGCATCAGATCCTGCCTTGCAGATACGGAAGCCAAGTGAGGGCACAGACACATGTAATTAGCCTCCCTGATTAAAACTCTTTCTGTAAACAATTGCAATCGCATGCCCATTTGATGAACTGTTAATTCAAGACAGATTATGTTTACTGAGGGAGCCTGTGCCTGCAAATTTTGAATACTCAGTTACAGTACACTTCCTTTACATGAATAATGAATTGAAATTTCTCAAATATTTAAAAACAACAAATCTGGGATAGCACTTTCATAAGAAGATGTGTGCATGTTGCATCAGGGGTATATGTAGACCACTAACTGTGTGGTAGTCAGCAGCATACGGAGTCTGGCCGTGTTGTTGACGGCTAATCGGTCTTAACTGCAGCCCTTTAGTAATAATAAATAATAGTAATACATTTAATTTGTACCACACTTTTCATTTGTAGTGAAACTCAAAGTGTTACAGTATTAATCACATAGAACACAAAACATAAAGAAATAGCAATAAGAGTTAAGATGAATGGAGAGTTTTTAGGCCTTCTTTAAAAGAGTCTAGGGTCTGTGCTGCCCTCATAGTTAAGAAGGTTGCTCCGTAACCATGGTGCAGCAGAGCAGAAGGCTCAGTCCCCCATGCTGCAGAGCTTAGCACCGGGGGCCCGGATGAACAACCTGCTGGCGGATCTGAGGGTGCAGGTGGAGGTTTGTGGTATAATCAGTTCCTGTAGGTAGGGAGGCGCATGTCTGTTGATGGATTTATATGTGAGTAGCGCGACTTTGTAGTCAATCCTGAAGGAGACGGGGAGCCAGTGCAATGAAAACAATTGGTGTTATATGTTTGTGTTTTCGCACCCTCATCAGGATCCTGGTCTTTGGATCTGTTCTACTGGAGTTAGAAGGATATAAGATATCGGCTCTCAGTCAGACATCTGCACCGCTGCTAAATGGATATAAGAAGATGATGGGATAGATTTCTGCTGGCTTCCCCATTTGCTTCCCTCTCATTAATAAAACCACCGAGGAAAAAAAATCAGAAAGCCATCTATCAATAAGTCAACCGTGTCTAACCAGCCGTCTTCTCTTTAAGTGATGAATTCTGGTATAACATGTCATATGCTCCCAAAATGATGAATTAATTATTGAATTGAAATGAAATTAGGTGTCTGTTTTCCAGTCATTTATCAGTCACATACCATAACACGCCTCCGTAATGATTCTTGGCAGTTTAGTTAAGTATCATTTTTCCAAAGGGCAAAGCGTCAGATCGAACATTTGGGTGCGTTTAGATACATGGGATCTAGCATTTCAAGTACCATAACAGCAACGAATTGTCTAAAAGGGGTAATGGAGTACTATATGAACCAGTTGAACCAGTAAAGATTTTTTGTTTTTGTCTTTTTTGTTTGTAAATCAGCATTTTACTGATTTTACTGATCAGATATTAAGGTACAGGATGAACAAGTTTTACCTTTGGCTTCACCTTGATATTGATATTATCCCCAAAGTTCATTAATCAAATGACTTGCAGTTTTGAATATATTTTACCTTACTACTTTTTACTATTTTACTTTTCTGTCATTGCTTAAAGGGACACTCCACTGATTAAGTTCAGTTCATTTGTCACAATGAGCACTGCTCATCTTGTGAAAACCGTTGTACAATGTGTTTTGTAGTTCTGGAGGATCTTTCCAAGTTAAAAAAAAATAACCCTGATGATGTCATCAGGAGTAAAAGAGCAGGGTGTTGATGTGGTGACGTCCTCCGCTGATGGAGTGGAACATTTCTCTGAATCTGGATATGAATTTGGATTAGTACGAGTGGATACTCTTACTAAGGATAAAATTTTATGATTTGGAAATTGCATAGGGCACATCTGGAAATGGCTAAATGACAGGCGTAATAGTCAAACAACGAAAAAACTAGAAAATATTCAGTGTGAATGTTCATTAAACCCTCAAGTCCATGCATGGGTTGTTTTCACCAAATAATATTTATGTTTCTGATTTTTTTTTTATACTCCATAATAATAAACTGTAAGCATGAACACAGCTGGTGATCAGAGCTGTACAGTGAGTCAGAGGAAAGTTTTTTTTGGCGTGCTCTTAAAAGAGAAAAATAGACAGTGAAAACAGTTTTTAATCAAGTATGGACAGACATAGGCTACGTCCTACGGGCAGTTCAAAACCAGTATGTCTCATATTTGAGGAAACATACCCACTCAAACGATCTGAACTGAAGCCACAGAAAATAAACGATCTACAAGCTCAATATGATCGATTCACTTCATTTTAGAATGCAAATGAGAAAAGATTCACTATTATAGTACTTAACATCTGTGTATAAGAGAATGTTAGTTTCTTTCATGTTGTTGGTGTATATACTCATTAACACCTCATATCAAATGTATTAATCTTTCTGTGTTGAAGCAGCAATAATGGAGGCCAAGCAATTGTGCGTTTGAAGCAGGCAGGTTTTGAATGGGCATTGCACTAGTTTAACATATTAAATGGGAAATGTAAGTGTTTTGGGAACACACATAATGCTGGCAGCAGCAGCAGCACTGTAATTACATCTGGACCTGATGCCACCATTGACCTCCTGGTCACCCTCACACACAGTAATGAGCTCCCTGGGCAGCAGTGACAGCCGTTGCAGATACCATAACCACCAATCCCGCTGTTACGTTTATAGAGTGTCTGAATACAGGAAGCCGAGGCCTCTTGTCTCTCATTTAATGCATTCTGTCTTTTTTCTTCTCCTGCAGTTGGGAAGACGTCTTTGATCACACGGTTCATGTATGACAGCTTTGACAACACATATCAGGTAAGTGCTACTGCAGGCACTGAGAGTGAAGATTTTGTCTCTAATGATCAATTTGGTCGCTACTGATCAGTCACACTGTGCTTCGATAGTGAAACATACAGCTCCACTTAGAAGCAATAAGGCTCAAATAAAATTTGTGACTTGGATAATAATCCACGAAATTCCTTCACAAAAAAGAACTATTTTCTTCTCTCTCCATGTTGGCAATAACAAGGATGTTAAATCAGACACCTTTTTGAACTGAACAACATGAAGAACACTGTGGGCCCTCAGGCGATCACTATTTCTAACCCTGTTTTCCAGCGCAGGCTAATCTCACTCGTCATCCTAAAAACAGAATATTGCTTATGCAGCTACCACGCAAGAGGTCTTTGCAAGCGTATTCAGACATGCAAAGGGCCCTCGAATAAAACCTGCAGTATTATTGCTTTATAAGCAAAAAGTATCTACTTTATATAGTAATAAAAAAGGAATTAAAAATAAATCGTACAAAGCTATTCCTCCCCCCTTCTCATATAGTGTAGCGTGTGTGCGTGTGTGTGTTTCTTTTAGCTCACTGAAGCTCTTTACTGAGAGAATGTACAGTGTAATGAGCCTTTGCAATGTGTGAAAAACCATAAGCAGATTAGCCTAAGAAACACTGAAATACCACCAGTGTATGAAACATTGCAGGTGAAGAAAACATGAGCCATTTGTTTGGCTAAATTTCAAGTAAGAAATACAACTTAACTGATAATTTTCTATCATCTGCTGGTAATATGACTGGTAAACTAATTTATTACTTGTTAGAAGGAAAACAATCTATGTCATGCTAAGAAACTTGGGTTTGTGGAAGACTTCTACCGTTTCACACAGCTCTTCAATTCAAAGTTCATCAGCAGTTTGCTTTCTAATAACATTTAACTGCTATTCAGCTGATCTGTAATAAGACATTGGGGTACCACATGTGTTTGATTCAAGGTTTGCATGTTGTTTGTTGAGACACATCGCTGGTCATTTAGAATAAAATCTGTACTAAACAGTTCTCGACATGACATGTATAGAAGACACTGACAATGCATCCTGGGTAATTCAAATCAGTCAGTTGACAGGGTAAACAACATGAACACAGAAACAGTCTATAGAGAGTATATTCTACCAAAGAGTATACATGCACAAGATGATAATCATCTTGTGCGCATACGTCAGTGTTGTGGTTGTCTGCCACAATGACGTCTACCAAAGAGTATACCCATGTAAGATAATATGTCAGTGTTGTGGTTTGCCACCAGCAACTGTCATGAATTGACTTTATTCAGTTTTAAGCCAAATTTTTACGATGAACATTTTAGATCTAGGTCGTTTTAACTTTCAACCGGATGAAGGATTTTAGTCATCGGATGTCTTAAGTTGTCAGAGAAACAAGATGAGCAAACATTAGCAACAGCTCGGCTCACAGCTCCTTACATCCTGTGTCGACTGAACAGTGTCAGAGAAACACTGATTTTTAATGAGAAACTGCTTTATTCAGTGTTTTTACCAGTTTTAATCATGGGGTCTGTTTGTTTTGGAGAGGAAGAGACCTCTGTGGATAATTCGGCTCCCAGTAAAAACCTCCTGAACGATGAACACTGAAGGACTCCTAACTGGGAGAAGCTAGTAGTTTAACAATGAAGACAGCAACTCCGATGATCCCACACTACTTCACAACATCATCCAACTCCATCTTTTGTTATTGTTTTGATTGAGAGCCCACTAACGGCAGAAATGACATAATATGCATTTAAAGGGGACCTTATGCTTTTCCTTATTTTCAGTCATATATATATGATGTTATATTGTTGGATGTTCATATTAAACATGGCTTAAGTGTCAAATAATGAGGTAAACATAGGTAGAAGTAATCCCTGTGATTAATGCCCACAGTTTGTTTTGTTTTCAGCTCAAGCTGACATTGGCTTGTGACGGATTTCTTCATATGGTCATCTGCTCCACGCACAGGGCGAGTTCACCGCTCTGCTCTGCTAACATTACGGCATTTTTCCATTGTTTTTGGGGTTGTCCTGTCGAGCCATGACTCGAGTTGAGCTGGCATGCTGTGAGTGTTCCATTACACAGCAGGGCAAAGGAAAATAAGTAGTTTACCTGTTGGGGGTGTTCTGGTCATCTGCAGCTCTTCATTTAACATCATCATCACTTTGGCTGTTTCTGCTTCTACTTATTACTGATCCACAGAACAAAGCTGCGAAGCTCTGCTAATTCGGTGAGGAACATATTTCATTTCCTGTAAACTCTTCACAATAAAAGTCTCACGTTATTTAGTCGTTTAAAAGCTTTTAATACGAAGCAGGAAATGTTGGGTTTGCATCGGTGGTAACTTAACATGACTCTGCTACAACTGCCCCTCGACATCTCCCTGAAAACCGGCCAATCACAACAGATTGGGCTCATGAGGAGGGGGGTCTTAAAGAGACAGGAGCTAAAACTGCCTGTTAGAGACAGAGACTGAACTGAGGGGCTGCATTAAGGGCTAGTATAAGATAAATAAGGAGTTTTTTGAACTGTGAATCATGCAAAGCTACTTTAGTGGAGTCCCAGAATAAGATATAGAAACATGGTTAGGAACATAATAGGTCCCCTTTAAATTTCACAGACAGGAAGTTGAACAAGTTCAAAAGCTTTCTTCAGTTTGTATTAATTTAGTTTTTATTATATTATCAGTGTTGGCAAAACAACCTGTTTTCTTTGGCCTCACTGCGTCCTGCTAACCCAAAGAAAAAAAAAAACAGGTCTCTATTCTTTAGTGCTCGCACAGTGCTGTGCTGTAATGAGATTTGGATGGCTCATTGTGCGTGGATTAAATTGTCTGTGTTAGCTCTGCAATGCTGTGCTTTCACAGTTGCTCCTGCATCCTCTTATATCTCTACATTCGTAAGTCATGAAAGACTACAGAGCCAGACATTTCACACTGACTGTTAGGGCTCGTGTCTTTTGTGTTGTTAAGCTGCTGAGTCTCCATGATGCATAGATGTTTCTTAAAACATCTCATTGTCACAAATTGCTATGGAACAGGCTTAGTTTTGGGTATGGTTGGCTGGGAAGTAGAGTTATTATAACAGCTATTTACCCAACATTTGACCCCCATCAGTGTCTCAATTGTGGGAAAAGAAATGAAAATAAATTACATTCACTGATTCTTGTTCAAAGTGGAAAGTTTTTTTCTGGATGATTAGCTGATAGTCGAGTGGAGAGATGCTTTTTTATTTCATTTTATTATTCCATCATTAGTGTTTCTGGACAAAACATACTTGACACTGAAGCTGGGACATGGGAAATTGTTTTTCATCCAGTATTATGCAACATGTTCCAGACTGTAGCAAGATTAATATCTTTATAAGTAAGGCCTTTAATGCACAGATAGTAAATGTGACATGATCATTTCCTGCATCGTTCTCAGACAGCAGCACACTCCTAAGTACCATTACCTGGAGTGAATGTGGGCGTCTGTTGTTGCCTGCAGTCTGTCTCGCTCCAAGGCCACTGCTGTAACTCCCAACCTGAATGCAGCTGGATAAATTACGGCTTTGAAATCCAGCAGCCGTCAAAGTCAGCGCCAAGTGCAGTCATTCTGAGGAGCATGGGGAACATGGGTTTTCTAGACAAATGGCCCTCTGCAGCAGCCTCGTGGTGATGAGGCCTGAAGGGACAGAGAGCTCTCCTCACTCGTCCTCTTTATTTAAGTGGGAAGGCAGCATGCCAGGCAGACAGATACTGGACTGATAGCATCTGCTTATTTAATAACGTCCCCATACAGTATGCTTTTTAATGTTGGTCTCTGGCCTGTACCCCAAATGATAAAAGCAGCCCGGGAGGAAAATAAAAATCAGATGGTTATTTTATTTGAGCGTAAAATAAAGCCATTTGAATCCTCCACTTAACTCTGCTTCCAGAAAACAACCTCTTCATCCCTTTTTCACAGTCACCTTCTTGGGTTTTTTTTCATATAGCGGATTAATGATTTTGTTATGGGTGCCATAACCTCTGCTTTATAGCCATAGATCAAAGCCAGAGCTCAGTCTCTGCTAAATGTGTGTTTTTCCCTCTGTGTGTGTGTTTTTGTTACCTCTTGGGGACCTTTTCTGATATAAAAACCGACCTTGTCAGGACCAGTAGTCCTCATGGGGACCAAAGCCTGGTCCTAGCAAAACATTATTTCTTAGGTCCTGGTTGAGGTTGGGGGTACAGTGTGAATTGAGGTTAGGTCAAGGTTAGGGTTTGGCATGAATTGGTTATGGTTAAGGTCAGGGTTATGGTTTGGGTTAGGCTCTCCACAATGAATGGAAGTCAATGCAATGTCCTAACAAGGATAGCTGCACAAACTTGTGTGTGTGTTTGAATGCTGTCCCCCTCTCACCCCTCCCTGTGTCTTAATGTCACTTCTCTTTCCTCCCTGGCTCAGAGACAGGTACTGCTGTAAATGATTTTGCATTTTTTTTTCTAGCTCAGCTCCTGAGACCTTTGAGTATTAATTAAAATGCTGCATGCATTAGCTCAGCGTGAGTGTTTATGCTGCTGCTCAGAGGGGGATGCTGGATCTGTCAAGTGAGGATGGAAAGACTCTCTGAATGTGAGCCTGCAGGAGAGATCTGTCTGGCTGAGAAGATTTGTGAAGTTATGGTTTCCAGGATGCATGTTTTTGTTTTCATGCTTTTTTCATGTGTATTTGAACAGACCCAGTTCACTCCTTTGAAGGGAGAGTAGCAGTATATTTAGAGTCCAGGGGCCATCAGAAAGATGAAACTGAGCGTGGTAGTGGCTTTAGTCAGCAGGAGGATGTGAGTGAGGCGAGCCAGATTTGCAGCCTCTAAAGCGGCAGACTCCCATCAAGCAGCCACCCAGCCGAGAGAGACAGAGGCAGGCGTCCTCACTGCCTGGCAGCACATGCTAAAGGGCTAAGAGGCCTCCAGAGGCAGAACGCTTTTGTCAGCTGTGCTGGAGCTGTCAGTCAGGCCTGGCCACCAGGCTGTGACTGTATCAGGCCACAGCTCTGTCTGCTCTGCCCAAACACTCTGCCATTTAGTGCAACTGTTGCATCTCATTTATTATTTTATTTCAAAAAACAGGTCAAATGTAACACTTTGTGGCTTTTTTTAAGTAATGGATAACATAATAAAGGTACAAAATGAGGACTGCAGTTAATGATTTTTTATTATCGATTTATCTGCTGATTATTTTCTTGATCTATTAGTCATTTAGTCAATGAAATGTTGAAAAATAGTGAAAAATGCCATCTAAAATGTATTAGAATATGCCTTCAATTAGCTTGTTTTGTGTGACCAACAATCCAACAACCTAAAAATATTCAATTGTCTGTTTTTATATGACAAAGAAAAACAACAAATGCTCACACTTGAGAAGCTGGAACTAGAAAATGTTTGGCGTCTCGGCTTGAAAAACAATGAAAATTATTTGATTATTAAAATAGTTGCATTGAATTACATGAATTTTCTGTTAATCGACTAATTGATTAATTGACTAATTGTTACAACTCTACATAAACTTAACTTATGCCCATGGTAGTTCTCTTTCTTTATTTCCATTGAATGTTGTCATCATACTAGATTTGAAAATAGTTTAGTTTGTAAACAATTTTCCACATAAAAGATGTATTTAATAGACATATTTAAGTAAACAGAAACCAATCAGAACATTGAAAGTTATGTTAAAACTGAAAAACTGTAAAACGGTGTAATATAGACATTTATACATATCTTCTCTTACCTCCTCCAACTGTTGTGTAACTGTTTTCTTAACCAGCCACACTGGAAGATTGGGTTAGTCATAAATAAACGTTGTAGTGGGGTAAAAGTCTACTCCTAATGCTTTGTGACACAAATAATGTGAGTTAAATAGACCTACTGTGCTGTCACTACTCATTACTGTGGTTACAAATATAGCATGTTGTAATTATTATAATCTACATATAGTATATAAATAAATGCATCCCGCTGTCTGAGGGAGGAGGCGTGATCATAGACTCATCCATTCCCTCTTGTGTTTGCAGTAAACTTCAAATCAATCAGATTTGGTGTGTTCACAGACTGCTGTCAAACACGGTGCTGTGAGCATTTGCCAGAATGCTCACTGTGACTCAAAAGGTCCATCAGCGTCCCTGCCAGATGGAGGACCTTGAAAGTTCTGGTGGGAGCATCAGTGGCATGTGAAGTGTTCAGATTCTCTACTTACATAAAAAGCAGCATTAGCACAGTTCGAAAAACACTTCAAAAATATTCCAAGTTAAAGTCCTACATTCGTTAATTAAGGTACATGCAGTGATTAAAGTCAAAAGTTACATTTCTGTTTAATCATAACTCCACAGTGTTGCCTGTACTAACACACCAAATATGATTTAGTGTGGATCATACTGCCGGCCTCATGCTGCATGACAACCTCACAGCTGAATCCTGAGTTATAGTGAACTTAGTTAATACAAAGAGACAGAACTCCCTAGAATCAGTGGCATCTTTACAGACTGACCACGAGACAATCCCACCAAATCACAACGTTGGTTTTTGGAATTATCCTTTAGAATGTTCTCCTGACCATATTTAACGTCTAATCCATCACTGCAGTAATGCGCCCACTGCTGAATCACTTTGAACATTAATCATCCCACTACTTCCTTTCAGAATTGACTGGATAGAATTGTGTTCTAGTGAACTACATTTACTCTTCGAATGTACTTCTATTGTATATTGAGATAATTCATTTTCTACGGCCAAATCAAGAGTGGAGTAGGGTAGTTTGATCTGGTTTTACTTGTAGCTCATAACTTGACACAGTGAACCCATTTTCATGTGGTAGAAAGTCCACTGTAAGGTGGTTTTAATAATGATATCGCATTTCTAGGCTGGACTGAATGATTAGTCAGATAAATAAGCACATTACCTGACTGTAATGTCCATCATCAATTTTTAAAATTCTGTTTGTTTGACCCCTCACATCAGATTGTTGGTTAACAACGTCCCAGATGACATTTGGAGCTCAAAATGGCTATTAGACTGTCAATTATCTCACAGCAAAGGGAGAATATTATCTAAGTGTTGTCTAGATAGTGGCCTTAGAGTGCCAGCTGATTCACCATGTTTACATGCATACAAATCCATTCTACCACTTTTCCTGCTTCCATTATCTGATCTGCTCATAGGGTTTAACTATGAAGTCCACCATTTACATATAAAGAGAAAAGAGACTGTTTTTTTAAAAGGCAGATAATCATACTACTGTAAATACTAGTTTTGGTCAGCTGACCTTATTTGTGTTGTTTGGATTCAACATATGTTTCTGTCATTGTGGTGTCTACTCTAAAACTCTTTTGCATGATGGAGTTTTTAAGGACACAGCAGTAATAACTCCTGAAGTCTTCACACATCTAAAATTCAAGTCAAAATCAATTTATTTAATGATGATTTCACATGTGATAAAATGTCTTTAGACAGCTATATTCAAGTTAAAGTGTCAATAATACATTTAGTATATAATGACAGTGAAATCCCTTAAATCTGTTGAAAGCATTTTTTTTTGCCCCGGTTGCCAGCAGAATGGGCGAGAGAGCTATGGTCTGTCTTCTAACGATGTGAGCTACTTAATAATTTAAAAGGGATATTAATAATTTCACGTGATCTAATCTGTTCATGTATAGCTGTCTGTGTGGGATTCTATATTTGACACTGAGTTCAGAGAGAGACTACAGCTCCTCTGCCACCCTCCATGAAAAACTGAAACATCACTCTGCTTTTCACTTCACTGAAGCTAATATTTTTGTCATGTCAATAATATCACTCCAAATCAGCAAGTTTCAAAGTTTTCTCATGGGACCCAGATGTTCAAGTCTGTCTTGAATTTAAAAAAGACTTATGGGCTGTTGTGGGTAATTTAACAAAATGACTGCTTTTAACCTCTCGCACACAGTGATTTATTCTGTCTCTCATGCCTTCCAGTAATAAATAGGAAGATATAAAGTTGTAAAATACTTTTTGAGTGTTTAAAATTCTGCCAGGATAAATGGATTTGTTTTGAAAGTTAGTGTAATCCAACTGGACTTGTGTCTGTCATGTGGCTGATACGACCAAAAAAATACATATACGTGTTATAATCTTGCATTCTATTTTATTGCGATAATATAAACATAATCTTTATTCTTTGGAGTTGTTATTTTCAGCCTAGGAGAGCTTGATCTGACTGGGTGTAAAGGAAGAGTATAAATGACGTCCTGTCTTCATGCCAGACTCTCTGAGTTAGTCCACTGTGGTAGCTGGCATCGCCACGGAAACAAGTGCGTGATCAAGCTGCTGATGCCCAGTTCTGTCAAAGTGGGCAGTGGGCACCCTGCTGGACTGCCTAACACAGACGAACACAACAGATACACCCACCTGCTTAATCACAGATGGGTACAAACATATCAAAATGTATCTTGGTACAAAATGATACTGTTTAAAAATAAAGTTGACTGTGAAGCGCAAGCAGGAAACCGCGTCCTATTCTCTGTCTGCCGAGCAGACTTATCTATAGCCATCTACAGTAGGGGCTCCAGCTGGCCAGTGTTGGAGTGCAGGCTGGGGTCACACAGGCTTTAACTATACAGCTGGGGACTGCTGCTTAATCTCGGGTCAGCCGTGCACCAGCTACCATTGAACCCTTCACACTCCTGCCCCGTCACACATACAGGAATCACACACACACACACACACACACACACACACACACACGTACAAACACTCTAAAAATATTTTAGGTGCATAGAGTCTAATATTGAATATAAGTGAGACTAACAACAGATGATCAACTGGTGTGTTAATGGCAACCAGTAATAGAATAGTTAATACAGATTTTTATAATAATGATATTTATATTTTAAAAGCATTGTGTTGTCTGTTTTGAAAAGAGGCCATATTCTCTTAGCTCTTTAATGGCTGTTTTAATTATATTTAAATGTCCTTTTAAAGTGTGTTTCTTCTGCACTTTGTTTTGATGCTTTTAATGTTTTATGTAAAGCACTTTGAATTCCCTTCTTGCTGAAAAGTGCTATATAAATAAACTCGCCTCACCATCTTTGCAATTGTGAGAGCTGAAAGTTCATTGTCACACGTCCAAAACCGAACAGCTCTGGCATCAGGAAATAAACAGATCTGCAGCTCAACATTGATTTCTAGGTTTTGATTTGACTGAGCCAGAGCACCTGATGTCATGGCAGGCAGCATAATGGAGAGCCGTGGGCTTGGCTGCAGACAGTAAACATCCCTTGAAGAGGAAACACAGTGCCATCTGCATCGAGACACAATAGAGAACCCTTAGATTGCTGTTATAAATGGCTAATGCATAATGCTATGAGCCATAATTTCAAACAGCTCCTTATAAAAATCATGCAAAATACACAAACAGTTGTTCCGAATATTAAAGGTGAATATATTCAAAATGTAAGCCCACATACTGTTGCCAGCTGTGTGCGGGTGACAATCCTTGAAAAATGAGTGTGCAGACGGCAACTTATTGAAACTGCCTGTCATTTCACAGCGCTAAATACCTTGAGGTACACCTTACAATACGCTGTATATCATAACCTAAGTACTAAAACGTCAGAAACTCAAAAATAAACAGTTTACTCAAAAAAACTACTAAAACTAACCCTGATAAGCTTCACAAAGGTATAATTTTTTGCAGTGCTGTTGTATTAGATTGTGTTGTATTTTACATGTGATCCTCCTCTTGATCTTCTCCATTTTTAACTTGCATTATTCAGTTCCTGAGTACATTATCTGTTTCTAGCTTTTTTGTTGTTTTTACAGTGATGTTGATCAATGGATTTCTTTTCTCTTAACTAGGCCACAATTGGAATTGACTTCCTGTCGAAAACCATGTACCTGGAAGATCGAACGGTGAGAACCTCAGTTACAGCTACATAATGTCGTGAGAAAGATGTTAAATGTTTGCAACGTGTCAGTAGTGCAGCAACTCTTTCTCTTGGAGAGAAGCACATACTGTAGAACTGATCATCCTTATAATAAAGTCCTGCATGACTCACCGTTCCTCATCTTGTACTCAGCGGTACGACCTTGGAAGTGTCATCATGTGGAATCCACTCATAATAATAATGCCCGAGTCTGGATCTTGTGCTCTGTACACTCGTGTTGTATTGTGTTGTATCTGTCTATGTCTGTGCTCCTGTTCGTGTTGTCTAAGCTCGTGTGCCTGGAGGGAGCCTACTGTTTCCAGGCTCTCTGACTATCTGAATAATCTCAGCCTCCTCAGCTTTCTCTCTCTGAACCCCAGGTGAGGTTGCAGCTCTGGGACACAGCAGGACAAGAGCGCTTCAGGAGCCTCATCCCCAGTTATATACGGGACTCCACTGTGGCTGTGGTGGTCTACGACATTACAAGTCAGTGTCCTTCGTGAAATGTTTGAATTAGCTACTGAACTGGCCAACTAAGTGTCAAACTCTCTATCTGGAAATATCCAGTTGTAATCATGTAAGTTCTGATATTCCTGTCAACATAGGGACCAGAGATCATATCTCTCACTCTAAAACTCTTTGGTGCAAACACTTCACCGTTACTAATTGTGAAACAATGTGACAGATGGATTTCCCACTGCAGCGAAATCCAAGATGAGATTTGACAAATATCAAATATCTCCTTGATATTTCCCTTAAGCAAATTGGATCCACTGAGCGATGAGATGCGGCTTACAGCATTAAACTCCCATCTTCTCAAATTCTCTTAAGAACCAGTAACCGTGACTATCTAAATTGTATTATTTAGATCCTATTTCAAGTTCTATTCTCTGTCCGCCAATGAGGAAAAACCACTTTGGTGGTTTTTAAAAAGGAAAAACCAAGGGGCTTCTTAGGTTCATTGCACCACAGCTTCCTCTTCAAAGCCACCATTTCAGTCCTTTTTGTTTTAGTTAGCTTGTGGCCTGTAATGTAATGAGTCCTCACATGGTCCCCCTTTCAGAGAGAACAGTGTCTTCTTCTCTACAGTAGTGAACCAGTAATATTCAGCAGTAGTATTTAAAAGATGGCATAACCATAAAGCTAAAACCCTGTTAAATATTTCCAATTGGATTTGTGAGGGAAATTTGTGACACTGTTATTTTCTCAAATTAGTGAGATGGTTTAAAGTGACCAAGACATGTAACATGGCTGCCCTGAGGAGATGAATTCTGTTCCTGCTTTTATGAAAAGAATGTGGGTCTACCATTCCCACAAAGCCATGTTCTCTTTTTACCGTGAATAAGACATGGGGTCTTTCTCATCAAATTCCCAGTCCAAGAATACAATATGACCTTTCGTCTGCATGCCAGCAAGCCTGACTCAGTGAACAAGGCAGGGTTAAAGGCATTATTAAGACTTTGATCATGCTACAGTATAACATGATATGTAAGATATTTTCAATGTATAAGATTTTTCGTATGATCTTCCACAGTAACTTTAAACACTGTATCTTCTTCTCAGATTATTGATGATGATACTACCATGTAATGCTGAATGTGAGATTCGTTCTTATTAGTAGAGTTCACATTTTTCCAGCCAGCTGTTTTGAAAATACCAACATTCAGCTGAAATGTTAATGGTTTTGTTTGGAGCAGTAACAGCGGGAGATGTGTCAGCGTGTTGAATGTCACTGCAAACTGTACAAACAGCATCTTTAATTTGTCTCTGCTTTGTTTCCCTCCTCTCCCAACAGACATTAATTCATTCCAGCAGACGTCAAAATGGATCGATGATGTGAGAACAGAGAGAGGAAGTGATGTCATCATTATGCTCGTCGGCAATAAAACAGACCTGGCAGATAAGAGGTAGGTAGTTACTACTGAAGCTGCCTCCTAACTTCAGCACTTCTGTCACATTTTGTCTGTCAGCTTTTCTTTTCATGTCTTGACACCATGGCAACCCTGATGCACAGAGGCGTCTGTTTGTCTGTAGCCACATTCAGTTGAGCACAATACCTTCGAGAACAAAACATGATGAAAACATCAGACCGACTCCACAGGCTCCCCCTGCAGAGTAGATTATTTGATTAGATGTCGGAGCATCTTGCTGAATAAATCTGTATATTAATGAGACAGAACTGATCATCCTGAGACCAGTATAACTCATAATATTTTACTATATGAATTTAATATCAATACCACCTCAACGTTAGATGAAGACAGGTATGAGAAATGAATTAAATGTTTGCTACATAATATATCAAATATCTTAATGAATACACTCAGTGGTATAACTGGTTATGTTTACTTTTGTTATAGCATATTATATGACGGTGCGACATTACGCAGCTCAGCTGTCACTTCCTGTCACACTGCTTGCTTTGAAATGAGAAAAATATTGCTTGCTTGGGAAAATTATTCTGTGATTTAGTCCCAGGTGACACAAGCGCAATCATGAACCACATTCACAAGGGAATTCTTTTTTCAAATATACATTTATATGTACGTATATAACTGACTGCATATCATAATGAAGAGAAGGTGAGAAAATGCTGATGAGACAGGATGTTTAATAAAAAAAAAAAAAAAAAAAAAGGTGGGGAAAGAAATTGATTGAAAAAATAAATCCCTATAGACACAGTGTAAAAATGAAATGATGTGAAGCAGAGATGTACAGTAGAAGAAGAAGAGTATATAAAATAAAGGGAGAACTGAACCATTAAATAGATTGTGTCCCCGTGATAAAAGGCATTAATGGTCCATATGTGCAAAGTATTTGCTTGAGATCTATTTCACATGTAAAGTCATTGATGAAATGTGAAGCTAATATGTCTAACATGGCTAATCTTCTGTCCCGTTGTTCCTTATTTTTTAAATGTTAATGTCATTTTCCTGACAGTGTAGAAAATTAAACTAAAAATTTTTACCTTGGTTCATTTTGTCCTAACAATCTATATATATCCTCAGTAATGTAATATGTTTCTGTATTTGTGCTGAAATGTGCAGTGGCTGCTGAAGCACTTAACGAAAACTGCAAACATTGTCTTTTTGAGGCCCTTGGCGAGGTTTAAACTACAGAACATAACTTTCCTTTTTTTAGTAATTTCTTAAATTGGCAAGATATTTATTTATATTTATGTCTTGTTTACTCTAAATCAACATTACTAACAGTGATCAGCTGTACGGTAGCAAATGTTCCTCAACAGAAGAGAGTACAGAGTAGGTTTTTTTTAATAGCATATTTCTAAGATGAAGTGAGGAGGCTCATAAACACCTCATGTGATCCAATAATCCGTCTTTGCATTATTTCTGGTCTGCTATCTTCAGTAATGACTCATCTGGGGCTTTCTTCACCTCAGTTTTAGACAGATGCTTCACTAAAACAGCCGATCATTATTTTTCTGGTCTGGCTGACTGATCAGATCTGATTAACTGAAAAAATGAGTGACTGAAGGGTTTCCTTCCTTCATAGAACCAGACTACTTTCCATTATCTTCCTTTTCTCTCCACATATTTTCATTTCCACAAATAATGTTTTCTAATGTTGTGAGTAACCATGCATAAATTATACACACACATGCCTGAATTTAATTGTTATGGCCAGCAATATTTAGCCATATGGTTACATTTCAGCATTATTAGCATGAACTGCAGAAAGAAATTCCCGCTGGCATACCCCAACATACATCCAACTGACTGAAGGGAGAATAGGAAAACTGCTGGTGATGGCAGTTTCCAGGATGCATCTCACTGGATCTGGCAATCAAAGTTCACAGCTGCTGTAACAGCAGACAAAAGAAAAAAGCTCTTGTTTCAGGCAACAGAGCAATAGCATAGTACAAGTATATGCATATACATGTATCATCTCATCTGTTTCCACTATGTGAATGTTGTAAGGAGCATATTTTAGATCTTGGAAAATTAAGACTGAATAATGTGCTTTAAACTTGCTCATGTTACAGCTCATGTTTTGTCTGAATATATTTTGCTAGCTGAGCTGTCATTAATATGCAGAACAAGCTGTAGAAGTGAAATTATTTTTGTAAATATGGAGCCCCAGGAAAAAAAGCGTGCTAGAATCTATTGAACCTTTTTTCTTTAATTTATGGGTAATTTGTCTTAGCTGCAATTTAGTTGGGTTTTAATGGGATCTGGAGGTTAAAGCTCGAGTAAATGTTCCATGGTAAAGAAGTAAAGGCTATTTACTGCATTAAATGTGTTAATGTCACCTCAGCATCTTCTTCTAATTAGCTTCTTCTTGGAGGTAAATCAGCCTTATTGCTGTGTGTATGAGCTAGACATGTTTTGGACCAATTCAGTGCTGAAAAAATAAAAACAGCATTTCACTGCAGCTTATTCCTGCTCCACTTTCCTACTGTACCATCTTAACCAATTGTTCTGAATCTTAAAAGGCCCTTTTCACCTTCTTTTCCACCTTTTTTCTTGTTCAATTACAGTGTCAGTTAGTGACACTCCTCATTAAAATCTGGTTGGAGATGCCAGTGAATGTTTCACATACATGAAATGATAAATGTTGCTGTCAGTGTCGGTACTGCTGCGCGTGTTCAGTGACCCAGTGAGACTACACGGGAGGAGGTTTCAGTAGCAATGGTCAAATCCTACTGATAAAATCATTTATTTGGATTCATTGCATGACTGTAGACATATACAGTGCAATAAATGAAAAACAATAAGTAGTGCATGTGTATCGTATGTCAGTGTCTGATGAAATGACTTGGCACATGATCTGACATCACTGTAAATAATGTGGCTTACATTGAAATGTGAGTTGAGAGTCAACACATCTCAATATGAGGGAGTGGATATTCTCCACAGCTGAGATAAAAGTCTGGTGGAATGCAAAATGTTTTTGTCTGTGACATCTTAAATCATTTTCTAGCTGGCTGCGTGTGTGGCTCGACCTTTAAAATATGCCTTAAAATAAGTCAATGATGCAATTGTCTTGTTACATTGCCTTTCACTATATCAACACTGACACATCTAACACTACCCTTGACGTTAATTGAGAAGAAGCAGATATTCATGTGGTTTCATACAATTTGATTATCAGGTAGTCGGGAGTAGCACCTCTGTGAGAGCCGGGTTCTCTCTGTGTTTGTTGGTTTGTTCATTCATGCGTGGCGGAGCATTTCACAGTGCTTAGGACTTAGGGAAATTGTAGTATGCACAGTTTAGGTGCCGTATAGCCCCTGGAGCCCTGCATAAGGGAAATCTAGTGTGCATCTTAGCAGCATCAACCAAGTGGAGCCTGGTGTGCTGTTCACTGAAAGGAAGAAGCTCAGGGATTTTTAAAACTGCACTTGTTAAGACTGCATTTTGTTCAGCCATCCTCTTCTCCTCAACTACCTGGAGCCTTCACAGGATTTTAGATGATTTGCATATGACTCCCTGTATTGTATATTATATTTTTTGGCCACTTTGGGGGCAGTGCAACAAGCTGTAAAAACAACAATGATGTATTATCATCATAGACTCTATGACAATAATGGACATCGCCATTGTGACGTCACCCATGGGTTTGTGGACTCCCGTTTTGATGCCTCAAGTCTGGCGTTTTGAGTGATGAGAGGCGACCATATTTGGAGCTGGGGAGGAGTTCCCCATGGTCAAACTACAGCACCTCATGCACCACCTGTAGCGACTTTTCAATCACAAGGTAGCCACGCATTAAAACATACCCTGCTTTATCGTCTATTTTACTCTAAATGGGACCATAATTTACAAAATGAACATCATGCTGTATTGAAGAAGACTTAAAACTAATGATTGAGACCATAACTCATTAGGAAACTGATTACTGAGGTAATAAATCAAGTGAGAAGTAGGGTTATTTTCTCATGGGCTTCTATACAAACGGACGTCTTTTTAGAGCCAGTGGAGTCGCCCCCTGCTGGTCATTAGAGAGAATGCAGGTTGAAGTCACTTCGCATTGGCTTCACTTTTTAGTCCCAGAGCTACCCACTTTGTTATCACCTCATAAACATGTTAGCAAACAGTTGCTGCATAACACATCCAGGGGACAAGGAGCAATATTAGCATTCAATTGTAGCTGTGTGTGGGTCTACCTAATATTCACTCTCTAACTTCTTCTTAAAGTATTTGGACCTTTAGCCGCTAAATGCTCCACTATGTGCATCAGCTAGTTGTTAACTTTGTCTGTCTGCCATTTGGTGCCAGGCAGATAGTCTACAGGGGGTTTGTCAGAGCCGTTTTGTTGACAACATCTGCCTGCTGCTGCTGGAAAGGAATTGATGAGAACACTGAGACGGAATCAAAACAGTAAATTTAGGTCCATAAAACCAAAACAATGAGCTGAAAGATGCTAAAAAAGGCGTCATAGAGTTTAGGGGGAACTGCAGAGTCGGTTGAAAATTCTCTTTGACTTCATCTAGGGCTGGGCGATATAGTGGAAAAATTTATCACAACATAATGTTTCATTTCAGTCAATATTGATAATTATTGATCATTTATGAAGACCAGGAGAAAAAAAGTTGACTTTTTATTATTCATTTATTTTATTTTTCAGTTTATTTATCAAACTTTACCAACAATTTCCTCACTGTCTGCACTCATTTTCTCACTCCGCACTGTTTCTGTTGTTGTGTCACATGTCAATGTGTGTGCTGTGTGGCTACACTTGGAAAATAATAAACACAAGGAAACCAAGAGGAGCAAATCAATATTTTGATTATTTCTTTGACATGCTTGAGTTCTAAATGACCATGGATAGTAATGACACAGCTCCCTTACCATATTTATACAGTTGAAGAGTGTGATCACCAGTGGCTCAAGTGAGAGCTGATGCCATGTACAGTATTTCAGGAGAGAGCTGCTCTGAGATTCCAAATAGTCCCGCTAGCGTGCCTGAATGTTGCTAGGATGCCACATATTGCACATCCATTATGCAATTTTCCTGCCAACTGGCTGTATGATGACGAATAAGCTTTGGTTTTGTTTAAGTTGGAACTCAGACGCATGCATCCAGAAATAGCCACAGCAGCACTGGTGCAACACTGTCAGGTGGTGTTATTATGTAAATACATCTCCAATGCAGTGTCACTGTTCTCACCACAGAAACTTCTTTTCCTATCTCACAAGACTTCTCTTTCTTCGGTGCTGTGATGCAAAGGGAGAGTCATTCAAGGAGGAGATGATCAGTTATATATAATGTTGTTGATGTATATGTGTTTATACAGGCGTTACAACCACTGACAACAAGTTGGAAGTAAAGAAGTGGTATTTTTGATTCAGTAAAGAGCCAATACTCTCTTTGTGTTGTGAGGAACAAAGAAGACAGGCGGATTACGTCATGGCTTTCCCAGAAGACCAGTGGCAGGTTGATTTAAGCCAGTCGTCTTAACGAACATGCTGGCTCTATAGGCTGTGGAGTCAGCAGGACCACAGTGATCTCTCTGTTTGTGTTAATGGACACCTGACACAGCCTCCGTTTCACAGCCAGAGCCAAACAGTCACTGCCAGATTCATTAAAATGTAATGCAAATTGGCTGTTATTAATTTCTCACAGGACAATGTAATTAATCATTCTCAGTCATTAGCTAATTAAGTCTGAGTGTATCCTCACTAGCCTAGAATAAAAGGAGCTTCAGCTGCAAATAGTGGCTTCACTATGATTCTTGTTTAGTATCTACCTGTGTTTGTTGAATGTTAATATGAGAAAATGAGCCTCTGTTTTGTGTCCATGTGTACAGTAAACAGTATATTATTATCTGATAATTATGATTAATGATAATTCTCCTCTATTCACAGGCAAATCACAATTGAGGAAGGTGAACAGAGGGCTAAAGAGCTGAGTGTCATGTTCATTGAGACAAGCGCCAAGACAGGTTACAACGTCAAACAGGTGAGGTAGTTCAAAGGGAGTCTGAGGATTAGATATGTTGGGTCCTTAATAAAGAATCACACACAGTTCTTTTTATGACTGACTGATGTAATCAGAGAAATTTACTCACAAATTATTTTGTGTTCATTTTTATGTCCCATGGGACATGGTGGTCTGTCTGTGAAAAGTGAGGTTTATATTCACACAAGGTTCTTCTGATAGATGATGTGATTGACATATGTGCATCTGAACTGAGTATACATATCTGCTCTGTAAATCACTTGTCCTGTGATCTCCTTTGAGAAAAAATCGGAAACCAAAAGGGAGAAATGTATATATTAAATTCTTTAAATTCATTCTTAAATTCATTATTGTGCGCACTAGTTTTATATTATTACATTAAATACTGTTCCGTCATCTGCTCACTCAGAGCATGTCACACTGAGCCTGATAGCATCCTGCTACACAACACAAGAACCACAGACTCTGAACAACAACCCACATTAGTTTTCCTGCTAAAGTCACCTTCTTGTCTTGTCCTGAAGCTTAGCTTGTTGAACAAGCCACCAAACAAACATTCACTGGGGAAAAATGCACCACTAATGTCAGTTAGCAGGCTAGATAGCTAATTAGCTGCTTAGCTCCAGCACATTAAAACAGCACACAAGTACCTGCCAATGTCACTTGTGTTTAGTGCTAATTAGCAAATGTCAGCATGCTAACACACTAAACTAAGATGGTGAACATAGTAAACATGATACCTTCTAAGCATCAGTATGTTAGCATCGTCAGTGACACTAGCATGCTGACATTTAGCACAGAGCAACAGTGTTCATACTAGGGGTTCATCTAGGGGTGTTTCATAAAGACAAGTGTGCTGACAAATATTTGGACATGAATATATGGATTAGCTTAATTAATTACCTCTTTTTTCACAATGGTACAAAAAATAAATAAATAAACTAACCACTTATTTCACCACAAGAACATTTGCAAAGTCATAGCATTACTGGTTATTTTCAGCAAGTTATGGTTATTAAGGCAGGATATTGAGACCGCTTAGGGGCCTCTTCTTGTTCTTGTTATATGAATATATATAATATATAATATTGACACACTCATAGAAGCGCTGTTGAATAAAAGTGAGAGTGCAATATTTCTTCCTGTGTGCGTCCATGCTGCCACTACCAGCATCTCACCAAGACTGAACTGTGCATGTATTCATTCCTTTAGTGTCATTTAAATAGTTATACTAATGTTTAAGAGATTAGGGGTTTGCAGATACAAAGTGAAGCGTAGCCTGGTTCAACAAAAGTGATCTGTCTCTAAACAGATGTTTGTTGTTTAAAACAACAACTGTCTGTTAAGTTAATAAGTAGAGAGATGGAGGCAAGCTGTATTGTGTCTGTCAGTGAATGGTGTTGCTGGCAGGCGCTTCTCCTCTCACCCCATAGCAGCATGGACAGAGGAGCCTATTCTTTACCTTACTTCAGGGCTGCGGACACTAACAGTGAAATGCCAGGATGGAACATGGTGGTGTGAAACCTGCAGAACAGAACAAAGGTCAAAGGCTACAGTGTTCCCACTGTTTGGCTGTGTCATCATTACCCACGAAGATGTTGTGTCAGCATAATTAAGCTTTTAGGCATCAATTTAACCATCATCATGAGAAATAATAAATAATATAAGAAGACTACCTATTATGACTATCTACTACCTATCATGTTTTTCATCAACACTATTGCAGGATTTGGCAAATAATAATGTATACATGACTCTTGTGTCATGTGTTCAGACATATTTTAGATACATTTACTCATGTTTATTATATTTTTAAAAAATCATTTTCACTATTGTGTTATTTAATTTTATTCATTATAAATACTGAATGTTAAAATTCTTCCCAGAAGGGCAGATACTTAAAGGGGAACTCCACTGAATTTACACATCAAAGTCTGTTTACAGGTCTTGCCGAGAACTACTGCATACAATATGTGAAAAGCGTATAAAGCCAAAAATGAGGGCTCACAAAAGGGCTCATACGTGATAAAAACTGAGATATGCCATCCCTAAAAATATCCTGTAGTTATAGATGATAAATGTAGTAATGTGGAACAAGCCAGAGGCATAATCAGAACTTTTGATTTGAATGATATGTAGCGTAGATGTCTGATAGGTTGAGAATATCCTTTGTCTCTTTGTAAAGCTTCACTACACTACAGCTAATTATTCAACTTAAAGAGTCAGAAAGGTTTGAAATTTCAAACATGTTGGACCATTTTACATTATAATACATTAGACCAATTTGATGTACCCAAAATTGCACCCGGTGTCACAATTGGTATTTATGTTCATTTCAAGACAGTACTTTCAGACATGAGTAGGGTGATCCATCACGTCTTAATACATTTTGTCAGTTACATTTTTGTTTTGTGGTAATGTAGCGCACACTTTTGAAATCAGTCTGCACTTTGTAATGATAATAGTAATTCATGGGTTTAACAAATCGAAAGCAACACAATTTAAAAAAAATAGTTGAGAAGAATGGTTAACAGAAATGTGTTTTGTAGTAACAGTGCCACAACATGTGAAACCTTTTACCACCTTAAATACACAGATGTACAGTAGGAGGCCAGTGATTCAACAAAAAATAAGATGAAATCAGTGCTAGCACTGTGTATCCCTGATTTAGTCCTCATTCTCTTTCTTTCCTTACAGCTGTTTCGACGTGTGGCAGCTGCTCTTCCAGGGATGGAAAGTATGCAAGAAACAAGCAAAGAAGGGAGTATCCTTTGACCAACAGATATATGATCATATTATGAAAATCCCCTTTTCGTGGAATGAAAACCTATTTAAAATAATCATGTGAGCAGACTGAGCTCAGACGAAAACTTTTTTTTCTCTTTTTAATCCTGATGTGATAGCATCATTCACTGCTCCCTACTAAATTAAAGGAGTTCCAGGAGTGAGCTCTGTATACTGGCACCTATTTAAATAGGTGTCAGCTACCTGTCCAATTAAATGTGTTCTCAGCGTGACACTCCTGCTAACTGTTTTTCTGCACTGGTGCCTGACAACTGCAGGAGGAGTTGGTCAGTCAGAGAATAGGTTCCTGCAGTTTTGTCTATGGTGGGTGGGCAGGTTTGCTCATTTAAACCAGTGACAAGACTCTCAGCATCTAGTCATCAGTCTGGCTGTGCTGCTGCTCCTGCTGCACCCAGCTCTCCTAACTGGCACCTCATATCTGCTGCTGTCAACTGAGCGTGTCACTGCTCCACCTGTGGAAGATTTGTCAGGGGTTTCAGCCATTACTTCTTCACTCTCATAGAATTCTAACAGCATCTCCTTTTTACTTGGGAAATAGAGGTTATTACTGCAAAGCAATTGAAATATCACAGAGTTATTGAGAGCATTTTCCAGTCTTATGAATTATAAACACACACACACACACACAGTATAGAATATATTTATTTTGATTGCATTTAAAGAGAGAATCTGCTCAATATGCTCTCTGTGTAAATCTCCACAATACAGAAACGCACAAGTTAATATCTGATGTCAGAGGAGATAATTGCAGCAGCTGAGATGTGTGCACAGACATTAGCTGTAATTTTCATCAGTGACTAAAGAGAGCCCTCGGGCTGTCTGGGCTCCTCTCACGCTTCTGCATTGATTTTCAAGTCTGTAAATGTATCCAACAATAAGGCAGCTTACACTTCACACTCATTAGATATTTCTATTCAAGTAAAAACTAAATGACTTTTTTCCACAGCACCAATTACAGTTTTTGATTTGAACTGAACCCCCTACAGTTTTGTATTTACAGTAATCTAAGCATTTGAAATAATTTAGCTAATTTAAGATACAGTATCCCACTGTGAAGCTTTACATTATCCTCTTTTTTCTTGTGTTATTAAAGTTTTTTTCTCCTAAAGAGAAAGATGAATACAAAAACAAAAGCAAATTAAACAGATTAAACACATTATGAAAAGAATATAGCAACACACATCGACCCAAGTGACACCATCTCACTGTTGAGGTTCATTTTTACAATAAACATCCAAGGCGGAGTCACCTAATGACCAGTAAATAAAGACAAGAAAAACAACAAATATTCATGACTCCACTCACACAAAAACAAACATACATCACCAGAGATATTACATAAAGCAGAGAAATAATAACCATAGTAATAAAATAAATGATAAGCCTTTCAAATTCAACTTAATGACATGCAGTAAGCCATGTGGCCAGAACAAAAGCCGAACCCACCCACACATCAAATAGTGATAGTGAAAATTTGCCTCCTACCACAGGTTGCAGAACTTTCTAAGCTTTTCAGTTGATGTTAAATCAAGTTAGTCTAGACCACTCCACCACACAGGTCACTATATATACATATTCATCTCCCATAGGCCAGGTTTACTCATTATTCAGTTTTCGCTTTCAACAGAAGTGGTGAAATATTTCCAGACAAGCACATATGTCTCTTTTGTTATGCAGTTTGCCAGTAATTACTGCAAATGACGCAAACTCAATCATTAAAGGATAGTTTCATATTTTTTCAGTCTGTCGTAAAATAATGATCACATGACAATATGAAAATTGAAAGTTTATCTTGATGTAATCATTCCTTCTTTTCATATTGGCTGTTACAAGACTCCTTAATGTGCCTCCAATCCACGTTCTGTGCAAAAATGTATTCCATAGTTTATCAGAAGTATGTACATTTAAGGCTTCAACAGTCTGACTTAATCAAATCAAGTAGATATATTCCAAATTTAGTCTTTTTAGAATTAAATTCCATAATATAGGTATGTCCAGCCACCCTTGTATTCTTTTAGTTACCTCTTACATTATCCTTTGTTTTTAACATAACATTAAGCCGCTAATTATGTCGTCAATTGCAACTAAAACTAAAATCTGTGGGCATTTTTCTCATGTATTAAATCCAGCAGCATTTCATTTTGTCGCTGTTTCTCTTCTGACAGCACCAGTCCTTCATATCCTCCTCAACAAACAAAGTAGGGTGCCATCTCTATGGTAACTGTGGAGGAATTATGAAATTGCCTTTGATTTTTACCATGTGCATATACTGTAGCTCTGTCATTACTCTTTCAGCATGAAGCCGTCTCACAGGGCATCCTGATGAACACTGCTGCATTTATCTGCTGTAACTTAAACATAAATCAGACACTGACCTCGGTATAGTAAAGCAATGCCTACATTTGGTCTCCCTGTGCATTACTGATTATAGCCCACTCATCATTTACTGGGAGTCACCCAGCCTTTACAAACCACATGACCTCAGTCATAAACTCAGTAACCTAACAGACCTCTGAGCTGTTGCGATCACCCTTTTGCTTTTTATTGCAGCCAGCCATATTTCCTGGTTATAATGCATCACTCACATCTAGCCAATTACCTTTATCTCTCTTCCTGGTTTTTATCTTCATTTTAATGAGCTGTAATGGAGGTGGGAGGAAGCGGTGTGAGGTGGAGGTGTGGTGATGGATGGCAGGTGATGACAGTTCTGCAGCAGCTCTTTGCCTCTGCTGACATTGTCACTTAATGGAGCAGCTCCTCTGTTGTTATTGCATTGTGAACAGTATCGATCTCACTGAGGGAAGGACAGAAATAGCCTTAGTCTAGGATACATACGTGTGTCATATATAGACTGTAAGTGTAGTTTATTTAATCGCTTTATATTTACGTTCTTATTTATATTAAGTTACCATTTTGTGGACCATAATGGAAAAAAGAAGGTCAAAGTAGATGAGTTAAAACCTATAAACAACAAAAATGTAAGAATGGAACATTTTTGTAACTGTGGTTCCACCGTGTTTCTATTAGAAAATGAATCCTAGGTTTGTGAATTTCAGTATGTATTTAAACAGTATTCACAGTATGCTCTCTCTTCCCTTTAATTGCCTGTTTTAAATTGGGTCACTCTGATTTATGGTTGGATGTCAAGGCCTGTGGGTCAGTCTTCTGCTCTCTCTCTGAGAACAATTTCCTACCTAGTTAGTGTGTATTACCACCAGTGCAGATCTGCAGACAGAGAGCGTGAAGTGGGTGCTTGACCCAGATCAAGTGCTGGGGTCATTGATGTTAATGAGAGTCCAAAAAAACCCACCTGACTCACGTTCATCCCTAATCACAAAAAAGATTGTCAAGGTGAGGTAGCACTCAATGGTTGCGTGATATATTGTGTTTAAAGTTTTGTTATATTTAATTGAGCTTGTCTTTGTAAAGGCAAAGTAAAGCTATGTGGTTTGGGTTATGACGTCTTTTAACTGATGTCACTGGTTTTGAGTTCTGGTGAAGCAGTTACAGCTTAACTTGACAAGCCAACCCTAACATTCGTGTTTTCAGCATAAATAACAAAATATGGCTGCAACAGAGAATAGTGTTGTTTTCCCCCTAATTGAGACCCCAAAGAATCATTCAGATATTCCCAAAAGAACTGTGTTGTCGGCTCTGTGCATGTTCCTGTGCTGCCTCTCAAACACTAACAGACACAGTCACTCTCCCCAGAGCAAGTGGGACTCATCAATGTCTCACATGTTTAGCTTTTTTTTTCAACCAGTTGGTAAGATATGATTTTTAAAGCTGCTCTGATCAGTTATATTCATATTAACAATGGATCAAATAACTATGTGTACTGTGAAGAGTTACTCATAGTGATGAACACAGAGTGAAATATAATCCAACTCTGCAGTTCCCCTCAGCTCTACAGATTGTTTTAGCGTCTTTCAGCTCATTGTTTTAGTTTTGCTGTTTTGGTTCACTCTCACTGCTCTAACCAGTGTTGTTTCCAGCTAAAAAGCTCTGATAAACCCATTGCAATAGCAGACAAAGTTAGCGACTAGCTGCTGAGCACAGTGGAGCATTTAGCTGCTAAAGAGACAAGATATTTTTATCAAGAGTCAGTGGAGATCAGCACAAAGCTAAAAGGAGGGTGAATATTGGATTATATTCACTTATAAGGCCAACGACATGACTAAAAATGGATGCTAATGTTGCTCCATGTCTGCTGCATGTCTAAATAGACAAATGTTTGCTAACACATCTGACATATTACCTTTTAAAAGGCAAAAACATGTCAAAGTTGTGTTTACAGTTTACAGGTGAATTCAGGTTTAACATATCATTTCAAGTCAAAATATTTCAGTTTCCTCTGGCTGCCATGTTAAATGGATAATATGAGTGTGTTGTGCAGCTTTAAGCTACCCATCTATTGTTTAACAGCTATTACAAGCCAGTAACTTCCTGACGTACTTTGGCATAACCTTACAACATGAAACAAATGTTATGTTGTTACAATACATCTACTGGTAGCACAAGAATGGGACTCATTACTCACTTTTCAGGACATACTGTAGACTATACCTACACACACACACACGCACACACACACACACACACACACACGTATCAGAGGAGTAAAATATTCGGGGCTGAGGCTGTTCATTTGGTTTGGTAATGTTGGCTGCTGATATAAGGTCCAGATTCCAGATGGGAACGCTCAGGTATATGTTGCATTTGAAGATCATGATGACATGCTGTCATAAAATATGAAAACATATACATTAACTGCTATATTTTACAGTTTGCACCAGCCTCACTGCAGAGCCCTGCTGTGGGATGGGCATTTGAAAACCACGGTGGGACAATTTCCCACTCTCACTTGCATACAATATGTAGGCCACAGTTTTTGTAGGCCCCCCCACCTTATACATGCATAATGCTCACCAGAAAATGAATAATAAGTAAGAGTCTGCTGCTACCACATTCACCAGCAGTGGTATATGAAAGCATTTGCAGTCATGACTCCTTGTCTCTTTAAGACAGAGGAGGTGTGCTATAGAGGATTCACTAGGAATAACACATTGTGAAAAAACTGCAGAATCATTCTGACTTACAGCAACATCTCATTAACACTCCATTGTGCATCAGCTTTAATTGTAGCACAGTGGTGCCAACGATTTTAGCCAACATCCATACTCAGTTTATGACCCTGCTAACAATAGAGGAGATTTCCTATTGAGCTGAATATGTTGTACATGATGTCAGAGAAGGATTTTTTAGAAATTTTACTCCCAGCAACAAATCTCCCCCCACAATTGAAAACTTATTTAGGTCGATTGTATTGGAATAATGTTTTAAAACTGGATTTAATTTGTATTTTGGCTGTTAGAATTGCTGATGCCTTAAACTGGAAAATAAATAGAATCATAGGAAATAGCATCATCTAGTGGTGGTAAAGTGGTACTACAGTCCTCCATTAAAATACATCCAGTAGTTTTGGCTCTTTGAACACAACATGGTGTAAGATTATAAGAGAACTCATCATTTTCTCCTACGTTTCCTCTTTGAAAATGTTTATATAAGCTAATTGAACCATTCTGGTGCATGTTACTGAATACAGCCTGTATCATTTTGCTCGATTATACTGCCAAATCCAATGTTTCCTTAACGTCTTCCTCCAGTGATTGACATCAAGTTGGACAAACCGCAGGAGCCGCAGACTACTGAAGGCGGCTGCTCTTGTTAATACTAAGTACAACCCTGGAAAACATCATTTACACCACATGCTTGTTATGTTGCTTCCTATTGGTTAACCTGCAGTTGACTTTGCACGTTGAGAATCTGGCCTCCTCACCTGACTATTGGTCATCGGTTGGAACTAGCAATATGTGAATTTGGTTATAAAGTAGTGTAGTCTACTTTGTTAATGAAACTGCCAAAAAGTCTTACAACTTGCAAAAAAAAAGAAAAGGAAAAGAAACATAAAAAAAGACAAAGATGTGAAAAAGATCCCCAAGTTGCAGATTATGTGTATACATTTTTTTTAAGTAGAAAAGGAAGTTTCCCCAGTTTCTTTTTGTATTTTTGTATATTCAGGGAAATCTCTCTGGAACGGTTGTCTTTTTAAAAGATGCAAACAACCAAGCTCTGTATTTGAGCGCTCGACAAGAACAGATGGTTTTAGACGTACACTTATGGATCCCACTGTTGTTATGGGTGTAAACGGAAACCCCACCCATACTCTTACCCAAACCTTAACCACACCAAACTCTTACCTAACCCCTTACGTAGCCATTTTCAACTTTACACCTACACTTATCCATCTCATGGCTTATTACCCAAACATAACCACACTTATGCCTAAAGCCTCCTGGTTTGGCAGACCAATCACAGCACTCCTGCCCAAAACCCCGGTGGGATCCACAATTTTGCGTTTATAGACGTTACAAGAAAAACTGAACAGTAACATCTTGAGTATCTAATGCATGCCTAGTTTTTGAGCATAGGTACTGTCTACCAGTGTACACGAGTTTGATTATGTAAATGGTAACATTACACCAGTGACTTAATGCACTCTGATAATGACTAGTCCAAGTCTTTTGTTTATTAACTGGATTTGTATACTTGACTTCAGATTATCTTTTTGTCGTGTGTGTGTAAATGTGTGCTTTCTGTATAGGCAACGTTAGAATGCATTCATAGAGGGCCACTGCCAAGTCGTGTCATTCTTGCCACATTACTGACGGACTCTCGTTACCGTTTAGATCACCATTGGTTTGCAGTATGTCATAGACTCCCCCCCACCCCCCCGTTCACGTCAATATGACATCTGCTGTTGCATTGTGTGATATCTTGGTAGTTGTGATTATGATAGTCTGCACATGTAATGGAGCAGGTGGAGAGAATCAAAGCCCTTGCCTTGTGTCACAGACGAACATAAACACAAAGTTCCCCATCTGGTGATCTTTAATTGTGTAGACTTGAATTCAGGTTCTGTGAACAGACCAGACCTTCGACATTGTAAATCAGTGCACCATCTTAACTTGGTGATGCTCATAACTGTTCATCACATGAGCAGTTTCATTCCTGACAAAAAGACCAATTTGCACATGTAGACCTTTCAGGTTAATATGAAGTTTATGTAAAGCTTCATTTGTAAATGTACAGTCACATAATTCAAGACCTGTCCGATTGTTGTAGAAACTGTCACGTAACGCGTCCCCACTGAGATGAGGTTTTCTTTGCTGCTTGTGTTTTAACTGACTACTGGCGTTGGCATTATGCAATGTTGCAATGTTGTTTCAATTTGATCTTCTTTTTTTTTTTAGAGCCAAGTATCATAATGTACTGCTGGGTGAAGTCAGCCAGTGTTGAGAACACTACTTTGATTTGACTTGTCTTAGAAGTGAAATCTTACTGCACTTTTTAAGAACATGTTTTAGAATTAGCGTGACAGTGTAAGTCTTAGAAACATGGTAAAATAATCTCCATAACATTTGGAGTACTGTGTCTTTAGAGTAGAGTAAAACATTTATGAATTGTTCACTCATGTCCAAAAAGGGGAGCACTCTTGTGAGAACTAGTGAGCCTTTTTAACCCACATAATGAGCCAAATGATGATAATAATAATAATAATCATAATGATAATAATAATAATGAGAGACAGAGTTGGATCCGGTATCACAAGAGATCTCGACTGGAACACACTCTTTTGTGGGTTTGGGAGTGACAAAGACAGGTTGCATTACAAGTTGTATCCCCTCTAAATGAAAA
The DNA here is from genome assembly GCF_914725855.1 of Thunnus albacares. Taxonomy (NCBI): domain Eukaryota; kingdom Metazoa; phylum Chordata; class Actinopteri; order Scombriformes; family Scombridae; genus Thunnus; species Thunnus albacares. The sequence goes on along the minus strand of NC_058114.1, from coordinate 28,663,145 downwards.
AAAAAAAAAAAAAAAAAAAAAACTTCTATTCTCATAATGCTTCATTTTTTTCTCTTCTGTTTCTGTGCAGAATATTTATGTTGAAGCAGGAATGTACAGCTCTCATTACAGACCACACAGCCTTGTAAGGAGAGCACGTTTTCAGAAATGAGCTGGGTATTTATTTTTAAATGAAGATAAAATTATTGATCAGTTGCTCCTTTGTACTTTTTCCCCTTGAATACGAAAGTCAAACCCACCATTCCTTTCCTGAAGGCCCATTTTAACATTCCCTGAAATGGACCAAGTGATGTGACAAATGTCTTTGGATGTTGGGGGGGGTCTGTAATTTGAGGATGGGGGGCCACGGCCATTCCCTGAGGGTGTGTATGTTCTGTCACAGCTCTGTGCAGCAGACCTGATCAGACCTATCAGAGCTGGCTCTCCATTCACACTGTACAGAGATCTAGCATGTCTCTCCAAATGATTAATAAAGATGTCTTATTACCAAAGTCATGCAGAATCCTTTTCTTTCTTGAACTTTTCTTTAACTGTGTACCATCTGAGGTATCTGCCATTCATCCTTCCACCTCTCCACCCACTGTGTTGTGGCCTCTTTCACAATTAGTTTCTTTTCCTTTACCGTTTTGATCAAATTGTTTCAAATAGCACAGACTAGAGTTCACTTTGCCAATAAACCAATAAAATGTATATACCAATAAAATGACATGCTAATATGTAAAAGGATATTGATACTGTCATTACCTGAATATTGCAGTAGCTTATCCTTTCTGTGATCATGTAGGTTACCAATAATGAAGCAATAGTTGTGTCAAACAAGTGTTTTAATCATGTTGTGACATGCTTAGTTTCTAGTTTGACACAACAACAAATGTCCCAGGTTTCCACTGATGACTGGATCCTGTCATCAGTGGAAACCTGCTGTACTGGCCGGGGCTGAATGAACCTTCAATGGGGCACAGCAGCAAAAACTAGCCTTTACATTTGTTTATTTACAATTTGATTAAAGACTAATTTATTGAAAGTCAAACACTATGTAAGTATAAAGCCAATTTAAGTATTAAAAGTAGTATTTGCAGATTATTTTTTCAAATAATTGACTAATTGTTAGGGTCTATAAAACATCAGAAACCAGTACAAAAATTTAAAAAAAAGAATCTCACAATTATAATTTTGAAATTGTGAAATATATACTGTATTTAAGAAAATTCAGTTTACTTTCACATGATCAAAAAAAGCAGCAATTATTTACATTAGTGAAGCTGGAACTAGAGAATGTTTGGCATTTTTTCTTTATAAATGACTCAAACATTTAATCAATTATTAAAACAATTACTTATTAGTTGTAAGCCGATCAACTAATTGATTAATCAACTCATCTTTTAAGCTCTAATTAAAAGGTATTAAAATTAGATTTTTTGACAGTGGGCCTCTCTATAAGACAGAGCCTAAGATGCAGAAGCCATCCTAAAACCCTTAAAATTTCACTCTGAGATTCTGCTCTAGTATTACAAACTGTATTACAAAACTAATTTGCAATTACTCAGATTACTTCAAAATAAATGTCAGTGTCTGCCCCCCCCTCCCCCCCAGGCAGCCGTTCACTATACCCAGTGCATAAACCAGTCTTGGTACTGGCACTATGTTCAAGTTCTATTCTAGTTCATTGCACTTTTAGTCTCAGACTTACAGTATTGCAAAAACACATCCATCCTGAAGGTGTCTGTGTTTTATACCAGACACTCTAAATGCTAGGTGTGATGGGCAGTGCTGTGGAAACAGTCTTGCGCCATGTTTTTTCTTCATATGAAATATTTCTGTGGCACCTGCTCTTACAACTGCCCCATTAGTCAGTACGAACAAACCACACTGCAGTAGTTGAATGTAACTGAATACATTTACTCAAGTACTGTACTTCAGTACAATGTTGAAGTACTTGTATTTGTTTTCTATTTTATGCTGTTTCATATTTCTGCCCAACTACATTTAATAGGGAAACACTGTACTTTTTACACATTTACCTCACAGTTTATAGTTACTTTGCAGATACTTTACATACAAAACTTATTATATATATATTTATAAAACATGATGCATCAATATTGATCACAGAACTATTCAGCAGTATATTAAACTAGCTCCACCTTCATCAGCTACATTAATTATTACATGTTATTGCATCAGTAATAATATATTTTGGTGATCATACCTCTGTGAGCTTTTTAATTAAGGACTTTAACTTAATGGAGACACTTTATATTGTAGTAATGCTACTTTTACTCAAGCAAAGGATCTGAGTTCTTGCACTGGGAGTTGTTTCCTGCTTTGTTCCACCCTAATCCCAGTGATCTGTACTACCAGGACCACATCACGAGCCAGTAAATAGATTGCGAAACTGAAACTGGAAGTGTGCCGCTTTCACAACCCTGTTTGTGTTCGTTGGTTCTTTGCGGGGCTGCTGCCTTCCTGCTGTAGTCCAGACTGCAGCTGTGACAGCCAACACTGAGCTGATGCCAGTTCATTTAAAACTTGGATGCAGCTCCAGGACTCTGGCATTATGGAGGAGATGATGTCAGTCACTGTGATAATAATTCACTGTGAGAATCCATAAACGTCAAAATGACTCATCTATCTGTCAAAATATGACTGAGTGTAGTTCACAGGCTTACAGTTGAGACAGCCTGTTACAACTTGTAGGCCACCAAACCAGCGTGACAACCAACAGATTTCTTGCTCCACACAAGCAAATAACAATGACCTTAATATGACTGAGATGTTAACATAATAATGCCCTCAACTGTGACCCTGAACTGATATTTTACTCTGCTCCGAATAGGCAAACCCTCTTTTTTTAAAATCTCAGAATGGTACATTCTGTATGTTTTTGTACCCATAAGGTAACACAAAAGAATAGAGGTCATTTTCATGAAAGTGATGATCCAGTATTCTAATATCATCTAATGTGGAATACTTGCCAGATGCTCAATGAATGTGGTTCATAATCTGCTTTCATGGTTCAATGAGTCTTTTGTGAAATGCTTTTGTTGTGTATCGAGCCCACAAAAGAAATCTTCACATTATGCTGTTTAGAAATCTCTACTGGCTTCACTTGTTTTCAGTCATTTAAATACTTGATGTGTCATAAATGATGTACAGAGTAAAGAAGAAAATGGTCATGTTTTTCCTTCTCCAGCAGCTATGAGCTCATGATTCTTTAAGATGACAGTTGTCCTCCGAAGCCACAGGATATGATCACCAGGAATTAGGAAATAAAAACACACATTAAAAATATTTTCAAAAATAGGTTTATTAAATACTCTGACAACTAGCAACAGTAATAAATTATATTCAGTGTTCTGCAGTGGACTTGTAAAAGGGAACGTCCTCAGGAGACCATCTGTTACGAGGGGGTCTTGGGGTGTTAGTCCCACTGGGACAGCTGAACCAAATCCCACAGCACCAGCTGGGAGAATTAAGCCTAGAATAAATAATGGGGAGACAGGGCACCTTTGGCTGAAGACAAAACAATGTCCTGACTGGAGCACAATTGGATTCTTGGTCCTAACGGCCTCAACTTTCCTTTCACTGACAAAGGTTGGTCTTCTTATGACATCTACCATCCGCAAATAATATCCTGAGAAGCATGTCATTCTTGGTCCAGCTCTTTTTTTATTTTAAAATGTCTCTTCAGTTGAAAGCCTGCGCCAGGATTTCATCTCCCTTAAAAAAAATAAAAAAATGAATAAAATACATTAATATCCACATTTTCCACAAAATCCCTCCTTGGTATTATAGCCATTTATCACAGAGTCAGAACTTACACATTGGTTCCAGGCACAATCCTCTCTTGCGGTTGCTTTGTCAAACTGAACTTTCTGAAGAATGCACGAAATCTTAGCTTTGTTCTGGAGGACCCGGAGGAAACGCTGAAAAGAAAAAGTTCACGTGTTAGAGAGTATCTTACTCCAGCAGGATGTACAGAAGCACTGCAGAGCCCAGCTGCTAATGAGGCTGCTTTGTGGACAAATGTACTGATTAACACTAACCTGTGAGAAACTTGGTATGGCTGGAATTTTTTGGATTTAGGTTCCAATTCTTCAAATTCAACACCAGTTCACAAGTGATACTCTTCTTAAATTCTTTCTTTTCTAACATTTTTAGCTCTTACACACTTTACAGCAGCAATATTTTACATTATGATACAGTGTTTGGAGAAAAAAACTCATATTTATGTTCTCTAATGTTAATTTTCTGAACCTACCATTCTGCTTGTAACGAAGGCTGTTGTTTAGCCTCCGTCCTCTCCTCCTCAGCTTCTTGTTTCAGCCCGTCCTCCTCCTCCTCCGCCTCGGCCTCCGCATCCTCCGGTATCTGCTCCCACAGCCTGCTGTCGACCCACAGAGCTTCCTGCAGGCTGAGGCCACGTCCTATGCAGGTCACCCGACGACACAGAGGGCAGCCCACGGTGAGCAGCCCGCTCCTGGCCTGCGACATGGTCTCCAGGCACGGGTCGCAGAAGGTGTGTCTGCAGTGGAGCACCCTGGGGATCCTGTCCATCCGCGAGTAGGGCAAGAGACAAACACTGCACTCGCTGTCCTCACACAGAACCATGGTCAAACCAAACTGAAGACCACAGAATGTGATGGAAAGGATGAAAATGACTTTCTCTGGATGATCGGGAACCTGAACGTCTCACAGAAAACGTCCACTGTCCAGCAACTGTCAGTGATTAAGGTCTTGTTGAGATAGATGGTTGCTGCAGTTTTCTTCTCCCTGTTGAATAAAATAGCGTTTGTTAGAAGCCTTTTCACACTGGAAATAATTGTAGGGCAAGAGATTTTTAGCCATATTGAATTGTAAATATATGTATTATTTTCTCATTTCTAATGTTAACAGATAAGATAATAATATCTCAGATAAGACTTCCATTATACTGTTATTTGTAACTCCATATTTATAACTAACAATGACAGTGAGATGCAATTTGTGAGTATAGTCTTGATTGTGGACTGGCGAGATAGAAATGTTAAAAGCTGAGAAAATTAAAGCTGAATAACAATAAAATTAAATGACCAACATATGTGTCCCTTATATATTGTCCCTATCTTACATTATCATATTATTTCAGGCATTCATTCTAAATATAGAAAAATCTAATAGAAAACAAAACACTATCCTCTACTAAACATAAAAAAACAAAATCCAGAAAAATATATGTATGTGTAAAGTACTTACAGTTAGCTTGCAGACCATAAAATATTCCCAGAAGAGACTCGATGCTCCTTCAGAGCTGCATCAAAGTATTGTCCCTTTGGACTGTACAGCACAGCCACACAGCAGTGAATAGAGGGGCTGAGCCGGCTCGTCTGCCGCCTGTTAGAAGTGTCTGGTGTGTTTGTGGGGGCGGGACAGAAACAGCCCAAACCTTCACAGCACAACAGCTGGGGAGGCAGAGCGGTGGAGACGCTCTTTGTTCAGTGTTTGACGGAGGGCAGGTGGAGAAACGGGTGTGGGAGGTTGAAGGAGACAAGTGTTAGGAGAGGGAACAGGCAAACAGTGATCACGAATCTAGCGAAATTCTCCCCTATTCAAAGCGTGAAGCACATGATGATAAGCTTCGGTGTATTCAAATAAATTAAACTGATAGATGGATAAATACATTATTCTGGAAAAAAGATGGGCTCGTCCGGGATTTGAACCCGGGACCTCTCGCACCCAAAGCGAGAATCATACCCCTAGACCAACGAGCCACACTTTTAGTGTAGAAAGAGTTGTATTTTAATATGTGACCAACAGTCGGTTTTTCATTATTTCTTTTTATGTTTATTGACGTTATATGACTTCACGCTGGGCATACTATTAAGCTCTGTACCGTTCAATACCCCTAAACACTAAAAATGTCTGCGGACAGCATGTTCGTACAAAGCCTGTAGCTCACTGGTAGCTAACGTTAAGGTAGCGTTAATGTCCGGTTGCGAACAAAGCGTTCAACTGAACGCAAATATATTTAAAACAACAAATTTCTGTCTCTTTTATGTCACATATCAACATGAAGCAACTGAATAAAGCGACGTTTAATAAGGCCACAGTGTAATGCAGTGGGTATTTTAAAAGCTAATGCTGTTTGAAACAGCAGCCGACTGAAGCTTTGCGTTAGCATGGAGCTAGCTATGAGTCCAAAATAATGGGCTCGTCCGGGATTTGAACCCGGGACCTCTCGCACCCGAAGCGAGAATCATACCCCTAGACCAACGAGCCACGTGTTCACAGAGGCGACGTAACGCCATATAATAATTTCAACCGGAGAAGCTAAGTGATCATAGTTTGTAATTTTTATTCGTGCCTGTACTTATGATTATCTGGATTACCTATCGTTACCCTAATCATTACAACCCCCGTGGCCATTTAGCCCCAGACTATTACAATAAAGACTGTTGAAACAAGCTTCATTATGTGCCACATGTTAAAACGCTGTATTTTACCAATTCAGCACCTTGTAATTGAAGGACTACTTAATTTGAGCTGTATGAATTTAACTTGAATACACACCTGGAAGGCGAACCCCACCTGTGACCCCAGCACTGTGGAGTTACGTACGATGTGCTGAGGTCATAGGATGGCGGTGGTGTTTACCGCATTGATGTAAATTGTATCTTTTGTGGGGAGCTCAGAGAAACGCTGGTACATTTATTTTGTTCTTTGTCCGAATATAATATACCTTTATTGCTCATAACTATCCTCACTTTTTATTACTTTGGAAAAATGTATTGTTTTGATTCGCTGAATATGACAGGAATCTCTTCTTGCAGTTCTATTTGATTAATTTTGTCAATATTTTGACCAAATTTTATATCCACAAATCCAAATTCTTAAAAAAACCCCAAACATTTAGTCCCCCTTTTATGTTCGTGATTGTTGACTCAAGCTGTTAAAAAGCTGTTTATTTATAAAAAAAACAAAAAATAAAAAAAAGGTGGCGTTACCGCCTCACAACAGGAAATGCATTGTAGCCAATCCCAGCTTTGGTCCCAGTGCGCGTTATTTTTTCGCACCCGCATTCTGCGAAGACCCGCCCTACTTTGCCTCTGATTGGCTCTGACCCTGATATTTTTACCTTAATGCCAAAACATATCCAACCAAACCAACAAAGGCAACGAGTATTAGCCAATCAGAGGCAGAGTAGGGCGGGTCTTCACAGAATGCGGGTGGGAAAAATTAAGGCACCCAGTGTTGTACACTGAAGTTCAGTTAACGATGTAAACCGACTTAGTTAATCACTGAAACTACTTAACGCTAGTAGGTAACTTAAATCATCTGCATACTCAAATTAGCCTTAGCTATGATTCAAGTCGAGATAATTACCGCTAATTCGCAACTTCAGCTCCGCTTGTTAGCAGGTAACGTTAACGTTAATGCTGTCACAGAGGTTGCTAGGCAAGTCAGGTTAAACTAGCTGGTAGCTAACTTGAGTCAGTTAAAGTTAAAGTTTATCCACAGAGCCAGTACGCTGTAAGTTATTCACAACACTTTAATACAGTGACTACCAATTCCAACTAGATGGAGGCGTCTTTGGGAGCTCTACAAAGTCCTGACCTAAGGTAACGTTAAAGTAAACCGATGATAAGCTAACTAACTTCAACTACGTTCATTTCTTCATATCACATGACTTCCAACTTTGTGAAAGTGAGCTCTTTGGGTGAAAACAACTTCGATATGTAAATGATTATTATCATTGTTGTTATTAAGATTCGACGAGTCTAAATAGTGGTTTAGATGCAGAAATATCAGTGAAATAGCCCTTTTTGTGTGTTCACAAATAGAATAAATGTTTCACAAATCTGAAATTGAGTCTCCTTGGTAATCTAGCCCAGATTTGACTGGTTTAAGTATAGTGGTTTTTGATTTGGACCTGGTCTAATGTGTTCTGGATGGGGAAAAAACACTTTTTTGTGTTTTCAAGAGCAAAATAAAGGTATCACAAATCTGAAAGTGGGTTTAAACAGCGTTAAGGCTTTTTGATATGATGTTTACACTCTTTCATAAGTATAAGTTGTGAAAGTGTGTAAGTGTGAGAATCGGTTGCCAAATATCATTATTTATGTTTCCCTTAACTTTCCCCTTTAACCCTGAATCTGAAGCTGACTTCAGCATCATGATATGTAAAAGATCTTTCTAACATCACTTTGTTTTGATCCTACATCAGCTCTGTGCTGTCGTCCTGTGAGCCAGAGCTCCAGGAGCTGATGCGACAAATTGACATCATGATCAACCATCAGAAGAGGGAGTGGGAGGCTGAGATGAAGGCCATGGAGCTCCGTCTGAAAAGTGGGGAAGAGGAGCTGTCAACTTCCAGGAATCTCATTGAACGGAGGGACCTGGAGGTGAAGTAGAAAACCCTCCCTCAACTTATATTTCTATATATATTATATATTCTATATATATACCTGTTATATCTTTGAACCAGTGAGGCTGTTTCAGTTAAAGGTTTCCGCCTCTACGCTGATGGCTGAACTCTGATTGATTGATCATATACTCTTACTTTTAGTTGATAAGAACTGGAAGGGCGATCGTATTCCTTTGTTATGAAGTATTTAACCATAGCATTTTGAATTAAAGACATGTTTGGAAGAAAGAGATGGAAATACAGCAGCAGACATTCACCATTAATCTTAACTTGCATGGCACTAACGTTACTAAATCATGTTGCTATTTTGGCATTTTATCCACATTTTTGCAATCCCGCCCATCACCGCTGATTATAGATCGGATTGCTCCGCAAGCAGCTAGAAGATGTCCAGACTGATCGACAAGAGTTAGTCACCAAGTATGAGCAACAGCTGCAGAAAGTCCGTGAAGAGGTGAGATGCTTGTCAGTTATAGAATTGCACAATTGGTCAAACGTGTGTCAGTTAACTGATCAACAGATTGAAGTATACATCTTGTACTTTTCTTTTCAACATGTGTTGAAAATTCAGGGGTAAAATTGTAGTTTACATATTCGGTTGAACGTGGCTGAAAAACACTTCAGTCCTTAGTAAATAATTCAACCTGAAACTTGCAAATCTACAAAAAACTACATAGTTATTTTTTTACCCTTGCAGACTGCTTTGATTTTCTGACCCTATCCTTTACTCTGGAAACATAATGTACAACATAAGATGATCTGATATTGATCAATGTGAAGTCTAAGGGCAAAACATTGATCAGTACTCAAGGTTTCCGAAAAATACTTGAATTTGAGAATGCTTTTTCACACATTTGTTGGTGAATGGATTTATATAGCAAGTTGAAATTGATGAAGCTTGACAAAGATGTTTCTTGCAGTTGGATAAATTGAAGAGGAGTTATCAAAAGCTTCAGCGCAAACAGCTCAAGGACACCAGCAGAGGAACGAACAGTAAAGACAGTGACCTCTCAGAGGTGACCCGACTCAGTGAAAAGATTGAGGTACAACACTCCTTCATCCACCTACACATTGTCCTTTACTGCCATCTACGGGATATTTGAAGTATAATCCTTGCCTCTCCCTGCAGGAGTATCATCAGTGCTCTGTAGAGTGGGAACAGCAGCGCATCCAGTACCAAACCCAACTGACAGCACTGGAGGCCCAGAATAAGAGCCTGACTGATGAGCTCATGCACATAAAAGTAAAAGCAGATTAATAACTTACACATGTAATGTCAGACAGAGTTTATTGCTGAAACAAAGTGGAGACAGGTCATTTTTTCTGCATTAATAAAAGTGATTTCACATTGTTTGTCTGTCATTTGATTTCCAGTCCCAGTCGGCGTCCAGGCAAAAAGAGAGGGAGCACAGGGAGTGCTGTTTAGAGGTGCAACGTCTGTGCACTCAGCTGGAGAAAGTTCAGGGCAGCCTGCACTCACAGGAGCTGGAACTGGAGCGCCTCCGACCCCTTGAGATGTGGCTGGGACAGTACCAGAGAGAGCAGCAGGTTAGCAGATGATCATGATGGGCCCCTGGGCTACACTTTTTGCGGGGCCCCCTACAATCTCATATTGCAAAAAAAAAAAAGAAAGAATGATAACCATGTGGTTCAGGGGAACTGCTCAATATAAGACACAGCACACACATGCAGAGAATACAGACGCATAAACACAAACAGCTGAATCCTGTTATACTGTATAAACACAGTAATGGCTTGTTTATTACAGACTCAGGCCTACAATTCCTATTAAAATTAAAAAGACACAGTAACCAAGTGCTAAAATGTAGTTTAGACATTGTCAGAGATGTTTCTTCCCTTTGTAGCACATGCTATGTATCAGTTTCTCTTAGTGCAATTTACAGTCAAATTCAAATCATTGGCAACATCCACAGTCTTACCTGTGACCAACAGGCAGCCAGAGATCTCCTGCATCCATGCAGATCCCAGGATCAGTACTTTAGACAGTGATCGTGACACACTGTTCTAAAAGATCCATCTTCATCCATCCATCAAAAGGAAAACACTTGACTGGAAGCTGATCAACTGAGTTCAACCTTTATCACAACTAAACATTTAAAATCAGGAAAGTTTTCAGCTCATCACAGCTTAATGATCCAGAAGGAGGCAGATCAAGTCACGCTTTATTTTATAACAGATGCTTGAAATCTGCAGTTTTTTCTTGTTTTCACAAGTCTGTTTAACAAATTTTATTTCATTATTCATTCAAAAAGGAAACTGTGAAAATCGTTCGTTCTACAGTAACAGTCAAAAGTTTGGACATATTTTCTTAATCAAATGAATAGGAAGGTGTGTCCAGACTTTTGACTGGTACTGCATAGTGTTGTGGTGTGAAAGCAGCAGGCATGTGATGCATGCAGGTCTGAATGAAATCAATGGGCTATTCTCATTGATTTCATTCAGAAGTCTGCTGTTTTAGTCGATCAGGCACATGATTTATTGGCTGCCAGTTTTAGATAGATTTGTTATAAAAATGAAATTGCATTAAAGTACGGGAGATCCTGCAGCGTGAGTCAGCTTTTGTGTTAAACTGCATCTATATACAAGGAAGGGAAATAGATGCAAAGAGTCAGACAGAGTAAAGCTTGAAGTAAATAGTGATGGATATAGAGGAATTCATGTTTTCCAGGAGTATTCAGCTGCAGCCAGGAAGCTGACATATCTTAGAATAACAGTCACAAATACTCACATTGACTTTGTTTAAGAGTAACAGCAGATTAGTGCTGCAGTCTTGACTAAAATGTCAATTCATAAGCTGATTACATTCACTGCTCTTCAACAGGTGCTCTCAGAGGAAAGGGAGGAACTCCATGCCACACTGGACTCTCAGGATACATTTGTACGAAGAGCCAGCCTCGAGCGCCAAAGGCTTCGTAACGAGGCTGCCAGACTCAACCAAGCACTGCAGGCTAAAGATCAAGTCATTCGGTGGGTGGATCTATAAATAAGCTCTATATATGATGCAGTACAGCAACACACACACAAGAGGGCAATCTATACTGTCACTTAAGGTAGCATGCATTGGTGAGTAGATGCAGTACGATAAGTTCAGGGCTTGTTTACTGTCTGAAAAGAGTTTGTATAGAAGGCAGGACTGCATTGTAAATACTATATTTCAATTAAAGGAAGCTGTTGTGTGAATGTTTATCGGATGCTCCTGTGTATGCAGCTCTCTGGAGGACTGTCTGTCAGCTCACAGCTGCGTCGGTGTGGAAACCCTCAGACAAGACCTGGAGAAGACTGCAACCAAGCTTCACTGTGCCCAAGCATGTGAGGTTCATCTCAGGGCTGAAGTGGCGTGTCTCAAAGAAAGGTGAATGCTGGTGTCTTTGTATAGTCGCTTTATAGATATTTTGCCACATTAACATAAGTTTCCTTTTGTTGTTTTGGGATTTGCTCAGACTGGAGAAGGTGAGCCGACAGAGAGCAGACCACTCAAAGGCAGAGCAGGAGCTGAGGAACGTTAAAGCAGAATATGACTCCTCTGTTGCAGAAATGAAAAAGGTCAGATTACAAAAAATACATTTTCTTTGTCTTAATGTTTACCAGGTTAACGTCTGTATCACCACCTATTTCAATTCATTCCACAGGTCAGAGAAGAGCTTCAGAGGGCCAAGCAGACTCACGGCGGTGAGGTGGAGGGCATGAGGAAGGAGGTGTCAAAGCTGACCAGGGAGCTGCACCAGCGCGACCTCACCATCGTCACGCTGAGCAGCTCCTCTTCCAGCATCAAGCAGCAGCTTCGAGGCGAGCTGGAGCGAGCAGAACAGAAGACAGCTGAGCTTCAAGTAAGCAAGCAGAAGAACAAATATTTGGTTATTTTAAACTGTCAAAACCGATTCAGTTCTCTTTAGTGTAGATTGTTTAAAGCTGTGCTGAGATCATAGTAGTTTCATAATCCTGGCAGGTTTGGAATCAGGACCCTGAGCTCTTTTCAGACATGGAATATATGTGTTAAAGCAACGGCTTTGTGTTATTTGTCATGTGCATGTTTGTTATGGCTTAATTCAGACATGACAGGAGTGTTGCAGAAAGAGCCATAATACTAACACCTGGTATGTGAGGATTTTAAAACTCTGCTTTTCACAATGAATCCTTCAATACATTTTCTCATCAGTTTCATACTTTATTAGTTTACTGCTGCCTATTTTATATAAAAAACAACAACTCAGACAGCACACAAGTATAGAATGACAAGATATTAAGTTGGGACTTGTTTAAATCCTATTTCCTTACATGCTTTATGCAATTCTTATGCAATTCATAATTTAAAAGTTGGAAATGTAGGATTGGGGACTGGACAGTGTGTCTGATGATTCTAGTTGTTTATAGACTGATCTGACATGAGAAGAACCTCCTCAACAACTTAAAATTGGCTTTTCTTTGTGAATAAGAAATATGAATAATAATGATACATTTACTACATGCTCTTAATAAAGCAACCTAGATCTTATATTATTGACGTGGAAAGTTGCAGCCACACACTTTCTCATTCAAAAGAATGGACAGAAGCGTCCAAACTTTTAACTGGTACTGCGCACTGATAATGAACTTTCCCGTGAAGCATCTTGTGTCCAGCAGTGTAACTTTTGAAATGAAAAATATGTGCATTGTCATCACTTCTGGACTTTTCAATGAGGGAGCAGGAGGAGATCTTGAATTAATTTTAAGGATTTTAATGAGGTAATCAGACTTTTTTGTGGAAAAACCACATCAGACAATAATTGTTATTCCAAGCTGAAGAATGCTCTACATGTTGTATACATTTTTGTCTGAGGGGATCTTTAACAATTGCTTGTTAATGTTGACAGTAAAATGAACCACAATTTCTTGGTCCTCCAAATTTCTCAGATGACTCAGGCACAGCTGGACACCCTGCAAACTGAGAACCAACATCTGAAGAGTCTGCTGCAGAGAAGAGAGTCTCACTCACCCAAGGTTTGTCTGCTTTGACACAGTTATTTAGTCATTACACCGGTTTACAGACAGCATCAGACAGGATTCTTTTCTTAATTTGGCTTTGACTCAAATTTGACTCATCTCTCTTTGTTGTTTACTCCCTGAATCACTTCTCAGAGGGTGGATTCCTCGCTTGCTTCCCTGAGGGAGAGTTATGTGTCATCTCTGAGCAGCTTGGAGCAGGAGAATCGGCAGCTGAGGCAGGAACTTGCTGAGAAGCACACGCAACTTGGGCATCAGGACAAGTATGAACGAGCCCTTCTCAGTCACGCCACGACTGACCAACCACAGCCTTCTCAGATTAGGTACAAAGCAAACACACACACACAGCTACAACAGATCAAGAAATCAAACCCTAATGCAATTCTTGTTTTATTCTGTAGTAATGAAGATCACAGACACAGGGAGGAGGTGCAGGCCACCCAGGCTAAGCTGCGGGAGAACAACACTTGTTATGAAGGAGAGATCCAGAGGCTCTTCAAACAGCTGCAGACCATGTCCCAATCCTCCACAGAGCAGCCCTGCAGCCAGGCCCAAGACAGCAAGTCTCATTCAGCAGCATCCCGCTGCTCCTCCAGCTCATCAGGCAGCAGAAGACTCAGCAGGAAAAACTCAGTGCCAACCTTAAGCTCCAATGAATCTGCAGCAGAGGGACACAGCTCCAGCTCAGAAGACTCTCGAAGCTTAGTACTCTCTCCTTCGCCAATGGTGAGGCTCATCAACATTTCCACTGTCCTATTTTTTTAAGCCAAGGATCTCAATCATCTCTCAGTGTTGTGTGTGTGTGTGTGTGTTTTTTTTCTTCTCTCCCAGGAGCCTTTGTCAGTGTCACCTGCAGATGTCATGGTGTCTCATTTCTTGGAGGAAGAAAGCTTGCGGTCCAAGGAGCTGCTCCAGAGACTGGACACCTACATCCAGGATATGAGAGAAAACAACACCATGACGGTGTCAAAGCACCTACCTGGTGGCTTAGAGCCTGAGTCTGCCCAAACTTCAGTACAGAATGGTCAGTGATTGAGTGGTGAAGGTGAAATAAATGAGAAAATAGTGCCTTGAACAGAAAGACTATGTTCTTGTACTTAATTAGACATTCAATAATGTCAACAGATGGGGTGTTTGGTATCTGCTCTCTACTGAAAAGACATCCATTCCTATTTTTACACAGTTTGTACATTTAAGATCAGTGTGGCATCGCGGAGCCTCGCGTTGACAAGTGTTTCTTAAGAACTGTCAGAATGAGTGAATGTAATTCAAATATTCCAGTGAGTTGCCATCTGGTTGCTGTCACACCACAGCGCTACACCCAATCCCTCTCCATCCCCACAGTGAAGGCCAAGTTGTATGAAGTTACACATAAGACGTAGTATTTGTCTAGCATAGCTGCTTAGCTCAGATTTACTTCTGTCTATTATGTATTCATCTGTGTGCCAACAGAAGCTGAATGTCTATTATGTGTTTATATGTGTGTCAGCAGAAACTGAATGAAGTGTTTGAGCTCTTAGAGGTAAATGTGCGTCTGGTCCCACCAAGTCATCTTTAAAGAACAAGTGCTGACTAATCAAATGCTTTGTTTCGTCAAAGTTGCACTTGAAGACGCTGCAAAGACTGCAGTCGACGTCTGGCAAGCATACATGTTCAGCTCCTGCATAAGAGGTAAAAGACTCAGTAGTCTGCATTTGTAACCCTAAAAACACTGCAGAAAGACAAACCAGCCTGCCTACAGGATTACACCACTGTGAGTCTGTTTTAACGGTGTCATTATTGGCTCAGAATAGGAATTGAGAATATATCTTTACTTTGCAACTGTCCGTTTTAGAGCTGCAAGTAAAGATTATTTTCACCATCAAATCATCTGCCGATTACGTTCATGATAAATTGCTTTAATAGTTTTGTCTACAAAACAGCAAAAAAGCAAAAAAATGCCTGTTACAATTTACAAAAAGAGTCCAAAGTGACATATTCAGTTATCAATAGTCTAAAACTCGAGGATACTTAGTTTTTACTATAATTTAAGACAAGGAAAAGCAGCAAATCCTCACATTTGAGAAGCTGGATCCATCTAATTTTTGATGTTATTGCTCGAAAAACAATTATGAGACAGTTATCAAAATAGTTAGTTAATAATTATTAATATCCCATCGATCGACTAATTGTTTCAGCTCTGGTCTGGTGTCTCATCCACTGCCTCCACCGACATTTCAACATGCTCAGCTGTCTCAGCGGCCACAAACAAGTGGTCGTGGACGCACCAAATAAACTGTGAGTCACGATGATTGTCAACAGAACGCTAGAGTTTATCCAAATTGTTTGCCAATTGTTTTCCGAAAGTCATCACAATATCTGAAGTTCTCTAGAAATACTAGTGATTCCAGATGTGTGGACTCTGGTGCCCAAGACGTTTTATGTTATGTTGCATTGCCTTCAAGCTCAGACAAACTCTGACCTCTTTGTGTTCCAATCTTCCAACTGGGAAAAAACACAGGAAAATGCTTGATTTAATGAACAGAGATGCTTTCCACTGAAGCTAACATTAACATTTGTGAGATTTTATTATCGGACTGTGGTGGAAATTTGCCTCAATAGTGCTTTTAATGACTTGAAATGGCCTTTAGAAAATTGTCAAGCATTCTTGGCGTATTGTGTCATATTTGTCTAACTTTTGGTTGCTGAATTCCAGAAATCTTCAGTTACTTGTTGGAATTCTGACATTAAGTGGCGATCCTTTACACTTTTCCTAGTAGGAGGCTGCATATTCCAATTTTTCAAGTTGGCTGGAATGCAGAATTAATGCGTGCTTTGCATTTACATCCAGAGAAAAGAATGTTCTTGTGAGCCAAAGGAGTGTCCGTCCTCCCTGCACGTCCATCATAACTGGGAAAATACCACATATGTACATGTCTGTCCAGACATCCCAGATAGCAGGGAGGGAGAGAAAGCAGTTTCTACTGTCGCTCTCCTCATCTCCCCATTTACTCTTCTCCCAAACACCCCCCCACCATCACCACCACCACCACCACCACCACCACCCACCCTGCAGAGGCCCTCCAGCTAGTCTTGCAAAGATTCAGAGCAGGAATGTGTGCACCATGCCAATGCTGTCATGAACCTTCCCCTGCGGCCTGCTTTGTCCTCATCATTAGCGCTTATGGAATGTTAATATCAAACATGTGGGGCGCTGAACCTCAGAAACACTGAAAGGCCAGGAGGGAAATAGTTGTATTTTACTGGCTTCTTAATGATGGATACAATGACTGAATGGAAATAAAATGGAAAAAATCTCAAGAAATATGTGTTTTCCATTTTTGCTGTCACAAAATTGCAACACAGAAGTTCTGTTAAATTGTTTCTGAGTCCAGTGACTTCTCACTTTGGTATTTGGTAGCCTGTGTTACTAGCACTGTAAGCCCCAACAAACAGTACTGAGGAATTTGGCAAGGCAGGCATTCCTCTGGCTCTCTCTCTCTGGAGGTGAAAAGGTTTTTATATGTGGAGATTCCTTGAAGGGGCCTAGTAAAAGGGAGGAGGAGGGAGGCTGATTCAAGTCCAGGGAGAGTTTGGACAGCCTGTAGAGGACAGACTTGTTTACGTAATGTTTCACAGAAAAAATTTGCTCCGGGCTGCAAGATGATTGAGTAATTGCTAAATTGATTAGTGTAATGAATTAAATTGCCCACATTAGACCCTAAACTCTATCAGGACAAAAGTTACGAGTGCAAGTAGTAGAGTGATGCAAACAAAGGACACTCTCCCTCTGAAGGAATTCATTCATTGCCCTTTTTTTTATTACTATCATTTGCTGCTTTTATATTATGCTTTTAAATGGGTATTCCGGCAAATCAGTTTTGCACTTCCATGACACTGGCTGACTTCCAAGAGAAAAATTAAAAAGGAATGTTCAAAATTGAAGCAGCAATAGTTGAGTTATCCTGACTTCCAATCTTAGGGAACACCAGGTTCTACATTTCCTATAATGCAACTCAATAGTATCTTCATGTCTAATAAATGCCCACATCTTTTAAACTCAACACCGCCAGTTTGCAATGCAAGCTCTTTGCTAAAGATGTGTAGTCTCCAAGTCCAAGCCAAAATAACCCCGATGACATCATCAGGGTTATCTTTTTGAACTTAAGTTGCTCCAGAGCCACAGAAGACAAAATATTACTGTTTTCACGGGCTGAATAATACTCTCTGTGATGAATACATTGTACTTGATGAGTAAAATTGGTGGCGTGCCTCTTGAGTAAGTGTATGAGAATTGCTGAAAGTAGTTAAAATAGCAAAAGACTAATGTGTCAGGCTTCAAGGGTCCAATACAAAATCTTTTTTTAAAAAAAAAACCTTGGAAATACCAGTTTGACAAAAAAAAATTCTTGTCATTTCAACTCACTTGTTTTTTTCCTGAAGCTTTCAGCCACATTTAACAGCCTTCCTCAGCAGATGGAGTTTGTCTGTTTGGGGTTGGTCGGTTAGTTAGTCGGCTGTTTCTCAGTCAGGGCTTACTGTGGAACGGCGAAATAACTTGGCTAATTTTAATAGAAGTTATTGTTTGATAAACAAAATATATACATATCAACATAACACCACATGCTGTTGAAGTTGAACCATATAGCCAGAGGTAATGGATAAATGGTTAAAAAGTCCAGTTTCTGCCACTCCGAGTGGTTTCAGCACGATTGCAAAGATGAACCAATCTACTGAAAAAAAACAGGAAATCAACTAATTCCAGGATCACTGTCTTTTTAATTTTAGCAATTTCCACCTTTATATTTCTAATAGTGTTACATAACACTGAGTTTAAAATCAGTTGCATGAAGACGTCAGAAACATGACGGATGGTGTCCCTGAACAGGTGATGTCAGACATTAAAGATTGAAAAACACTGAGTTACTGAAATGAGGAAACCTGCATCTGCTGGGGAACACAATGGTATAACTCACAGACTGGATCATGATTGGTCCATTATGGGTTGTGATGTCACAAATCCTGCTCATAGCTACATGTCTTTAACTAGGATTTAAAATGAGCACAGTGAAACTTTCCTTCTTCAGCAGATGAATGTGAAAACAGCCTTCTAGTGTCAAACTCTGCACAAACATCATTCTACACAGTGAAGCTTATCCACAGGAAATAAAAATAATGATAAACATTTTTAAACTGTGGGGGACATGCTAGCGTATCATGCAAATGTATTTTAGGTCAGTGGAAGATACCAAAAATGGCCCCAAAAACGTGCACAATCCAGATGTGCTGTTTTGTCTTTGAGTGAAACTTTTTTTTTACCTGCAAACATACTCACTTTGATAGTATCATAATTAAGTTATTGTTGTAAGAGCTTGACTGCAAATTGCTGTAGGAGACATCGATGGCGGTTCGAGACCATTGAGTCTTTCATTGCTTTTCTTGCTCTACCACAAACGGGCAGCAGAGGGAGCAATTAAATGCAGTGCCGTCACACTAAAAGGTCAACAGTAATGAATCTGCCAAGTCAGATACTCTTCACATACCCAGCAATACAGCAGCTTGTGTCTGTGTCTGCTGCTTGAAAGATAGTTTCCCCACTGCTGTCATAAAACAGGAATGCCTCCACAGTCCGACACCGTGCTGAATGCTTTATGTCACAAACCAGACACTTCAGTGGATTCATGGAGCCAAATTATCTATTAGGCTCTGTCCCCGATTTGACAAACTTAGTGAGTACTCAAAAGGGGAAAATGACATTATCAACTGATCTTGAGGGAGGGAGATATGTGAGGTATTTGTGCGAGGAATTTCCCTTATCTCTAAGATCATAACTTGTCATGGGAATAAAGATAGATTGTTTGTGTAAAAGGCTGACTTATCGCTCTAGAAAGTGCTCAAAGATAATGAAGGTTGGCGGGGATTTCTAAAAGTGTGTGAGCCTGCCAGGAGATTCCTGAGCATAAAGGGAATATCTCTGATGGTTTAAGTGATTGTTTAATCCAATCATTGACCAGTATCTGCCCTCAGTTTGATCAACAACGATTAACACATTTGTAGCTTTCTGACCTTATCATGGCCCATAATTTGTTTAAGTATGTGTAGAATATTAGCATAGTTGCCCAAAAAGTGAGAAGTGATTCTCCAGTATGCTTCATGTTGCTCCTAAGTGATTAACTTCATCTCTCACAGGTTGTTGTACCTTGACAGAAGTGATAAACGTGTCTTTCTATGAATGTCTGAACTTCCTTCACAAGATAAGACGTGAAAGCAATTTTTCCCAGAATTGTCGCAGCCTGCATGCATTCTTTGTTGCACATTCCATGGCGGGGCCTCATAGAACATACATGCTTGTCGTGCTTCACGTGTGTCCATGTCCCACTTGTAGTTGTCCCTTATTTAATGGGAACGTCTCATTGTTCCCTGAGGCTGAGTACGCTCGGGGTGGGAGGGGTGGGGGTCGAGGGAGCGGGGTTGCAGGTCGGCCGGACTCGTCTCGTGCTGTGGGACTGCGGGGCGTTCGCTGCAGGATACTTGGAATGCTGCAGAGACAGAGGGGCGCGTTCTTATCGGCACGCTCAGCGCTCTGTGCCAAGGGATCAGTGCCAGAGAGGCCAAGAGGAAAAGACTCATTCCTCTACAACACAATGAGAGTGTTTACATGCACACTAGTGTCCCAGTTATGTCTTTGTTGGTAAACTGTGGCATGTAAACAGTTAGAAATATTTTACTTATTTAAAAGACGCAATACCCCAAAGTAAAAAAAAAACTACATTACAAGTAAATCCTGTATTCACAATTTTACTTAAGTAGCAGTACAGTATTTGCACCAAAATGTATTGTAAGTAAATAAGTAAAAGTCCTCATTAGCAGCATGATGGACCCTGTCAGTGTTATTTAAAAACATAAAAATATACATCTTATATTATTGGATTACTATTATTTCTGATTGTAGAAGTAAGGATGCTACTCTCGCCCTTCATTACTGGTGATCACAGGGAGAAGTCAAAAATTGAGCCTTATTAAGCTTTCCAGTGTTTTTTATTGCAGGGCCAACCCTGCTCTGGAATATTTTAGTGTGTGTCCTCATCTTGACAGTTCAAAACATAGCCTGGATTCCCTATTAAATATTTGATAGCTTAAACATGTACAGTAGAAGTAATAGAATGTCATACTCATCTTGATATTTAGGAGAACTGAAATATCCACAGGCCTCTGAATCTTGATTAAATCTGGACGAGGTCTGTTTATATTATAAGTAAAAAAATCCAAATGTATGAGTCATTTCAGCTTGAGTTTAATTAAAGAACACATTTACAATAACAAATGTTAATCAAAGTTCTCCTCAAAGAGGGTAGAATCATATTTTGATATTTAAAATACAGTACAGAGGTAATAGTGTAGCTGGATGTTGTGACTGCAGATATCTGTTGGAAACTGTGGCTGCTACTTTATATGGAGGTTATGGCTGCACATGGATGGCAGAGGTTGTAGGCCGTGGATGGACATGCACAGCTAAGTTGCACGTGCTGGAGCTTCAGCTGAATGGTGACAGCTGCATTTTAGGCTGAAGCTGACACAGCCTGTGGAAGTCTGTAGGTGGAGGTTGGGGCTGAACTGGATGGAGAAGAAGAAAACATCACCACATTGTTAAGTGAGAAAAAAGAGGCTGGGACTACATCTTCAGAATTTCATGCTGACAAAAGCTGTAGGTGTTAGCTCTGGTCATAGGTGCCTGGCAGAGGTTACAGGTGGTGGTTGGATGAGCAGTAGCTGGCTGCAGGTGGATGCTGCAGTTGCAGATTTTGGCTGACGCTGAGGTCTGTAAAAACTGTAAGTACAGGCTATTGTGACTGGTGCTCAGAGGCGTTTGGTGAAGGAAGGAAGGGAGCTGGTGCTGAGACTGCTTGCCGAAGCCAAAGGATTAGGCTGCACCTGGAGATGGAAGAAGATGCCGGGTGCCAAAGTATATTTGGCTGGAGCAGTTGACTGTCAAAGCCTGTAGATGATGTCTGAGGCTGGAAGGAGCTGTATGTTAATATGGAACCTGAACCAGCTGAGGCTGTTGCTGGTAAAGGCTGTGTAGGAGGCTGTGGCTGCAGGTACTTGCCAGAAGCTGCAGGCAGACACACTTTTCAGGTGACTGCTGTAGGCGAGGGCTAATGCAACTGCCTGTCACCGAGGCAGTAGGCAGACGTAGAGAGAACAGCTATGGAAGTGGCTTTTTGAATCTTGGGAGCCTGCAGGTGGGTGCATTCATAAAATGGCTGAGACTGCAGCTGGATGAACAAAGCTGTAGACAAAGACTGACACTGGGACTGAGTGGTTTTCTGTGGGCAGTAAAGGCTGCAGGTGGAGTATTGTGCTAGAGAGGGAGAAGTCTGACGCTGGATGCTGCTGGTTGTCAGAGGCTCTAAATGGAGGATGACGCTACAACTTGCTGCCAGAAGCTGCAGTCAGCTGGCTGCTGTTAAGATGGAGGCCACGGCTACTTTGCAGTATTAGGTGGACTTTGACTGGGCTTGGCTTTCCATGAAAAATCAGAATACTGATAAATTATGGTCTTTTTTTTTTTTTTAATTCTACTTTATTATTAATATTTGCCTCCCTCATGTATGTCAATGGGGTGGACAAAACATTAGGAACACTTTTCAATGTAATATACCATAAACTTCAAGCCAGCTTTGAGGAACTTAAAGAAGATCCAGCCTGGTACCAAATCACCAACAATCAAATCAAACTTCAACTTCTGCATAATCCACATACATGCTTTACTGTCATTTTTATGAACATTACTGATGTAGACGGACCTTTAACAACACCAGTAAGCATCAATAACTAACAATTTAGCTGCTGTGAGATATGTAAGACTTATTAATTAATTTGGGAGTCAGCAGGGTTCAATCCTGTGTTTGGATCAGATTGCACCTTTAATGAGGTAGGATGAACTCTCTCTGTTCAATCACTTTAAATTCCACATTCTCATTTAACCTCTAAGCCACAGCTTTGCCAGTCGCACATATTATAAATTCTTGTAAAATGGAGCATCGTCTTGTTGATATTCACCACAGTTAGAACAGGAATTCTTTGATGCAGTTTGTGCGTGCACGCTTTGATGTTGAGTTCTGTTATGTAAAAACTATTTAGAACATTCCTTGTTCATTCAAGGCTAATGAGGGCATCCGTTTGCATCGTCTCGTGTAATTAGTTTGCAGATTTCCCTGGCGACCACAAACATCCCAGACTAGCCTCATTCCATCTCCCCGTCTTATGCAATGACATGCATTGATGACATGACTGAGTGGACAGAGTTTAGTGCTTCTGGACTGGAGTGTGAGTTATGACATAATATTACATTTAAAACAGAGGGAACTGGGCCCTTTTGATCACGGTGGTCAATTATTTTTAATGGTGCATCATTTCATTTGGGGTTTTTGGGTTTTTACACAATAAAAGGAACGTCACAAATGAAAAAAATGTTTGAGATTAAATGTTAGGTGCCATTCAGTCTGACAAAGTTGTGATATGTTTGATATGGCTAAGCCTGAAAAAGAATCTACAGGAAAAATGGGGGGAAAAAAACCAATGTGCAACAACTGATTATAATCTACGCCACAAGCATCCTGGGATACGCTGATGGATTGGAGAGGGGAGCAGTCAGTTTACATTCTTTCAGTCGTAGTGACATAAACAGCTGAACATGTTTAGAGTTGTACGTCTTTTCAAGAGAAATGCTGAGGAAGTGACGCCCTTCCTCGTTTCAAAAAACTTGTCATCTTTCCATGACACCACAGAGATTAAACTGTTCCAACTTGTAAAAGCAGTGACAAAGTCTGGGGTTAAATTTATGTTTTGTCATAAAGATTCATTTTTGTACTCACAGTTGTATTTTTACCCCTAGATCTTATAGAGATTGAAGTTTGCCTAGTTTGTCTCATTGTCTGATCAGTGTTTTTCAGCATACGCGTCGACACTGTAAAGGGGTTGCAAGATAAATCTGACAGGTTGCAGGATGAGTCAAAGAAAAAGCTTGAGGTCCGGAATTAGTATTTAGTCTTCAGCAGTTTGGCACTAGTCATCATTTCTGTACAGTTTAACATGCTAATATTGCATGAAGTACAGCTGAGGCTGAGGGGGATGTCATTTATTTCGCAGCTCTTTGATCAGAAACCAATGTATTGAACTAATTTAGATGTTGATCTGATGATGGAGCACAAGGAAAAGTCAGGAGATCATCCCAGTTCACAAACACATGAATGTGTCTACCAAATATCATTGCAATCCAGCCAACAGTTGTTGAGACATTTCACTCTAAACCACAAACGTCAGGCTGCTGGCACTACAGGAAAAGTCAGGAGACCAACAAAATCATCAGGATTCATCCTCTGCGAACCACGAAGACTCTGGTTCCATGAGCTGCAATTTTACTGTGATTAAAGAATGTGTTTGTTAACTTAATGCCATCACTGATAGCTGAGGAGGGAGAAGGTTTTGCCAAATTGTCAAAGATAAGAAAAACACAGGGTAATTGGTTCATTCATCAATCTTTATCTGTCTGTAATAATCTGTATTGTTGTTATAAATGGCTTAATTGTCTGATGTACCATAAAGAATGTGAAGGCTTTCTTATCAGTCATCAATCCTGTATGGAAACAAGTGAAATCAGATGGTGTAAAAATGTGTATACTTTTGGTTCTCAAGAGGGAAAAGTTTTCACGTTCCATTACTTTCAGGCAGCTGTTGTCGCTTGACAAGGAGGTGGGGGTAGATAACAACAGCGTTATCAAGATTATTCTCAGTCTGGATCTGAGAAATGGAAATCTCTTATCTGTCTGTTCCAAGAGCACCAACCTGCTCACAGTACCCTCTGCAGGGAGGTGAAATCATCACATTGTAGCCAACCCTATACAACTATACCACTCACTAATCCTCATATATAATGTCTGCTCCTCATCTGATCACACTCCATGATCTTTTGAAGGTTAACAGGGTTGTAGTTTTGCCTTAAAAGATGGAGAGGTTTTTCTTGCTGTAATCATTCCTCCTGTTCATACCGGCTGTTAGAAGATCCCTTCATAATGCGCTTACTGTGTGGGGGTCAAAAACCACAAGCCCCTTTCTGTGCATGTATATAAAAGTTTATCTGAAGCTAATATGAAGCTTCAACAGTCTGAGTTAGTCAAATCAATTCGATATCTTTCAACATTACAGTCTTTTTAGTGCCAAAGTCCCTCTTTTTGTTATTATACTTCCACTGCAGCTCAACAAGGAAACACGAGGAAACACAAAGAGGGATTTTGATGCTAAAAATACTGTAAATGTCCAGATATCCACTTGATATGACTAACTCAGTCTGCTCAGTCTGCATATAAGCTTCATGTGAACTTTTAATAACATTTTTGCATAAAATGACTGTGTGGACACACTGTGGATTTTAGCCCCATCACTTACATTGAAAGTGTGTTTGAAGGGGATCTTTTAATAGCCAGTATGAACAGGAGGAATGATTACAACAAGGAAAACCTCTCTCACTGTTCATATGGACACCTGACTGTTGTTTTAAGACAGACTTGAAAAACTGTGAACTTGTCCTTTAAAGGGAACTCCAGATTTTACAAATCAAAGCATATTTACCGGTGTTGGGGAATGTTACTGCATATGTGGAAAAGTAGTATAAAGCCGTTTGTGGCTCCAGAGGGAGCTGTGTGAAATCTGATAAATTGCCTCAAGTGATGTCACTTGAGTCAGCGTCGGTTGTGGCTGAAGACTACAAATTTGAACATGAAAACAATCTGTGACTGTGGAGTTACGCCGCTACTGACGTGACACACCCGAATCTCCAACCGCCAAGTAAAATTGCACGTAATGTAGGCGGCAGGTTTTGGCAAGGAAGAAGAATGCGTGGGATAAAAACTTATCTATCTTGAGACTGACAATGTTATAGGAGTACAACGCTAAACTAGTGGAGCAGTCTTTTAAAGTTTGGTCGGTTTGAAATCGCATATTGGCTAATGCTACTTCCTTATCTGGGATCTCTAAAGCTCTAAATGCCTTCCTCAGTCGGACTACAACATTACTGGCTCTAAACGGCTTCCTTTCCTTTCATGCCTGAGTCAACTTTGGTGCTTCTGTGTTTTTAAGGCTTTAATTACACGAGCCGTAAAATTGTCAGTGTTGTCGGAGATCACAGAGAAAATTGTCGTCACCTGTGGGGATCACTCTGCAGGGTGACTGCGTCATAAATCAACAGGCTCCCGCGCTTCATCTAACAGCGTTGTTTCGGCAAATGTGAGGAGAGCAGTTTAATTATGTGTGTTGGCAGATTTGAAGAGAATTACATACAGTATATAAAATGCCTTCGTCAGACGCTGTCAGTTTGACTTATTTGCCATAAAGCCTTAAGCAAAGAGAGGCCAAAAGAATGTGAGGCATTTATTCATGACACAAACAGGATTTGAGCTATGGTGTGTGATTGGTGGAAGTCTTTTCAGGCATGTACTGTAGGCCATTTATTTATTTGATTTATCTGATGATGGTGTGTACATACTTGTCAGTATAATATGCAAAACGATTTGAGGGATCATGCATTTATTTATGGAAGCTGTCTCGCATTTTATGATTTATTTTTTGGATCAACTGAAGAAGTCAAGACCAAAGAAATGAAAGAAATCAAAATGATTTGATGGCCCCTTTAAAATGTAACAATTTAGGCATTTTTTAAATTCAAAATCACATTCTATCTTTCCACTAACTTTTACACTTTAACTTCTGTTGCTGATATTTTTCATCCAGCCGCTCTCTGGCTCAGATCCTCACTTGATGAGTGAGACTCCTGGTTCCTCTTTATCTGTGCTCCTCTGTCTCCACAGTCATGGCCTGTGGATGTCATCAGGCACATAATGGCCACCTGACAATGCACTATCAATGGTCTGCAGGTCTCCTCCCCTGCTTTTAACACGCTCACCCTGAGCCGCACATGTTACACTGCCGAGGGTGAATTTGTATGCAAACGGCAGTGCTTCCTGTCCTCTATCTGCTGGGGCCAGGGGTGGGATTTCCTCATTCCTGACAGCTGACCCCTCTACTGCTCTCTCCTTTTCCCTTAAACTCCAGTCTACCATCTGGAGATAGAGGTTATCACAGAGAGCTTGTGGCCTCTTTGTGTTTGTTCAGTTCAACCCGTATTTACCAAAGCTCTCTGCTGACGTGGTGTCCTTTAATAAATATTAACAGGTTCTCTTGTTATTATTCTAAAATCTACATGTGGATGTCCTTAACATGTGTGACTATAGATTCATCTACAGAGTAGAAGTGTTTCAAAGAGGAGAAAAAGACGTGCATACAACAAAATACAATTTTCCAGTGGTGAGGCAAAATTGTTGACTTTGTTAGTTGATATTGTTCATTTAAATACTATAGTATATGTAAAAGATAGTTTTCATCATCAAAAGGCAAATTCAAGTGTCAGTAAGTTCAATCAGCTAAAAACTGACTCAAAGAAGATGATTTGCTCAAAAATATTGACAGAATTTTCAAATAGCAGCGGATAGTACTGAACTATTTCTTCTTTGAACACATTTTAAGAGTCAAGCTGAGATGTTTTTTATAGGATATATCATTTACATATGTGGATACAACCTGTATTTCTAATGTTTTAGAGCAGTTGTTCCCAGCCTAGGCACTGAAGAAAAAATCTATGTGGTCACAATATAATTTAAGAAGTAAAGAAAAAAACATCTGTTACACAATATTATCTTTTTTTCAAAGTTTTTCGCCTTTTATTGTATGAGTAATTCACTTCTCCAGGCTGTAAAAATCCTTCATTTGAAACCATCTGAGATGAAATTACTCTGTGGTTTAACGGCTCACAGCTCAGAATATAACCTGCGTCACAAGTGGATATTGCTTCATTTTAAGGGGTCACAAGCCAAACAGGTCAGGAACCTCTGTTTTTGAGGTTAGTTATGTAACTATCTGCTCCACATTCACTTTACACTGAACATGTCAGCAACATCACTCTAATTTGATTAAAGAAATCCATAAATAACAAATTAATATCTGTATTTATTCATTCTTTTTATTATTCTTTTATTTGTAGATATGTTTTTTCACAAGATATTTAATATTGTTGAATGTTGGAAAAAACAACACAATATAACAGTATGTACTGGTGTGTTCCCAGTGAAAATAAATACTTTGGTGGCGTCCACTAGTCTGTTGCAGTCAATCATGACTAAAGTTTAGGATATACACCCTGTGTTCACTTGCGTGTCTCTCCGGAAACACTTTCTCCAGACACCACAGTGAAAATGGCAGAAATCGGCCTCAGAAATTCAAAGAAACATCCGTAATTTTAGAAAGGAATGTCACATTCCTTTGCAGTTGACTGAGCCCAGTCTTCCAGAGTGCCTCCTATCAGGAAGTGCTGCACAATGGGAGCAAATTGCCAGAAACACAAAGTCAGACATTTGGGACAGAGGTGGGGGCAGACAGAGGAAACTGTGTCAGGCACTACTTTCAGACAATAACCTTTGCTACCAAACTTATATCTAACAATAAATATATCAAGGATAAACTAAATAGTCAAATATTCTGGGGATGGATCTATATTAAGCGCGAC
This sequence comes from Thunnus albacares, assembly GCF_914725855.1. NCBI lineage: Eukaryota > Metazoa > Chordata > Actinopteri > Scombriformes > Scombridae > Thunnus > Thunnus albacares. Next base: position 28,635,144 of record NC_058114.1, on the reverse strand, counting down.
CTCATTAGTTTTACAGCTGTTAGTTGAAATGATGTATTACTATTGCTTTGCTAAAGGGACAATCTGTGATCCAAATGTAAACAAAGGGGTCTGACTGACAGGTATTTTAATACGTGCACTAACACTAGATACATGAAATTATGATTGTGTCTTAATTCTGAGCATGCGACGGGACATTCTGAACACAGAAAAATATTTTTAACATGTACATTAATTATATTATGTAGAGAAATGATCAGGAAAAGAATCATTATGTTCAAAATGTCACAATGACAAATATCAGTCCACATTTATAACAACTAAATCCTTTCAATTAATGTAATTCATGTTTTCTGGTTCTGTTAGAGGTTTTTTTATTTCAGTAATATTTATGAACTAGGGCTGCATCTAATGATTATTTTCATCATCCATTAAAGTGTTGATTTTCTTGGTTTATGTCTATGAATTGTCAGAACAGAGTGAAAAATGCCAGCTAATATTTCCCACAGCTCAAGAAGACGTATTCAAATGTTTTCTCAAAACCCAAAGACATGCAGTTCACTGTCGTAAATGTCAAAGACAGGCAGCAAATCTTCACTTTTGAGAAGCTGGAACTTGTGAATTTTTGGCAATTTTGCTTGTAAAGTGACTCACACAATTAATCAATTATCAAAATAGTTGCCCATTCATTTTCTAAAACTTTAAAACTTATTTTTCATATATGATAGTTGAGAAATACACAAATGTTGACTTTTCAAACTCTTCAATTATGCCTTTCTTTGGTAGAAACCATACTGGTTGGACGATTAAGTTTTCATAATCTTCTTATTACATCAATTCATATCATCCCTAAACTGATTAAAAGTTGTTCTTGCGAGTTAAATATCTCAGTTGTCTTATCTATAAGAAATAATAAGGAATAAAGTTAGATGTTCATAGTTTGTTAGACAACTTTTAAAATATTATTTTGTCCTAATATATATATATATATATAATTTTGTCCTAATTGTCAACATTCAGCCCTTCTCTGTCCTGGTTTAAAAGTGGAAATCCCAGTGTTTAACCCTTGCCTTCCAGTACCAGAACTGTGAGGTATTTGGCCTCTGTCACAGGGGTCCACCACCTGCTCTCTGTCTGACACTAGGCTTCAAGCAACAGAGGCATCCATCTCGGCTCGGTGTTTGATGAGCAGATTGGGGCTCTCCACTCAGCATGGCCCTAGGAGACATCTTTATCTGGCCTGGAAGCGATGGCTTTACCCAGCCATCTGCTTTCACAGGGACCGCACCAGGCTTGCATGGGGAGGGTGGGGGGGCAGGTGGGGGACCAGCTTATAGGCGCAGGCGCATACAAGCATGCGTGTAACCTGAGATTCATTGTTCAGCCTTGTTGTTACTGTCATTTTTGTTCCACAAATGTGGTGTGGATTAAAATGACAAGTTTTTGAATTGAGCAACGACTGCTGGCCTGTTAAACAGTCTGAACATTTGTTCACAGCTGTAAGTGCACTGCAGCTGATGCGACATTAAATGGTTCTTCCACCTGCTCTCGACATAACGACTTTAAGAATGTGGAGCCAGAGAAAGGGATGATTACACTTGAATAGGTCCTCTCTGTCAGGAAAACAGGTGGTCGATTTATTTTGTACAGAGCGTAATTACATATTTTAAGGAAACGTCACTCTCTCCTTGTCTGTATTTGTTGACTATACACTTGGTCTGCTTTTTGTTTTGCACACATACTGTCGTGCATTCTTGTTGCATTGAATTTGCAGACGTCCATATGGTGAGGGGGTGGAGGGGGGGGGGCTGACAGGTGCATCTGCCTCTAAGCTGGAGGGCAGGAGATAGTTTGTGCTGTGCTTTGTTTCCCCAAAACATCTGCCCCTTAGCCTAAAGCCCCATGATATTCCATTAAACACCATCCTTTAGATTAGTGCCTGTGTGAGTCATTAAAATTCACATCTTAAACTGTACTCTCCTCTTTTATTTGGGAGGTAGTTTGCCATCAACAGAGTTAATGTGCAATATCTTGCAGGCCTTCAGTGTTTGGTTAAATTCTCCACAGATTATATCCTTGTTTATGCCACTTCTTGTTCCCTAAACCTTCTTTCAGATAAGTTATTTTTTCAATAAACATTAGGCAGCATTTCAAACAGACAGCTCAAGCATTCAGAAGAATGCTTGTGTTGTCTGTTGACACAAGGTTGGTGTTGTGAGCCAAACACAAGTCGCTTGTTTTCCCTGAAAAGGCTAAATTGAGCTTAACACCTTCCAAAGGTTTCTGCAACAGTGACAACAAGGAATGTTTGAGCATCAGCTGTTGTCAGTATTTACACAGCTCTAATTTCATATCAGTGTATTTAGTTTCATTAGAAGTCTTAACAGATGAACTAACCATATTTTTGGATTTAGGAAATTTAGAAGTATTACGACATTATTAAACTTAAAAATGTCCCACAGTATAACCATACATCCAGCTTCTCCCAGACTAAATTACAGATGTTTTTAATATTGCTCCACAACGCAAAACCATCATTGTAAGAAACCCAAAATGATCCTAGTAAGATCTGAAAATGTGAATGAATTATATCATCTTAGAGTTTTGTTCACACCTCCTCAACAGAGTACGCCTTGTCTATTGTGTGAGTGTGACGCAGCGAGTGGCTTGAAAGCTGCCATTGTGTACAACGCAGCAGAACAGACAATGAAGGTGACTTTCATGACACTTTAGCCACAGTAAAAAAAAACAACAACTGTAAGTCATTGAATTGGTAGCCTTAATCATCTTCATGAAGATTTGTACATCTGGTTATCAGGAATTGTTCATTTTTTCGAGTTTACAGTAGATCATTTCTGTCTATGTGACCACATTTATTCTGTGGTGCGTCAGTATCAAACTAAATCACATCAGGACCAGTACTACTCAATAAATGTGTTCCTAAAGTGGTCTTATTTCACTGTCCTTAACATTAACAGAACCCTGATACACTAAAGTGATCCACAAGACCAAAAGCTATGTGGAGATGTGACATGCGGTTACATGTACGTCAGTGTGGTCGTCAGGAGAGCATCTTAATCAATAACAAACTGGCTGGGATGGATTTGTTTAGGCAAATGAGACAGCAGGATGTTGGTGTAGCTGCAGAGATGACTATCACTGCAGCAGTTGCTCTCTGACCTCTGGCTAAAGCAGATGGCCAACAGCTTCTGGTCAACACCATTACATGTATGGACTCATTATATAGATCAGCACACTTTATTTGAACTCCCACTATGTAACATTTATGAGCTGTATGGCTAATAACTGGTTTACAGGACACTATAATATAGTTGTAGGCAACTATACAGGCATTTTAAGCTTAGATTATTATCTCACATACATTTTTAAGTTAAACAACAGCCGGAGAATCACTTCCTGGAACTGACAGCAGCGTGACACAGAACAGGTGCTTGGGTATGCAATCAGCACAAAACAGGAAATGAATTCCCAAAAGAAAATCGAGGCACACTGTTTCATCAAAGTACAAAAGTTAGAAAGTTATTATTCTTTGTTATAATGGCTACATGATAAAAAAAAAAAAAACTAGACCGCACACCAGACGACACAGATTTATTTTTTTATAAACGTGTTCAAAACTCACAAGGATGTAATATATATAACTACAATATGTTGTGTATTGAAGCATCTATTAATAGTTTATACATAGTTGTTGACAAATACATTAATCAACACTTAAGTTCTTATATCTGCATACAACTACAATATTAAATCAGGGGACTTAAAATAAAGTGTTAGATCCAAACACAGGGCTTGAATCCTACACTCATTTACTGTATATTACTTTTCTGTTCTGGCATTCGCCTCATAAATCTTGCTGATTAACACCCATTACTGTTATACTGGTTATATTGAAATTCTTGAAAGTCTTGAGAGCAACAAAAACTGAATCATAATGACGTATGCAGGTTTACAAAGCTCTAGCAGACACTGTTCATCTTGTCGAGATACAAAATCAAAACAGATTGCGGCACCCATAAATTAAAATGTCCATTTAAAAACATACCCACCCAATAATAATTTAACATTGGAGGAGTTTCTTCTTCCCAAGATAACAGCACACATTTCTTTGCAAAGTAATTGATGACAGAAAATGTGCTGGTAATGTGAAACTCTGCTTCTAATCTTTGCTGACCACCATCCCATATGTCACCCGCTTTGATGTGCATATATGCATAAATGCAGGTACATAAAAGTGCAGTGGAGTGAATGTAATATACAAAATCAGGATATTATATTGCTCTGTTAAATTCTTTATTTTTACTCAATTTGTACGTTGTTGAAAAACTAAAACTTTTGAATCCCAAATTGTCTCTTTAGTTACTCTTATGGAAAAATACTTGGACCTCAAGAAAAAGTTTCATTTCACTGTGGATTTCTTTGAAATGAAAGACATAATGTTGACCTGAATCAAACTGCACTGAGGTCAGTGAATCTAATCCAGCTGAATCAAACTGAATTAAGCTGAAGTCAAACATATTAAAAACCACCAAGGTGACGAGCCCACAGGGCAATTGTGAAAAAATGTGTCCTTGCCTTATCTGTTAACAGCATCGCCCACAGGCGTAGCCCTGTTTAGAGTCCCACACTGGTTCAGTGTGACTTGTTTACTTTTATGGTTAAGTGTGGAATGTCTTGTGTCATCAGGTGCAAGGGAACCGTTTCTCGGTAGACCTGCAACAAGTCTGATTTGTGTAAATGTTGCTCACCTCCAGCTGCTTCACAGTCCTCAAATATGGCTGCTGTCGTTTATTAAGACATTTAAGTGTGTGAGAGAAAGCAAAGATAGCTTGTCTGTCATATGTGTTGCTTTCAGGAATGACACCTAGAAATAACCCTCTGCTTTTAGAAGCATTATATTTTCCATTTGTGTATTCAGTCTTAAAATTCTCATATAAAATTCTCCTCTGCTGACGTTTTGAGAACTTAAGCAATCCAGGTGGTGCGCTTTAGTATATTCAACTCATTTTATTTCCAGACCTGTAAGTCATTTGAAAAGTTATGAACTAGGTCAGCCAGGCACCGGTATTATTCAATGGAGAAACCTCCCCATTAAAGAGAAAACGTCAGTGGCTGCTGGTTGCCCTCCTGTCCTCCCCAGTAAAACAGCAGACTGGAGGCTCGGTCAGACCCCATGCACATGGTAATGTGAGGAATGCGGCCATTTCCTCCTTTGCAGGAAAACAAAAGGAGCTGCTGAAGCGCCTGGCTTGTCCCACCTCACATAACAAGGCTGGTGCTCCCAGATCACAGCCTTATTGTGTTAACCCAGTCAGCCCAGGCCACACCATTAACAGGCTCAAATGGCTGATCTTAAATGTCACTTCTGTGTTTTAAACTGTGTGGAAAGAGGGCGACGGTCTTACAGGATGTCTGTGTGATGAAGCTCAAATGTGCCAACATGGTGACAAACATGGTGTGAAATGTGCTGTTTGAGTTTTCAGTTGAATCTTTGACTTTCTTCACGTGGGAAATATGTACTGTTCAGAAACACACCAGGGTTCACACCTGCCTCCCCTGAGAATCTGTTGTCTGTGTGAAACAACTCTCAGCAGAGGGAGGTGGCGCAAGATGAAGGATAACAACACTTACATCTTGAGTATATTCCTTGTTCTCTCTCAGCAAAACACAAGTGATGATAATGCAGATCATTTTGTCTACGTAATCATGTTAAAAAAACATTAGGAGACTCATCTGTTTAATCAGGACCTCCTGTGGTTAAAGGAATAGTTTGACATTCTGGTAAATATGTTTATTTGCTTTCTTGCTGAGAGTTAGATGAGGCGATTGATACCAGTCACTCTCATGCCTGTAAACTAAATATGAAGCTACAGTCAGCAGCAGATTAGCTTAGCTTAGCATAAAGACTGGAAATAGGCAGCTGGCCCTGTCCTCCCAGCACATCAAAGTGTATTTCAGTTTTTGCACAGGTTAAACAAAAAATAAGTGTTAATTGGTAAGTTTTACAGGCACACTTTTTTTTACATGTGGACAGAGCCAGGCTACCTGTTTCCCCCTGCTTCCAGTGTTTATGCTATGCTAAGCTAACATCTGGGTCTAGTTCCGTATGCACAGGCATGAGTGGTATCAATCTACTTGTATTACTCTAAGCAAGAAAGCAAATAAGCCTATTTTCCAAAATGTCAAACTTTTCCTTTAAGAGAACATTTGTTTTTGTTGACTAGTGTTAGCTTGTTTGCTTTGTTTGGATTTCATCAGCAAGTGACTCATCTGACTGTTTGATACTGTTGTGAAACGTTGCAGTATGTTTGATTCCCCCTTTGACAAAACTGCGGGAAATATTTACTCATGAATGGGATAAATACACTTGAATAATGTTATTCTGATTCCCTCTAAATGAGGATTCAATTTCCAGCAAACAGACACTCATTCAGGTATTTGTCTATAAACTGGGTTTGGTTGACTGGAGTCATAAAAAAGAATTGTGATGACTTGTACCAGCAAGCTTAGCAGTGAGTCACATTGACTGTGCTGTCTGTGTGTACAAAAAATGTATAAAATTGTTGTACCACAGTTGTTGTTGTTTTATTCTATTTTTAGGGTGCCTTTTTGACATCTGGCCGCGGGCCACAGATGAAAAGCCTCTTGGGTTAACTCTGGCTCTTCTGTGGGCACTGACATAAAAATAAATAAATTAATAACTCTGCAGAGTTTCATCCCATAAACCATCTTTCTTTAGCCGTATTGAAGCTGCATCATACACAATACATATTAACAACACATTTTTCCAGTGTATATGAAATGTTTGGGTCATGTTGGATAAAATGCTCTGTGTGTGTCTGTGTGTTACATGAGATCCATAAAGTTGTTCTGAATGACATAATGTTTCACTTCTTTTACTCTTTCTCTTGTTTAGCTTTTATGTACTGTATGTGCTCTATCATGTGAAATTGTTTTTCTTAATGTGAAACTGCTTATGCTGCCATCTTGACCAGGACTGCCTGGAAGAAGAGTTTTTATATCTCAGTGGGACCTTCCTGGCTAAATAAAGGATAAATCTAATAAATGAATAATAAATAATGCACAGCTGATATGAGACTGTGGCCAGTCATTGCTGATACGTCTTTCTAGTTTTTTAGTAGAGTTTAGTGGTATGAATATTGGATTACTTCAGTTATATTAACTGAAATTAAAGGAATAGTTTGACATATTGTTTGTTAAATATGAAGTAACATCCAGGAGATGGTTAGCTTAACTTAGCATAAACATTAGAAACCCTAGGAAATATCTTGGGTCTGTTAAAAATCGATGATTTAAAAATCTGTCTACCAGCACCTCTAAATCTCACTGATGAATTTTAATTTTAATTTAATCTGTAGCTGGGTCATAACCTCTTGTTTATATTACATATATTCTTTCAAAATAGTTAATACCTGACCAGGAAGGCCTTCAAACCCAGTATGTGGATCTATCTCTATCGTATCTCCTTCATTTCGTCTTCTACGGTACCTTAGCTACCTTTACCTCTCCACTTTTGTGCAATTTTTTTGTGGGAGACATGGGCATTATTTTATTTTTATCATCATAAACCATCCTATTGTTTCTCAAAGTTCATGTTGTTTATTTTTGTTCCCCCAAATATCGCAAAATATGTCTTCACCTGTTAATATTTTCAGCGTACTGGCACTTAACAGTAGCAAGCTAGCTTAAAGTTGCGGTAAACTAAGCTAACACGGCCAGTTTGCATTCTATTCATTTCATTTCTGTAGGAGGTGGAGGGGGCAGTTTTATTTGTATCAAGGTCATGCTTTATTATCTGTCATTGTCAGAATAAATGGATATGAACTCCAAAGAGAGTCCTGTGTCACAGCAGTTTCATTACTAACCAACATAGGGCTGGAGGTACGACTCCAGTAACTTACTGGTCCTGGCCAAGAAATAGCATAACCCCCCATAAAACCACAACTTGTCATTTTTACTTTTCAATTTTTGCATGGATTAAACAAACAATATGTAACATGTTAATTAGTGAGCTTTAAAGATGCTGGTAGGCAGGTGTTTTTCTTTAGACAGAACCAGGCTAGCTGTTTCCCCCCCTTTCCAGTCTTTATGCCAAGCTAAGCTAATCAGCTTCTGGCTGTTGTTCCATATTTAACAGATGAATTTAAGAGTTGTATCAATCTTCTCATCTAACTTTTTGTGAGAAAGTGAGTGAGCATATTTTCCCATATGTAAAACCTTTGTTTAAAGAACTAGCTACACTACTGTGCATTTTAAAATAGCCAACTGGTTAAATGATTAAAAGTGCAACAACACAATGTGAGGTATTATATACCTCTGCTTATCTTGATAACAACAGATGAATCATGAAAATGGCAAAACCTGTCGATACTTATCAGTTGCTAAAGCAGCATTCTTTACCAACTGTTGGACTTCAACTGCCATGCAAATGAGCAGGTGGACGTTTGCCTGTGAGTGTTAGAGATAAAGTAACCTACAGTTTGTCTACTGACTGCACCACACTAACAAGTGAAGACTTGTTTACTCCCCACAACCACCGCCACCACATTAGGATGATCCTTTTCATGCAAAAAAGGCTGCACAAAAAGCACTCAATAACATTACTATCCAATACTACGACCCAACCCCCCACTGCCAGCTGATCCCAGGGTCTCCATCCACATGCGTGTGTGTGTGAATGAAGTGTAGTGCTAGTGGTGGAGGGGAGAACAGCAGATGGCAGGGCAGCCCCCGTCATGTCTGCTTTTTGGGGAGAACAATGCATCTCTCAGAGCTCTTATTAAAGGAGGGGAAGGGGATTTCAGTCCACGGACAGCTGGCAGGCAGTGTGCCTCGCACCCACCCCTCTCCCTCCGTGTCCACACACAGACACACACTCTGCAATTAACTGGCACGGGCCACAGCTTAAATATTTACCAGGCACATGCAAACAAAAGGCTGCTCAAGAAATAATGATTAATCCATGTCTCAATTATATGACAGCACTTTTTTTCATCACTGCCTCATTGTGGTTACTTTAATGGGATGTAGTGTTAGCATCATTTAATATCCACCATGCATTACAGTTCAGCTTTAATTGTCTCAAATCATTATGAGGTCTGGTGTTCATTATCACATCTGTTTATCATTTTTAATGCCAGAACAGTCACTCGATTATTTGATTATTCTGTAGAGTAAATGATGTAAAAGATGTTTATAATGAAAAAATATCAAATTTTCTCTCTTTCCAGGGATTTAAATGTCAGAATTTGCTGCCTTTCTTCGTTTTATATCATTTTAAACTCAGTATCTTTGGGTTTTGGACTGTTGATTGGACAAAACAAGGATTTTGAATATGTTACCTGGGGTTTCTGGGAGACTATGATGAGCATTTTCACTATTTTATAAACTAAATGTCAAATCAGTTAATACCAAAACCAACTCATGCATGAGAAACATTAACATTTTAAGAAAGAATCAGCCTAAATCTTGATTTCTTTTCCTTCATCATATATGTTTCTTTTCTATTTTAAACACAACAATCCTCATGTATCATATTTCTTAATATTATATCGCTGAAATATTTCAACTAAAACAGTAACTTTGTAATGTTTCATTGCATTTTATATTCTATTTCATCCCCTGCTGTCTCACAATAACATCCCCTAAAACTGTAAGAACTTAAATCTCCTTTAACTTTCGGTACTGTGAGGACTTAAAATTCCTAAAATTACACAACAACAAGCTCTTTTACATGACACAAGCAGCCAGCTGAGATAGTGGTGCTGCTCTGAATCCAATTTTTTTGCTCGTCCCTCTACCTCCCCCCTCTCGGCCCCCCCTCCACTCTCCTTCTCCTCCTCCTCCTTCTCCTCCTCCTCCTCCTCCTCCCCTGTGCTCTGCTTTTGATCCCACAGGGACTTGGAGCCTTTACATTCCAGTCATTCCAGCCGCAGCGAACAATCGGCCCTCAGTTATTTATTAGTGCGGCTCGCTGCTCGGTCTGCTCAGTCTGCTGCTACCCGTCGGCGCGCACACACGTACATGGCAAAGCAGAGGAGGACGCTTGGGAAACTTGTGGACATTGTTGAACTGAGCGCAAAACACTGAGAGATATTACAAGACTGTTTCCTGTGTGATGAGACTTACATTTGGTAAGTTTTACATTTTATTTTCTTTAAGTTTAGCTCTCGCTCTTGGCGGTGTGTTCGGCCTACCATGGTGTGTTTGGATGCCCGATAAATCCCCATTGGCACGGATTTTTTTTTTTTTGCATGGCGCAATATTGACGGTTGGATTATTTGTGTGAGTTGCTTAAAGCTGACTCCCGATGGATCATGTTTATCTATATATTTTATGTATAAGAGCGTCATTACTGGACAGCATCCTGATTTCCATAGATATCCCAAATTTTAAATGAAACTCGCTTGAAACCTGAGTTTGTTGTTGATTTAAAGACCCTCTCAGTGGGATTTCATTACCTGTATTTTAAATCCACAGGGAGCTTTTAGAGAATAGGAGTATTTATTTAAAGCATTTTTACATGTTTTAATGTGTTTCCTGTAGGAACATATTTGGAGCAATATGTCATTGCGGTTTATGTCTCGTTGTTGTGTGAGTGTGTGGGAAGGCTCTGATGTTTATAGCAACTGTTGAGTGTTACACTCCTGTCTGACTGGAGAAAGTTACGCTTTACAGTGTGTGGACAATAAAACTGGATCTGCACTGACATCACTGTCAGGGGTATTTCCAGCAACAGCTCATGCACTCACGCCAAAATCCATTGTTCAATAGACGAGTTTCTTAATGCTAATTCAGAAGATTTCTCAATGTCGGCCCCTGCTTGTTGTTCACAATTGAAATATTAGCATTACAAATGATGGGGAACTTGTTGATGATAGTAATGGGGGTTGGGAATCCTGACAAAATACTGAGCTGATTAGATGTGATGTAACACATACTGTATGTTGTGCAGTGCTGATGAAGTTTGTTGTTTTTCTTTCAGATTTGTGATTTGTGAAGTGCCTAAACTGCCACCTCTAGGCTGTTTTTTTTGCTCATTTCCTGCTGACTGAGATGAGAACTGCTGAAGACTCCTCTGGAACGGTCCTGCACCGTCTCATCCAAGAGCAGCTCCGCTACGGGAACTTGACCGACACTCGCACACTTCTCGCAATCCAGCAGCAGGCCCTGCGTGGAGGCAGCAGCGGCGGGGGCACAGGCAGTCCCCGCTCCTCTCTGGAGAGCCTGACTCAGGAG